>NC_090996.1:34260494-34563524 GCF_041146395.1 Eulemur rufifrons
TTATAAACTGTGCTTCTCATTCTGACTATTGTGTCTTAATGAATAGCACTCACCTGCTCCCAATAACTCAAGACCAAAACCTCAGGGTTATAACGAGCCTTCATGTTTCCATCAGACACATGCTATTAGACATCAAGTTATGCCCATTCTGTCTCCAAAGACAGTCAAATAAAGACAAAACAACCAACCAAACAACAACAACAAAACCAACCCACAATGCTAATTATGAAAGATCTGGGGATGAGGGGGAGAATAGGTACTGAATAGGTAAAGACATTGTTTACAATGAAAACCAACTGATATCCACCCAAGGCGAAATGGAATTTATTGGTTGATGTAATTGCAAAGTCCAAAGTGTCTTCTTGCAATGCCCATGTGTTTCAGGCAGGGCTAAATTCAGGGACCCAGGCTGGAATGCTCAATCACAGCTCACTGCTGCCTGGAACTTCTGGGCTCAAGTGATCCTCCTGTGTCAGCCTGCCAGGTAGCTGGGACTGCAGGTAAGTGCCACCACACTTGGGTTTTTCATTATTTGTAGAGATGAGGGGGGAGGAGGATCAACCTATGTTGCCAAGCTGGTCTTGAACTCACATCTTCAAGCAATCTTCCTCCCTTGACCTCCCAAAGTGCTGGTGGCGTTTTAAACGTAAATTCAAAAGACCAGAGGACCTTATGGTGTCTAATAAGGCAGCGCCTTACAGCTTCCCTTTAACTTTGGAGTACAAAGTCACATTTTTGTCTCGTTTCATCGCCTACCAACTGCCACCATCATAGAACAACGTAGACCAGCGCCCTGGGAGCGCCTGCCTCTCTTCCCTGCTCCCCCTTGTCTGTGGGCAGCTGCGTTGATTCTTCCAAAACGCCCACGATCATCGATGGTGTGACTCCCCGCCTTTCCGCGTTAGTCTCTGTTCCCCCAAATGCGTGAGCACCGCCACCGACAGGGGGCACGCGTCAGCCTGTGTGCCTCAGCCAGCCCGGACACCGGCTTTTTCCTGACTTCAGAATCCAGATGAAACATCATCTCTTCCTGGATCCCAAGCCTGCCAGCCTCCGGAGTGGAACTACGTCAGCTCCCCTGGGCCCCCGGTTTGCGAACTCTCCCTTGTGAGACCCGCCAGCCTCTGTAATCGCGTGAACCAATTCCCTATAATAAATCTAATAAGTCTCTCTCTCCTCTCCTCTTCTCTCCTCTCCTCATTCTCTTCCCCTTTCTCCCCCATTGTTCTATATCTATATATCAGATATAGTATATCATTTTATATGTAATAATATATATCTGTGTGCATATACATTGTATTATATGTAGATTTATTATGAGCTACATTTTACAGGTGGAGAAACGGAAGTACCAGCAGGCTGACTCCACACACCTGTACTTGTGCCCCTATAAGCCCATCAGTAGAAGACGCTGTTGCATAATGCCGTGTTTCATTTAAAAGGCTCTTTTTTCCCTTCTCTTTTATGTTATAGAAAATTTCAAACAAATACAAAACTACATTTGTCCTAAAAGGTTTCCCACATCCTGGATTTTGTTTATCATGTCTCCGTGCCGTGGTTTACCATTTTTTGTCTATTTCTCCAGTCTCCTGTAAAGTCAAATCTAGGCCTGTGCTGTCCACAGTGGTGGCCGCCAGCCACAGATGGCTCTGGAGCCCTTGACATACAGTCAGTGGGAATTGGGATGTGCCTAAGCACGCTAGATTTTGAAGGCTTGGAATAAAAAAGAAAAAAAAATGTAATACATCTCATTCGTACTGTAGGTATCTATTACATGGGAAATAATATATCAGTTCAAATAAATTATATTATTAAAATTAATTTCACTTTTAAAAATGGTAATGCGGCTACCAGAAAAATTGTAAGTACATATTGGCATACTACCTCTAGCATCCCCTTCACGGGCCACGTTATATCTGGTTGTTACTCTCCTTCAATGGCTCTGGTTGTATGGATCTTCTCTTTCTCTGTCTTGCTAAATTTATAAACTTTGATTTGAAGACTTTTACTTGGCACCAGCTTGAGAGTTGTGGGTTTCTCACCCTTCTCTGGGAGCCCTGGGAGAAAAGGGAACATCCGCCCAGCGTGGGGCTCGAACCCACGACCCTGAGATTAAGAGTCTCATGCTCTACCGACTGAGCTAGCCGGGCAGGTGGCAAAAATTTTTCTGAGCACAGTGAAATGTGTGCGCACCACTCAACATGAGCATGAGGATAAGGGACTGCCACCAATTGCTGGCCGGATCCCACGCCTCCCGGGAAAAGCAAAGGTTAGTAGGGTGGGACTTGACCCAAGTGTCCTGGTCAGCGGGTAATGATACAAGGACTCCGCGGGCCTGGAAGCCCCAGGCAGGGGCTCAGCGAGGAAGCCCACCTGGTGCGGCCCACCCTAAGCCCTGGATCCCAAGCGGCGCCCAGACGTGCCCAAGGCCCCATCGCCTAAGAAAGTCATTAATTCACTCAAATAATTATTGAGCGCCTACTGTGTGCCAGGCACTGGGGATACAGCAGTTAACAAAACGGATTTTTAAAACAGAAGAAAGGGGGTGGATTCTGGCTCAGAGGAGTTTCCTTCCTTACCCGGCCCGCCGCTCGCGGTTGAACCCAGCGCATCATTTAACCTGCACACCAACAGCGGCAGCCGTCTTTTTAGGGGCGATTCTCTCTCCCCTGTTCCGATAGCCCCCCTGCACTCTTTAGAGGAAGAAATGGAAGGAGGGAGGGAGGAAGGACAAGAGGCGCAGGGGCTCCCGCACGCCTGGACCCCTCAGATCCTCTTCCCAGAGCCCGGCGGGCATCGTGTTCCTGAGGACACTGGGCCCTCGGCCACCAGAGTGCTCACTGAGTCCCACGCCAATGAGACAGCGTTTGTTACACACCAAATCTCTGCCCAGGAGGCCTTTCCCGCCCTGGAGGAACTATCAAAAGTCACAAAAGTAACTCCACTGAAACAGAACTCCAAGCAGAAAAATCTCTCAAAATCGTAAACCAAATGAAGTCCATGTTATCATTTACTCAGGTCACTTCCAATTCTGCAAGTGTCCATTCAATTCTTACACACCCACATATCAAAGGACTCTGTTTTCTACATTTCCTATCTCCATATGACCTGCATATTTTTCCATTTTGCTAGAATCTCTTTCCCCCCCTCCCCTCCTCTGTCCAGAGTGTCAAGAGCCTTTCAAACCAATATACGCAGACAGCTGGGACTTGGGCGTTGCTGCTTGTTTTATAAACATTGTAGCATGCATCTCTCCCATGGCGGACATTCCAAGTCAACCAGAAGACATTGAATGTTCTTTTCTAGGTTGAACAACATTAACTAAGCAAAATCTATTTAATTCTTCTCCTATTGAGACCATCCCCGGCCCCCCCGCCCCCCACCACATCCTTTTAAACCAAACCCTGCTGCAATAAAACATCCTTGTACATACATCAGCACTTTTACTTCAATGACATGGAGTCCCAGGAGTGGAATTGGCCATCAAAGAGATGTGTATACCAGAATTGCTTTCCAAAAAAATCACAGCCCCCACATTTTCCCATTGAGATAGAGGAGTGTACGTTGCTTTTTCTTTCTCCCTTATTTTTTTTTTTAATTTTTTTTATTATTTATTTATTTTTGAGAGACAGTCTCTGCTGCCCCGGCTAGAGTGCAAGTGGCATCATCAGCTCACTGCAACCTCAAACTCCTGGCTCAAGTGATACTCCTGCCTCAGCCTCCCCAGTAGCTGGGACTATAGGCGGCACCACGAATTTTTAGCAGAGACGGTCTCTGTTCTTGCTCAGGCTGGTCTCTAACCCTAACACCTGAGCTCAAGCGATCCTCCAAGCTTCCTCGGCCTCCCAGAGTGCTAGGATTACAGACATGAGCCACCTCTGGCCTCTTCCTCTCTTCTTTTGTTGGGAGAGAAGAGCCCGTCTCACCCTTACTTAACTTTCATTCCCCCCATACTAGAGAGGTCCAGCACCTCTAAATCTTATTGTCAAATTGTTTCCCTTACCAAATTCATGTCCTTTGTTTTTCTGTATATCATCCCCATTTTTCTACGTAAACATCTGTACACTGTAATTTTTGAATTCAAGTCCTTCTGCTTTTTGATTTTCTGTCTGGTTGGTTTAATCTAAAAACATCACTACACCACCTGGATGCAGGAACCACGTTACCCCAGGTGGGACTCGAACCCACAATCCCTGGCTTAGGAGGCCAGTGCCTTATCCATTAGGCCACTGGGGCGGCTGCCTGTCTTTTCCTTGGAATTTTAAAAGAAGGAATAAGTCATTACCAGTGGCTAGAAAGTAATTCTGGAATTGGTTTGAACATTTACTCAAGAAAACTGGCCTGAATTACTACAATGCACCATCCTCGATCCGTCTGCTCGGGAAGAGTGACGCCAGGCCCCCGAACACACTGTGTTCTCCTGCAGACGACGGCAGGCAAAGCTCCCCCCTCCTGCCCCCCCCCCCAGGGTGCTACCCAAAGCCGACGCTCCAGGTACCGTGGACGCAATCCGGGGCATTTTCCTCGCAACCCACCCTTCTTTATTCATTGTGGCTTGTAATTTATCCAATGGTAAAAAAAAATTTCACAGAATCCAGAGCTGTTCAAGATACTCATCCCTCCAGGGCAGCTTCCGGGACCTCAGACACTACCCCCCCCCCCTTCCAAGTTATCATTTATCTGTCTAGCAACAAGGTGATTTAACACACAGTCCATATTCGAATTTTCCCCAATAACATCCTTTACTGATTAAAAAAAAAAAAATCTAGGACTGAATGAGAAACCACACTGCGCATTTAGTTGTCAAGTCTTCCAGTGTCCTTTAGTCCCGCCTGCCCTGGCAATCTGGCCGCAGGCCCAGAAGATGAAGCAGCGAGAGCGGTGCTCTAACCGCTCTCCCTGACCCTGGAGAGGAACCGACTTGGCGGTTTGGAATGAAGGAGCCAGAGGCCGAGGGTTCTCGTCGCCTCGATTGTCCCTGCAGTCGAGAGCTTCTTGTTCTCGGATGTGCTTTTCCCTTTGGACACGCGAGGTCCCCGCACCAGCTCTCCACTTACTTTTAAAATCGTTTGCATTTTAGCGGAAGGCGGGAGAGAGGGGAGCCCTGGGCTTCTTCGGGCAGAGCTAGCTCCGGCTGATTCAGGGTCCAGTCCCTCTTCCCGCTGTCCCGGCCCCAGGGCTCTGGAAGATGCCGGAGCCATGAAACCGATGAAAAGCGAACTGGAGGAGGCGACGGGCCTCAAACACCACAGGACTGGCTCTGTGGGTCAGGAAAGGCGACCGACAGGTGGAGGCCCCCAACCGGAGCCAGACCTGCTCTTAAGGACTACCGACGAACTGATGTTTATAAAGAGACCAGGTTGGTTGTCTGGATTTTTCTAATTGTTTTTTTATGACTAGATTCAAAAGTTAAATGTTTTTGGCAAGAATTCTACATAGTTGAGGTTGTGTCTCCCTCCCCTTTCCAACCATGGCACCTGTCAGGAGACACATGTCAGTTAATCCATTGTTGGTGGATTAATCCGGACCCAGCTGAGTAATCGATCACTTGTTTAAGGTGCACTGTACTCCCTAGTAACATTTTTGCATTAAGCCAGTAGCGATCTTGCACAACGTTTGTTAGGTTTATTCATAGCACCTTGATCATCTTCTATGCTGCTGTAAAGGGGTCTCTCCTTGAACCCACTGCTAAGGGTTTTGGACTATGGAGTAGGGGTGGATGTGAGAGCTGTGATTTGTTCTGCATAAGCCCTGGAGGGACACCTGAAGGTCCCGTCTTAGGACACACACATCCCCTTGAGCGACCCTTTCCAGGAGCAGCTGGCAGCCAGATTGGGGCAGGACGTGTATTTTCTGCACATACTCATCTTTCAGTTCCACAGATTCAAGGGGATCCCAGCAATCTGGAGCGGGTCCTAGGCTCTGCTTCATTTCTCAGAGTGCAAAGCAGTCACGTTTGCAGGGCGTGGCAAATGCTTTTGGAGGCTGCAACTTTGGAGCTCTGCACACCCCCGCTGGGTTCCCTTATCCGTTTAAATTTGGCCTGGAATTTCTTTACTCTCCTGGAAGCTCTTTGCCACTTTTAAGGTTTTGGGTTTTTTGTTTTTTGTTTTTTTTTTCCAGCATTTTCTGTTGATTTTACTGAGGTTGGTCCCAACAACCCTACCCATTCGTGTTGATGGAGAACGCGAGTCTCTCCGAGATTGTTTTTCTTTGTAATTTCCTTAAAGCAGAATTTTTAAATCAATACATAAGAGAATTTCTTTGTTTCTGTTGTGTTTTTTGTTTTTTTAACTAACTTTAGGACGGAAGTGGTTGCCTGTAGGAAACCAAGCTTGACGGTCAGCGCCAGGGGCCTGCAGTGGGCTCTGGAAGAAAGAGGAGATCCGGCCTGAGCCGCGACCCCAGTCCACGCTAACACGGAAGCGGGAAGCCTTCACCCTTTAGGGAAATGTGCTCTCGAAGTTGGAACTCAGAACATCCCTTAAGGGCCAAAGTCAAACCTTACCTGGACTCCCAACCTCCAAGAAGGGGCCTCCGCAAACGTACTGATGGAGGGGACCCCAGGACTTGATACCCGGGTCGGGCTCCAGGGACCCTTTCCCAATCCAGGGCAGCGGACCCAGAGCAGACCCCGGAGCGCCCAGGTGAGGGGTGACATGGAAATGGAGGGAGGAGGAGTAAGGAAAGGGAAGAAATAAGGGAGGAGGGCCTCAGGCGTCTGCTCTAAGTGCCTTCACCCCGACCTCCTGGGTCAGCAGTCAGGGTGCTTAGCCAGGGGTTGAGTCTCACTAGAGTAATCCCTGGACCCTTAAAAGTGTGTGGCTGTGCGAAAGCGTTGCCTCTTATGGACTCCTCTCCCCTTCGGGCCTGAACCCAGCCAGAGAGCCCTGCCCCGGGGTGTCCGCACCGCTCCAGGACCCCAAGACTCTAATCAGAAGTTTAAAGAAGCTGGGAGCACCTGTAGTCCCAGCTACTCAGGGGCTGAGGCGGGAGGATCGCTTGAGCCCAGCAGTCCAGCCTGGGCGATATAGCGAGACCCCGTTTGAAAAAAGAGAAAAGAAAAAAGGAAAAAGAAACAAAAAGTTTAAAGACCTCAGGAACCAGCTAGAGCCTTTTAAAGATTTTCCTTTATTCCCTCCTGCAGCATCCAGGTTAGACGCCCAGGCATGAAGTCACTTGGCGGTTCCCCACTCTCTACAAAACAACAACAACAACAACAACAACAACAACACCACAACGATAAAGAACCCGGGACCTCTCACATCCTAAGCGAGAATCATACCCCTAGACCAACAAGCCACAGATGTTGGCTCCTCTGGCTTGTCTCTATGGCCGACGTAATGTCCCCGGGGCGGAAGGGATGGAACCAGGGTTGCTGAGCGGGGGAGAAAGGGAGCCCGCGGAGAAGCGGGAAATTCAAGGGTGGACGAGAGTCGAAGGACTTCAGCGCCCCAGCTCCTCCCCGCGCCGCCCCACAAAATAGGGTGCTGCTCCCCTCTCCCTATCCGGTGTTCTCCCTCCATCCTCGCCCGCCGCCTCCACCCCGTCCTGGGCTGGAGATCGTGGGCACGTCCCAGCGCAGTCCTTTGGTCACTTTGCAGACACTCCTCCTTGCCCCGGCACCCAGCAAATGCTCACTGAGAAACCAGCTGAGTTTCCCAGGACTCCTAGGTCCAACCCCAAGAAAACAGATCGCCCAACGTGGGGCTCGAACCCACGACCCTGAGATTAAGAGTCTCATGCTCTACCGACTGAGCTAGCCGGGCCCCTCGGTATCACATGTGCGGTGCTTAGAATTTGATGAGGTGACCTGAGTGTGATGGAAATTAGGTGAGGTAACAAATCAGTCTGGAGATGAGGGCTGGGTCAGAGGCCAAGCTCCCTGAGCCCACAGGGTGACACCCCCCCTCCCCCCATCTCCCTGCCACAGGCTCCGCTCCCCACCGATGCCCCGGCTGCACTTAGGGTGCTCCTGGTGCAGGAGCACCACCCCGGCCTCCAGCCCCGACGTGGAGCCAGAGCCCTGAGTCTCCTGGGAGAGCTTCCCCCACTCCCAGCCTCTGTGCTCGCTAACGGCCGGCCTGGGTCCCGCGCATGGAGGAGCAGGCGGGGCAGCAAGGAGAAGGGTCACGGAGAGGAGCGGCGCAGGGGGAAACCGAGGGTCAGGGAGGCGCAGCGCCTGTCCCTTCAGACCCACGCAGGGCTCTGCCTGGGGACTAAGTCACTGAGGGCACGTTAGAGAGATGGACGTGGGCCGACGGCCCCCTCAACTCTCCTTCCCTCCATCCCCGGCCGGAATGCCCACCTGCTCGGCCTCTCTGGGCAGCCCTCCCTCGACTCCCCACCTTCTAACCGCGCAAAGTAAGCGCCAGAGCCAGGTACAGAATTCAGCTCTTCTTGCCCAGCACCCGAGCACAAAACCTCACCCTGTTGCGGCGCTGGAGGAGAAGCGCAGTCGAACCCAGGACCGCTTGGATCTCCCATCTTGGTCACCGCTGTGCCCGCCAGGGAACAGGCATACAGCAGGTGCTTATTAAACGTCTGCAGAGTCGCAGACTTCTCCGTGTTCCCCAGCCCAGTTTTTCCAAAACTAAACCTGAAAAAGAGAGGTGCTTCGTGTGGGGCTGGAAACCTTGATCCGGATACTGAGTCTGTGCTGCCCTAGCTGTGCTAGCGGGGTGCCACGGAGTCCAGAAATCGGCTGGTACAGGGCAGCCCTGGGCTGACATAGGTCAGTGAACTGGACCCAGTTCCTGGCGAGAGGCAGCAGGCCTGTCACCCCCAGCCTGGTGTCTGAGATCGAGGCTCCAACATAGCCCGGTGCTCCGATCCAAGCCCTCCCACACCCGGGACTCCCGCTGTCCCCAGTGCCTGGACTGCACGGCTCTGGTCTCCGGCCCACACCCATGCTCCCGGCCTCTATTCCGCAGTCGTTTTCCTCCGGACAGATGCCCAGGAGGCCTGTCCCTATCCAGGCCCGAGTCCCCAGGAAGGGCCACAGGAACGAGGGCCACCGGGCAGCCGCGCCGTGCTAGGAGGGCGGGGGGATCCGAGAGGCGGAGGGTACAGGTTCCTGGAGGCGCAGCACCGTGGTCAGTCTGTCTGTCCGCCTCTCCCCCCACCCCCAGAGCTGGGCTGACTTGGCCCTGTGCCCTTCGATGCTCCTCCCGCGTGCAAGGAGCTTGCCAGTGTGTCCTCCCTCTCCTACCCGTCAAGACGTCCAGGCCAGGAAGGCAAGAGGGTGTGCCGGGTAACCCGCCAGGGCCTCGGTCCGACTCCACCAGCATAAATCTGTGTCCTCCGCCTTCCACAGACATGCTCACATTTCAGAAAGAGGGAAAGGTACCCAGACTTCGCGCACCCTAAGAGAGAATCATAACCTCTTTTTTGAAACCACCAGAGTGACAGGGACAGGAGAGTTTTGCTGCATATTGGCAAAATCAACCCATCCTAGGAGCTGCAGAAGCTTACTGGGAGCTCACAAAAGCTCTCACAGCTACAGTGGCTCTGATGCCCCCAACTTTGAACAACAAAAGCGCAGCTGGGAATTTGAGGTGGAAAGGGGCTAGTCTCAGCGGTAGGGAGAAGAGTGGCCTCCCAAAGACATCCTCGTTCTAATCTCCAGAGCCTGTGAATGTGTTAGGCGATGTGGCAAACAGAAATTAGGCTGCAGATGGAATTAAGATTGCTGATAAAATGTCCTGGAGACAGGGAGATCATCCTGAATCATCTGAGTGGGACCAACATAGTCACAAGGGTCCTTAAATGTGGAGGAGGGGGGCAGAAGGGAACCAGACTGGTGGCAGCATGAGAAAAATTTGATCAGCCTTGCTGACTTTGAAGATGGAGGAAGGGACCCTGAGCCCAGGAATGTGGGTGGGCTGTAGAAGCTGGAAAAGGAAGAAAGTGGCTTGTCCCCTAAGGTCTCCAGAAGGACTGCAGTCCTGCCAACACTTTGATTTAGCCGGGTAAGACCTATTTCAGACTTCTGTGAGTGATCATTTTGTGTTAGTTTAAGCCACTAAATTTGTGGTAATTTGTTACAGCAACAACAGAAAATTAATATAGTCTCCCTTCCCAGGTTGGGCTCAGTGCCCTCCCAGCCCAAACAGGAAAGGGAACATTGCAGCTGTCCTGCCCAGGAGCCTGGTCCACTAAGGCTGGAACGACAATTGTGCTCCTTCCCTCTATCAGAAGTTATCTGGGGCCCAGCAAAGAGTTGCGGGATAATTTAATCCCCCTAGGCCATTTCCATGTCTCGAACTTTCACCCTTTGGGAAGATCTACGTTCTTGAAACTTCAAGTTCTTAGGGCAGAAATCTGAGTACTGGCTATCTTGCTGGAAGGGGTGCTGTTTTTCGCACAATGGTCAGAAGCTGCTGAGGAAGATCAGTGCAGGTGCCAGGACTGTGTATATGGACACATGGAATAGCAAGTGCAAAGAGCCTGGGGTGAGAGCCTTCCTCTATGGCTGCAACTGAATGCAGAAGAACAATGTTCAAGATGGTGGTGGGGCCTCATAAAACAACATAAGGAATTTGGATTGCATTTTTTTTAATCCTTAAGAAGGACAGGAAGTCATTGTAGGGTTCAAATAGAAGAAAAACATGACCTGACTTATGTTGACCAAAAAAAATCTCTCTATCCCATTCAAAAGCAAATAACTTTTGTGAAAAGAAAAAAAAATCTCTGTACCTGCTGCTGTACAGAGAATAGAACCTGGGAGACAGAAATCCAGGTGATAAGAAGTGACTGGATTCTGAATAAACTTGGAAGATTTGTTGATGGATTGGATGTAAGATATTGGCAAAAGATAGGAGTCAAGGGTGACTCCATGGTTCTTGACCAGAGTAACTGGAAAAATGGGGTTTTCATTTTTGGGGGGATGTCTTGTGGGGAAGATCAAGACCACTTGTGAATACTTCGAGCACACATTGTTTGCAAAGTCTGTTAGACAACAATGGAGACTGAGAGCAGGAACATTTCCTCTCCCATCCCCTCCTCCTGGGCCCAGATAACATCACCAGCCACCCAGAACTGCCCCAACTCAGAGATGCCAAATACCTCCCTTTATGAACTGCCCACCAGGGCAGCCCATGGCCAAGAGAGTTAGAGCCAGTGTCCCATGGTCCAAGCTTGAACAAGCAATAATGTTGTTCTGGAGAAGCCTCCCTGGTCTTGTGATGTTTCCTGATTTGGAGACAGGTGGTCCCAAGTTCAATGATGGACAAACTAAAATTCCTGCTTTGCTGTCCCTGTGCCTACTTCAAAAATTATAAGCCTTGGTCTCAGAGTTAGAAGCAGCTAAAGAAGGGCTGCAGCTCAGATTCTCTCCCCATTTCCACTGAGATCAAAGACAGTGCACTGAAAGATTCAAAAAACAGGAACTGCAAGTGGCCGATTTGAAAAGCAATTGAGCTCTAATTTTAAATTTTTAAAATACTTTTATATTTAAATCATAAATTGGTGATTTCCCTCTGAATTGACAATATCCAGTATTTGCTTGGGTAATTCTCAAGCATTGATAGCAGAAGTGAAATTACTTCCACATTTCTGGGAAGCAATTTATTAGCAATACACTGAAAATATTCATATCAGAAATTGTTTTTTATTTATGGCATAAGGGAGAGTCAATCTTCATGTTTTGCAATATGGATTCCCAGTTAACTCAGGACCATTTTTAGAAGAGTCTGTTCTTTCACCACAGTTCAGCAATGCCCTGCACTGTCAATACTGAGTATGTATTTATGCATTTGTCCACTTCTGAACTCCCTAATCTTGTCTCATTGGTCTATATGTCAATTCTTGTGCCAATTGGGATATCACACTGTCTTAATTGACACATGACACTGTCCTAATTACTTACATCTCTGGAACAACTCACCTTGTTCTTTTTATTTTATTTTATTTTCCTACTTGTAAGCATCACTGCGTTCTTAATCAAAAGCATTTTAGCCATTATTGAAACTTCCATACCGATTTTGGAGTTTTATTGGCATTATCTTAAAAATATGAATCAATTTGGGAAGGAACTGATATTTTATTATTTTAATTCTTCCAATCCATGAACATGGTATGTCTCTCCATTTATTCAGGATTACCCTAAGGTTGCTCATAAAGTCCCCAAAAAAGTTTTCCCCAAGTATTTAGATTTATTCCCAAATATTTTATATTTTTTAATATTAGGATGAACCATAAAAAATTTCACTTTTATCAATAACAATATTGAATATTGGTAATTTCATTTAGTGCAACCAAGTCAATGGAATACCTATAATTTATTTTCTAAACAGTTATTGCAGGTATGCAGAAATTAAATTAATTTTAATGAACTTTTTATCTTGAGATAATTGTAGAGTCACATGCATTTGTAGGAAATTACACATAGATATCCTGTATACCCTTACCCAGGTTCCCACAAAGGTAACTTCCTGAAAAAGTATTGTGCAATATCACAACCAGGATATTGACATTGATACAGACAAGAAAGAGAACATTTGTGGTTAATCTCTAGTGTAAGCTTGTTTTCTACTTCATTAATTCAACACTATTTTTCCCATTGTTCTAATGCCTTTGGGTTTATATAATGCTGTTCTTTTTCTAACGTCTTTCAATTAATTTTCAACCCTGCTTTTCTACTGTATATATCTAAAGTTATATGTTTCCCTCTACTGCTTTGACTATGTTCAGATGTCCTCCGAATAGAGTGGAGGAGTCCCCAGTCCTGGGAGACACTGGGATTCAGGACCCAGGTACCCAGGTGCCCGGTTGGGCCTGCACTCCTTCGCACACTGGGACAGGGAGAGAAGAGGAGCCCCAGGAGGCTGCGCCAGGTGAGGAGTGACAGGGATGTTGGGAAGCGAAAGGGGTCAGTGACTCTGGACAAACGCCAAGAGACCACCGCCTCTGGTCAAAGTTCCAGCCCACTCTGCATAAGGCTCTGGCATCCTGAGCCAGTCCCAGACTTGACGTTCTAAAGGCGTCTGTGAAGAAGACTCGGCTCTTATTGTATCTCTTCCTCAGTACCTCAAAGAATTTATAATGACAAAAGTAGCCTTTCTGCCGACAGGGCTTTGGAGACACTGGCACAAGGCTCCAATTAAACTTTAAAAAGCGACAGCGGGTGGATTCAGACCATTTTTAAAATGCACCTTCGAAGGACTCAGACTTCGACGTCCAGCAGTGAGGTTTCACGGTTGAGCCTAGGTCCCTGACCTGCGTCTGGGGGAGAAAAGGCTGGAAATGATTTGATTGATTGGGGGAAAAGACGGGCTCGTCCGGGATTTGAACCCGGGACCTCTCGCACCCTAAGCGAGAATCATACCCCTAGACCAACGAGCCACTTAAGCCACCTATTTCGGCCAGTCTCTGTGGCCGTGGTGACGCCTTTCGCACAGGACAGGCGGAGCCAGCAGAGCACAGCAGGGAGGAGACGCGAATTGAAGACCCGCCCGCAACTTCCGCCCACGGTAAATCCAAGGGCTGGTGGGAGCGGAGCCCTCCCGGCCCTCCCTGCGCCGCACAAAGTGAGGAACTGCCCCTACGCCACCCCTATCCTGTGGCCCCTTCAGTCCTCGCCCGCTGCCGCCACTGTGGCCTGGGCTGGCGACCCGCGCGTCCTCTTGCCTCGCGACTCGCGCACCGGGCACTTTATGGTCATTCCTCGCAGCAAGGAGCTACAGAGCCGGACAGTCGGACCTCCCAAGGGCCAGGCAGCGACTGTGTTGAGGGTCCTTGAGCCGCAAGCACTGAGGCGGCGGCCTTGGAAAGGCTGCAGCCCCGCAGATGGCACGGACGTGTGCGAGGAGAAATCAGCCACCGCCCCCTCTACCTCGGCCCTCCCCACGCTTCTCTCAGCTCTGCTCCCGCTTTCACCTCCGGTGAGGCAAAAAAAAAAAAAAAAAAACAAGAAAACGAGCTTCCGACGTGGGGCCTCGAACCCAGACGGCTAACGCGGGGAGCCGCTTTGCCTCACCCTGAACCCACCGCGCAGCGCCCGTCTGGCCTCAGTGCCGAGGATCGCCGGGCGCCGGAAGGGTGCCCCCTGGAGGAAGGTGGGTCAGCCGTGCGCCCGGTTCTCCCCTCACTGGGGAGTGTTGGCGGGACCTCCCGTCCCCAGGACGTCAGGAGGACCAAGGACGTGGCCCTCGGGGCTGCAGAGGCCTCATCCAGGCGTCGGGGGGTCCGGTTTCGGCGCACTCTTTGCTGTCTCTCCATCCTTGCCTGTGTCCATGATGGAGGATCCCGAGAATCCGGCAGATCCGGGCTGACCCGGTCTCCCCCACCCCTCCGGATCCAAGCCGCGAATTTCCTCAGCGGGAAGGTCCCCGGACCCTGGCGTGAAGGCGGGGATCCCACGGAAGCGCTGCCCGCGGAACCCCGGGTCCCCCTCTTTCTTCGCGCTCTCGCTCACCGTCCCCTCCCCCCTCAAACACACATACTCTCCCCTCCCTCGATAAAATGCAATTGCGAGTGAGCGTAGGGCTCACCGGGACTTGAGCCTCTCCAGACCTGCGAAAAATTCATGCCCCTGGAGCAACCCAAGAGCCTGACACATTTTTCCTCATTCTAAATAACCTCCTGCTTCCCGGAATCGTCTCCTTTAACCGCAGCTGCCACTGTTGGTGGCGCTGGATCCCATTTCAGGGTGATGAGACTGACTGTTGAGGCGAGCGATTCCTTCCTGTCTGCCCCTGTCCGCGTCTCGGAACCCGGGAAGTCCCCACCCAGGCGGCATTCTCGGGAGCCTCTGGCTCTTTGCTGCGAAATGGAAAGGGAAAAGAAAAGCACGGGCTCGTCCGGGATTTGAACCCGGGACCTCTCGCACCCAAAGCGAGAATCATACCCCTAGACCAACGAGCCGCTGCACTGCTGGTCTCCCCCTCTTTTTTTTTTTTTTTTTTTTTTTTAAAGGGCACGCCCTTCCGCAGCTGACGCTCGGCAAGACTCTTGGGGCCACCCCAATAGCTCAGTTGTCAGCGTGCGCACCTGCGAAGCGAACCCAGCAATGTGGATTCGCGGGTTCGCAGCCGCGCTCAGATTTCCAGGGCCCGTGTTAGTTCTGCTAGACAAACCAACAAAGTTATCTGCTGAGGTTACGAGCTGGTAGCTTTTCCACTTTCCAAAAGTCTTACTAGTATAAAATATAGTTGTATTTACGTATTATTAAAGTGAAAGATTTTCCAGGCATGATAATGATGTTAGAAATCACAAAGGAAATGTACAGATTTTACCCAGTTTTTTTTAAATGGCAAATGATAATCCAAACAAAATCCAGTATAAATGACAAACCAAGGGCTTATAACTTGGCTCCATAGATTTAAAGTCCTTTAAAACCATATAGCTTTAAAGACATTTAAGAAAAGAAAAGAAACGAAGATCTACGACAGAAACTGCTAATTATGCATCACGGTGTCTGTTTTCTTCATCTTTCTTACCTGGACTCATAGCTGAACAGAATTAACGCGCTCCTCCCAGCCTCAACGCAGGCAAGCGTGGCCTTGGCCTGCTCCCAAGCGGACATAGGTGGGAAACAAGCGGAGGCCGGCTAAGAGCAGATTGTCCTGAAGCTTGCGTGGGAAGAGTTTGGAGACACGGTTTACCAAGCAGCAGTACATGGTAAAATGGATGTGTCTGGAAGCTGGCCTGGTGGCTTCAACGACTTCCATGAGAAACCACGGAAGCAAAGGAGAACCTCTCTACCCGCCAGCATCCCTGTCTCCTATGGATGCTCCTTTCTACCTACCAGCTGCTCTGCGAGTAAAACAAAAGCGAAGGAAACCACGAACAGAATCCGACTGGGCATTCGTGCCCGGCGTTACTGAGTACGGACCGAACTCTGCGGGCGTACACGAACTAACTCACACTGTGTTCAGCAGGCGCCTGAGCCGCAAACCGTCACCTTCATGTTTACAGACAACACAGCTGGGGCACAGAGATGTTAAGTAACTAGTCCAAGTTCATATAGCCAGGCAGTGCTCTGCCAGAGCGGTACCCAACCCTTTTGGCACCCGGGACCAGTTTCATGGAAGATAATTTTCCACGGACGGGGTGGGGTTGGGGGAGGCTGCGGCGGTGATGCGGGTGACGACGGGCAGTGGCTGCGAATGCAGACGAAGCTTCGCTCACTGCCCCGCAGCCCACTCCCGCTGTGCCGCCAGGTTCCTTCGTTCCATGGAAGACAAGTTTTCCACAGCTTGTGGGGGGCAGAGGAGCGGGGTGTGGGCGTTGGTGTTGCTCAGCCCGGTTCCTTTTTTTTTTTTTTTTTTGCCTTTCCCGCTATAATAACTCGGCCCAGTTCCTAAGAGGCCACCGACCAGTACCCGGCCTCGGCCCGGGGGCAGGGGCTGCAGGAAAGTCTGGCTGGAGAGCCACACTCGAGCACATGGACAGCTGCCTCCGCATACGCACCAACAGCCAAGTCGCAGAAAAAGGGAATTTAGAAACCACTAATGGCCAATAAGCATGAAAAACCACTCACATCACTAGTCAACGTTCGTTCCCCATTTGCTGTGCCATCCGCAGTGCTTTGCCTCATACTCTTGCCACAGAGGCCAGCTGAGGAAGAGCTGCGTAACTGAATTCTCAAATACCGCCACGTGCTTTCCCTCGGCGTATTTATAATTGAGATATAATGCACGTGACACAACATTCGCCACTTTTAAAGTGTGTGATTCGGTGGTTCTTATATGTTCACAAGGTTATGCAACTATCACCACTATCTAATTCCAGGATATTTCCATCGTCCCAGAAAGAGATCGGGTGCTCCATTCCGTTTTCTGGCTGAGGACTGTGTAGCCACTGCGTTCGTCTGCGGGGCCTACGCACCACAGAGCCCGCGGGTTAAACGCCAGAAATCGGTTTACTCACTGTTCCGGAGGCTGGGAGTCTGAGACGAGGCGTGGGCAGGGTGGGCTTGTCGAGGCCTCCCTGCTCGGCTCGCAGGCGGCGGTCGTCCCCCCGCGTCTTCCTTCACGCGGGCTTCCCTTCCCGTGTGTCCCAATCCAAGTTTCCTCTTCTGAGAAGGACGCCGGTCGTATTGGCTTAGGGCCCACCCGAATCACCTCATTTTAGACCCTATCTCCAAATACAGGCGCGTTCTCGGGTACTCGGGTCTGGGCTTCTGCCCGTGAGCGCGAGGGAATACGACTCAGCCCACTCGCTGGGGTGCAGGCTCTCGGGCTCCCTGCACCACAGAAATTAGCATAGGCCACGCCAGTGTCACAGGCCAGGCTTACTGGGGCTTACGTTGGAACATGAGGGAGGCAGCACACACGAAACAGTCCTCAAGCGGCTCCCTGGGGGCGGCTCAGGCAGAGTCTCAGAGGTTTAGGCGGTAACAGGGGGACGTATAGGCGCGCGGGGGCGGAGCTTTGCTTGCGCCTGCGTGGTTCCGTTACTTGCTGCTTCCCGAGTTGTATGTCTCATTAGCGTGTTAAATCTCCACCCCTGCTGGTGAGTTTTAGCATTAAAATGAGATTATAATGAGGGAAAAGTAAGGTTAAGGTTAGTGTGGGGGTCTTTTTTGGCTTGAGGGGGTTAGATCCGGATAGGTCTGGTTTCTTTGCCGCCAGGTTCATTATCAGCTGGTGTCAGCACCGTGCTTCAGTGGTCTTGGAAAACATTACTCCGGAGACAGACTGTTTGGCCCCCTCCTTATATAGTTGTGGGCTGAATTCCAGTGGCTAGGAGGTCATTTGGTTTTTCGCCCTTCTATAGTTGCGCAGTCTGGGTCACGCAGCCCCATGTTGGCTCCCTTGGTCAAAGTGAGGCCCAAGTCCTGTCCCTATACTGTCTCATACAGCCATTAAAATGATCACGTGTGCATGGTTTTGTATGAACATATGCTTTCAATTTTCTTGGGTATAGGAATAGAATTCCATTTAGGACTGGAATTTCTGTGTCGTTTGACAATTCTATGTCCAGTATTTTGAGGAACTGCCAGACTTTTGCACAGTGGCTGCATCATTTTACGTTCCCACCAACCTGACCTGGAGTTTTTATCCTGGAAAAACAGTAATGGATTTGTGCAGATAGTTAGCAATGAACATCTTTATTCTGGGTTTATATTTGTAAAAACCTGGAAACAATCTACTTGCCCCAAATTAGGGGATCAATTAAATGAAATTATCGTATATCCAAAAGATGGAAGATTATGTGGTCATAAAAATTGATGTTATATACAGTAGGATCACATTTATATAAAACTCTAAAAAATGCAAAGTAATACAGTGACAGAAAGCAGATCAGTGGTTGCCTGGAGAGGGAGATTACCAAGGGACACAGGGAGCCTTTGAGGATGACGGATGTGTTCACTGTCTTGCCTGTGGTGATGACTCGTGGGTGTACATGTAAGTCAAAACTTGCCATATCACACACTTTATGTGCAGTTTATTGTATGTCACTTTTACCTCAATAATGAAAAATTAATGTTCTAGTTTATTGAGTGGCATGGCAAGGTGATCACTACGTATTGTGAAGAGAAAAAAGAAGTCATTAGAACAGCGTGTTCAGTGTGATCCTCTGTGTGCATGTGTGTTTAGAGCAGGATCAAAATCCGATGTGTATTTTAAAATAGCAGCATATTTCAAAGCCTCAGGAGCCACATGTGGCTCGTGGATACCGTGCTGGGCAGCCCAGCCCTGGGCGATCGAGCCACAGTGAGCTTCACCCTGTTCTCAACGACCTGCGGCTCTGGAGCAGCTGAGCGACCGGGCCTGGGGCAGGCGCGCCTCATTCGGACCTGTGAGAGAGCCAGCCAGCTTCAGGGGCGTCCCTGTCCCTTGCAGGGGTCTGTAGCAGAGCCTAACAGCGTACCGCTGACAAGGCTTCAACCTTAGTATCCGCTTTGAGCTCCAGGTCCTCTAAAGTAGCGGGGGAAAAAAGCAAACTGCTTGGGGTCGCGTCCGGGACTTGAACCCGGGACCTCTCACACCCGAAGCGAGAATCATGCCCCTAGAACAACGAGCCCGCCACGATGGGTTTGCTTCCTAACATTCCCTCTACTTCCTATCCCGGCGCGACTCAGTTCACTGGGAAGTGAACTAGGCCCCTCCTCGCCTCAGGCCGGGAGCGGACAGCTGGGGTCGCAGCGGGGATATCCCAGACAGCCAGCTCGGAGGAAGAGGGCTCCATAGAGCCCGGACAGGAGGAATCGATTCTGTCCCAAGGGAGTAAGGAGTGAAAATGAGGTGACGGGGGACTTGGATGAGCAGAGGACACGTTGGAGGAAGAACACCGGTCTCCCCGGAGCCCTTGGCCTCAGGCTGTGACGGCGGTGGGGACTGCAGTTTGAGGCTGGGGAACAGGCCACAGGCATCGAGTAAGCCCTGGGCCCCTAAGACGGGGCCTGTGCGCCCGAATCCCTCCAGGAGAAGGGGAAGAAGCCAAGGTGATGGTTCCGTTTCATGTGCCTGGTTCCGGGGCCTCCAGTCTGGGCGAGGAAGAAGGAAGCGCTGAAAGCGGATCCGGGTCCTCCCTGTAGATCCCCCAAAAGCCTCAGAGTGGGCGACGACCCCCCTTGGAGGCCCTCAAGTCCCACTGCAACCGTGGGCAAATCGTACTCAGTTGATCATACTTGAGCGTATACTTTCCTGTTCCTTTCTTCTGTGGGCCGTGTGTGCTCCCAGCATGGAGCCAGCTTGGGCCATAAGACAGAAGGCAAATCACACTAGGGATGTAAAAGACTCTAGTGAGGAATGACATGTGCTTGGATGAGAAGACCGGCAAGGCCCTGAGCTTGGCAGGCCCTCAGAGTGGGGGCCACAATTCCTGGCAATGAGTGCACTTAGGGCTTTTGGGGGGTGACTCTACAAGGAGGGATGGAGAAAGGCCCCCCGCAGTGAGTCAAATAGTGGTCCCCAAAAGTTATGTCCATATCCTCACTCCCAGAACTTGTGAAAGTGGCCTTATTTGGAAATCGGATCTTTGCAGATGTCATTAAGGATCTCAACATAAATCATTCTAGATTATCCAGGTGGACCCTAAATTCATTAAGTGTCCTTCTAAGAGACAGAAAGAAGACACAGGAGGAAAGAAGGCCACGTGAAGAAGACGGAGGTAGAGATAGGAGTTACCTGTCTATAAGCCGGTGAATGCCTGGCCCTGCCAGAAGCTGGACGAGGCAAGGAAGGCTCCTCCCCTGGAGCCATCAGAGGGAATGTAGCAGCGCAGGTTTAACTAAATCTAGGAGAAAATAGAGCTCCTGAGTGTCTGCTCTGGTCCTTGAACCAGATCAACAAAACCCAGTTGCACCAAGTATCTCAATTGCCTCACAGAGGGTGAATCCTGCACACAGAGATAGTTGGTTGTGCCACTCGCTGGCATTACCTCACACTCATAAAACCACACGCCTAACGTGGGGCTCGAACCCACGACCCTGAGATTAAGAGTCTCATGCGCTACCGACTGAGCTAGCCAGGCAACCGTTAGAGTCGCATTTCCTGTCCTATTTAGAATCGGAGATGCAGGTACTGCACTAAAAGGGGGAAAGCGAGTCTGCCTCCGGAGAGATGGTGCAGGCATACTAGGCGTTCTTCTCCGGGAGGGGTGTAGAGACTTGAACTTTTCTGCACATTTTAGGGCGCCAACTGAAATGCATGGGGAAGAGGGGCTGGGACCCTCAGCAGAGCTCTGGGGAGGACAAAGTCCCCTGGGCTGGAAGAGTCGGGGGCTGTGGCCCAGGACACCAGCACAGGGATGGAGGCTCCTGAGGGAGGGCCCGGGAAAGGCCACATGCTGCCCAGGCCACACTGGTCGTCTGGGGTGACCGCTGCGCCTGAGCCCGAAACCTCACACCCACGCTTCTTCAACCACAAATTCGCTGCCAGGCGGAGCAGAGCTACAGCTGCGCCGTGAGACCACTCGCTCCTAGTGACGGAAGAATCCAAGGACCCTTCCCTCCCAGTGTCCCTGGGCTTGGGGCAGGGGAGGTGGGGAAGGACCCACGAGTTCCTCTCAGT
Organism: Eulemur rufifrons; assembly: GCF_041146395.1. NCBI lineage: Eukaryota > Metazoa > Chordata > Mammalia > Primates > Lemuridae > Eulemur > Eulemur rufifrons. The sequence goes on from NC_090996.1 coordinate 34,281,458, forward strand.
TTGGGAGCGTGGAGAGGCCAGGCAGGCCCAGCACTGGGGGAGGCAGAATGACCTCGTGGACGCCCAGAGCTGCCCGCCCCCCGGGACGTGGCGCAGGCAGGGACGGCGACACAACCATTCCTTCCCTTCAGGCCTGAGAGCTGGACGCACAGGAGCCTCCTGCGGCCCCTGAGCGACGCGGACACTGTTGCAACACCGGGGAAATGGGCGTGCAGGGGACCAGGAATAAGCAAATTCAAGGACCTCTGGGGCTGGCTCGTTAGTTTAGGGGTACGGATCTCTCTCGGGGTGCAAGAGATCCTGGACGAGCCCTGTTCTTTTCCCGTTGTTCTCAAACTTTCGTCTCCTTCCTCAAAGGCTAGGAGCCGCGGAGGTCCGAACACCCGGTCCCGGAAACCAGTGGGAGCCTTGGGGATCGACCCCAGGGCAGGAACCACCCGGCCAGGGCGGGTTTTGGGTCCTCCTTCCCGCAGGAGCGCTGTTTGGCTCTGATGTGCCTTCGCCTCCCTCCTGTAGCTCGCTAGCACGCTCGGAAGGGCCAGACGACCCTAATCTCCGAGTCCTGAGTTGGAGCCCGATTGGGCTGTTTGGGAAGCTGGGGCCCACAGGCTCTCACACGCCGGGGGCTGCAGCCTCAGCCAGGGCCGCTGCGCTCTGCCCACGGGTGGGCGAACCTTCGCGGCCAGGCTGGTTTCCCCACCTGAGCCGCCAGGGGGCGCTGCGGGCCGGGACGCGGGCTCCCCCAGCGCAGGCGCCGACTGAGGCGCGCGGGCGGACCAGCCCCAGCCTGCCGGGCTTCTGCTGTTAAGGACACGTGCGGGCCCGGACGCCCTTCCAGCGGGGCTGGCGGAGAGGGGACGTAGAGGGCCCGTGACCTTGGGGCACCAGTTTTTGCCCTCCTTTCCCTTCCTGAGATCCGAATAGGAACTAGACGGCCACCTCGGCCCGTGACCAGCGACCAGCAGCGGCCAGCGACGGCCCAGCATCTCTCCAGTGTCTCACGAGGGCCGCAGACGGCCCGACCGTCCCCTCTCCGCGCGGGGAGCAGTACGCGGCGCCCTCCCGCTCGCAGCCAGCCTGGGCGAGTCCGGGAGGCCTGGTCGTACTGAGAACCTGGAAGACTCTAACTGGAAAGAGAGGACGGTCAACAGACAGCGACGCAGACTTTGGAACATCTCACAGGAACGATAAGGGTGGTGAAGCGGCCTTCATAGAAATGCTTCAGGAACAATTAAAACCCAGCTTAAAACAAATGAAAAAGCAGGCGGTCTCGGCGACAAAGTAGAAAACATGAAGACTAACCAACCGGAAGTTTAGAACTGAAAAATGCAAAACCGAAGTAACAAACTTAGCAGAACCGGGAAAAAACAAAAGAAGCAGTAAACTTGAAGATGATAGAACAACAGAAAGTACCCGATCTGAAGAGAGGAGAGAAGATAGACCTTAAAGAAACTAACAGAGCGTCTGGTGCTTGTGAGACTACTTTTTTTTTTTTTTTTTTTGAGACAGAGTCTCACTTTGTTGCCCAGGCTAGAGTGAGTGCCGTGGCATCAGCTCACAGCAACCTCAAACTCCTGAGCTCAAGGGATCCTCCTGTCTCAGCCTCCCGAGTAGTTGGGACTACAGGCATGCACCACCATGCCCGGCTAATTTTTTCTATATATATTTTTAGCTGTCCATATAATTTCTTTCTATTTTTAGTAGAGATGGGGGTCTCGCTCTTGCTCAGGCTGGTCTCGAACTCCTGAGCTCAAAGGATCCGCCCACCTCGGCCTCCCAGAGTGCTAGGATTACAGGCGTGAGCCACCGCGCCCGGCCGAGACTACATTTTTTTAATGGGGAGGGAGGGCATGTTTCTCTGTGTTGCCCGGGCCGGTATCGAACTCCGTACCTGAAGGGGTTCCTCCGACCTCAACTTCCCAGAATGCTGGGATTACAGGCGTGAGCCACCGCGGCGGGCCCCTTAAGAAATGTTTTTAAAAATCATTTTGCCTCAACCCCTCTTGGTCTGGGCGATCCGGAGCTGCTGGAACATGCAACCTGGCCGTGGATTGAGGACGGAGCCTGGGGCACCCACTGCTAGGCCCGCCTCCTGCCCGCTGCCACCGCTCCAGTCTCCCAGGACACAGGGGTGGGGGTGGGGGTCCCTGGCGGGGTCTGGTCGGTCCCTGCAGGCCCGCCCTGGGTGAGGGGCCGCCAGCCACTCACCTTCCTGGCCCCGCTCCCAATCGCAGGAAAGAACTTCAGGTAAACAATTCGGGGAGCAAAGCGCCTTCCCAGTGGACCGTGGGCGGAGGGCCTGGTACTGGGATCCAGGGCTTCTCTGCTTCCCCCCACCTGCAAACTCTGGAGTCGGGTCCCCTCGGAGAAGCTGCCGAGGATCTGCTGACATTTCAGACTCCACGATGCCGCGTGCGACCTGGCCCTCATCCTGAGTGGAACCCAGGGCAGAGCGGAGGCTGGCAGGCGGGGGCCTGCGAACGGAGAATACGGAAGAATTATCTGTAATGTTGGATGAGCCTATGGCATGGTGGATACGCAAAAACGAAAAGCCTTTCTTTGTAGAGATATATGCAGCAGCTTTTGTGAGTGAAGTGATGCTTCAAGTGCTTTGAAATATGTCAGAAAAAAAAATGGATGGAGATAGGTTTTAAAAATCCGTGGGAATGGGGGAGGCTGTGCATGCGTGGAGGACAGGAGTATATGGAACTTTGTACTTTCCACTCTATTTTGATGTGAACCTAAAACTGCTTCAAGAAATAAAAACTATTTTTTAAAAAATGCACTGGAAAATTTCAGCTATTAGGCCCTGAGTCCTGTCCACGCAGCGGAGCTCCTGGCTGCTGTCTGTCCGTGCGTCTGTCCCTCCACCCTCCACCCTCCATCCCGCACGGCTCTAGTTCCCGCCCGCCACCCCGCAGCTCTCCGAACTTTCTGAGGACGCCGCGATTTCCAATCCGGTTTCCCGCCGGCGGCACCGGACATGGGCCCAAAGTCCAGAATCCCCGGCAGGGTTGGCTCCCGGCAGTCCCGACACACACGGTGCCCAGAGGAGAACTCTAGGCCTCTAGGCTGGCCACGGCCGCGCCAGCTTTTCGGAGGACCTGACCTGCCTGATCATTTTGGTTCCCTGACAGCCAAGCCCCTGCCACGTGTGCAGCCTGTCACCGCGGGCCGCCAGCCAGACTTTCCTTACCCAGGATTCCGGACCCATTTCATTTCTCTCTGAACAACACGTCCGTCATGGATTTGAACCCAGCTACCAGACAAGCAATCCACAGTTGTTGCTTTAGTTTAGTCAACAGAGCGAGCCACTGCTGTTAGCTCTGCAGCTGCAGGACAGCCCGTCCGCAATCGCAAAAGATGGACTCTCCTTTGGGGCAGGAGGTTGTGCCTGGAGTCCCAGATCACAAACAACAGAACTCGGGGATGTAGGATCGACCTACCTGCCGCTTTCAGCAATTCGGGGATGGCCCTTAGGACAGAGAATCCCCAATCGATGCAAGGAAGGCTCCCCTAGTGAGGGAGAACCGAGCCTTTGTCGCCCGCGATGCTGGGGCCCTGAGGTACACCGCAGCCACCTGTTGCTGGTCCTAGTAAAATCAGGGCTCGTCCGGGATTTGAACCCGGGACCTCTCGCACCCTAAGCGAGAATCATACCCCTAGACCAACGAGCCACCTCGCAGATGGGCTGTTTGTCACTTTTGGTGAGTTCAACTCGGCTCCGCCTTCGCTAGTTTGAATTGGTCCTCGTTTTCTGTACCACAAACTGTCTCCCTTTCCCGGAGTTTGCCGGGAAAAGATTTGATTCTGGTCGTCATGGAAAAGAGCAGTAGGAGGACCTTCAGCATTGCCACACCCTATGACTCCAAGTCGGAAAGTCACCGGCCGGGGTTTTTTAGTGTCCCGCTCTCCCCTCTGCCGCTGGAGAACTGAGACCACCAGCTCCCGAAGCGCCCGCCTGTCCTCCTTCCGTCCCCGCGCTGAGGGTTGCGGAGTGCAGCTGACACCCGGGCTTGGACTCCTCCCAGGCTGTCGCGGGCTCCCGTTGCTCTGGGAACTTCAGCCCCCTCCCACATCACTTACTGGAGGGACGCACCATGGCAGTCCCCTCTGAGCCCTGCCCAGCAGGGCTGCTTCAGGACCTGGGTCCTCCACCTCCAAGGCTACTCAGCCCTGGACTCCCAGCAGAAGGAGGGGCCCTACGCGCCCCTTTAGCTCCCCGCTTGGGCTCAGGGACCCACCTTCCGGAGCCCAAGCCTCGAAGCAAGCGCAGGCAGCAGCCAGATGGGTCTGGGGCAGGAGAGAGAGATTAAGAAGGAGCCAAAGGATGGAGAGCTGTTGAGGAAATTCGCAGAGCCATCCTGGGAAACACCAGTGACTGGGACCCAAGTGCCTCTGTCCACTGAGCACACTGGACACCTGGCTCCAGTGCCCAGGCCAGATCTGGCCATTCAGGTTCAGCTCCGATCTGGTCCACTGCACACTGGGCCTGTCTCCAATCCGAACCCACAGGCCCAGATCCCATCCCAGGTCTGCTGGGGGCTCCACCCATGCCCTAAAATGACCAAATAAGCAAACTGTGGTTCCTCTGGGATTTAAGCTGAAGAGAGAATAAAGTCTCCTCCCAGGGACCTTCCTCCATGGAGTGGCATTTGTGCGCTTTCTATCCTGTGGGACACGAATGGTGACTGGGCCGATGCAGAAGTGCAGAGGGGGCCAGGGCAGGCCTGAGGGACAAACACCACTGACTCCCAGGAAGACTTTAACGAAGAACTATCCCGCTGGTGGAGCCCACAGGGCTTTCCCCTTAAGCAACAGGAGTCTTAAATGTTCTGGCCACAGAAGAACAAAGCACCTGCTGCCGTGGCAGGTTACCTGGGCCACAGGGTCAGGAGAGGCCTCTCCGGGCAACCTAGTGCACCTTGGGGTTCTATGCAAGAGACCCAGCTCCATGTAGGGACTCGAGAGTCTGGAGGCATGAAAGGGGCACTCGGCACACATGGCCCCAGGCTTGAGAAGAGAAACTCAGGCCAGTTTAGGTCAGAGAGGAGGCCCCGCAGCTCTGGATCCTCACATGCCCGGGAGCTCTGGCCCCACCCTCAGCTCACCTGGTAGGGGCAGTGATCTTGGGGCAGGTGTGACTCTGGGGTTCAGATTCAGTAACACTTCTTAGCTTGGGAGGTCCCACAATTTCCACCAAAACCCTCAGTCCCCGCCTGTTTTAACCATGTCTTTTGTTTTCTGTATACTGATGCTTTGACATCTGGGACATTGCTGACCTTGGAGGGACTGCCCCTCCCAGGGTTAGCCAATTCCTAGAGATAGTAAACGACTCCTCCAAGGTGGTACATTTTAAATGCTAACCAACCAATCCAGAGCCCACAGCCCCCAAACACCTCCTTTATCCAGCTCACACGCCAGACAACACTACCTGCCCTGCTCACCCCGAGGCCCAGTACCAAACAACCGGGGCCAATCTATGGCCCGAGCTCACTGAAATTACTCAGACTAGCCGATCCTAAACCTGCTTATGCTGCCTCGTCTGTTCCTTCTATGAAACCCACAATACAGGCTCTAGCCTACTTACACACGCACACACACGCACCCCCAGACCCTGGTGCTTTCCCATATGCCCATCCACGCGTGGCGTCCTCCCTCCTCCTGGGAACTGTGAGTGACAAACTATCTTCTCAATGGCAGTCATCTCCTGATATGGTGGCCCTACCATACCGCAGTAATAAAACCTATTAAAACGCTACCGTTCTTCCAGCAGGCAGAAGTGACCAGTGCGTGAAGCGCAGTCCCCTGGACTTTCATGGTGACCACGCCCTTCGAGTCCCACACTGAGGGTGTAGAGCCTCCCCATCTTCAGTACCCGCTTTATCTTCCCTTTCGTTGCTAGTGGAAGGCGCCTCTGATAGCCCCTCGAGAAGGAAAAAAAAATGTCTGAAAACCTAGGCTTTTCCACAATTTGAACGTATAGACCTTTCACACCCAAAAGAAAACCACACGTCCAAAGTTCCATCGTCACTGGGGATCCTGCGGTAGCCTGGCACGCGGCACAGACCTGATCTCACGTCCGCGGAGACGGGCGTGGTGCGGGAGAGGTTTGCCCTCCTCTCCGGTCCGGGTCCAGGGTCCGACGCCCCGTTGTCCGGAATCCGTTGCCCCAGCGTCAGGCCTCGGGCGCACCCAGAACTCTGCAGGGGGAACTTCAGACCAGGAGACCCCCCGGGCCTGCGTGCAACCACTCAAAGCGAGGGACGGCTGGAAGGAAGGGGGTCGGCGGCGGGATCGGGTTCCAGCCATCCAAGACTCCGCCAAGCTCCGCAGCCCTCACCATCAGAGAGCGAGGGTGTCCGAAAAAAGCGGGCTCGTCCGGGATTCGGGCCCGGGACTTCTCGCACCCAAAGCTAGAATCGTGCCCCATACCAATGAGCCGCCGTGGAGACCTGACGTGTGTCACCGTGGAGAAGGGCCTGTGACATGTGTCCTTGGAGGTCTGCACGCGGCCTCGGGCCACCCGGGAGGTGTGCGCGGGGTGGGGCGGGGGGTGAGGTTTCGGTTTCGCCTCCGGGAAGCTGGCGCAGGTGCTGGCCGGGACAGGGAGCTTCCGCACGCCCCCACCCCCAGACCCGCAGAGTCAGACCCCCACCCCGAGCCACCCAGCCACGGAAACGCCGGCTCTGAGCTCGTCCGAGCAGCCCTAGCTGCCAGAGGAGGGCCAGTGACAGGGGCTGCAGCCGGCAGAGGAGGAAGAGTCTGTGTGCCTGAGTGAGCGCGGGGGTCCCTCCCTCATGGTGGGCCCCAGCCCAGAAATTTCACCCTATATGGGACCCAAGTCCAGGACCTGAGAATGAGACTCGGCCGCCGCCCAGCTGGCCCGGGCGAGCCTGGAGCAGCCCAGGTAGGGATCCCGGGTCCCGCAAAACCCCTGAGTCCCCTGTCGTCAGCCAAGCCCTGTCTTGGCCTCAGTTCAGCTCAAAAGACCCTCGCAGCTCTGGGACCCCTGATACAGGGGTCAGAGCTGGGCTCAGAGTTAATTTCTTCCCAAACGGGAGTCTGTACGAACGCTCCAAACGTTTCTTTCCTCTTTCACTGGCCAGGGACCCCGTATCTTAGGACGCTGGGAAGGAGGACGTCTCCCCGGCTTGTACCCGCGGCGAGGCTCAGCTGCTTGCCCTAAAGGGGGATGAGAGTTTAAAATGAGAGATCGTCGGTGATTTGACCCCGGAGCCTCACACTCTAATCCAGGACCACACCAAATGATATTCATCCACATGTTCTTAGGACTTCCCGCTCCCGGGAGCTTCAGGGGTCACATATACCCACCGACCTACAGCAGACAGGGAGGGGCCTGGCGGCGCCCTAGCTCCACGCGGAAGGGACCCGCGAGCTCAGACTTGCAGTACCCGGATGCAACGCGTCTAGGATCCAGGATCTATTCCCACCAATTTTAGGACGTCAAAGTCCGAGAGAACTTCCATTATCTGTAGGTAAGCCCTTCGTCTCACCTGCCCGGCTAGCTCAGTCGGTAGAGCATGAGACTCTTAATCTCAGGGTCGTGGGTTCGAGCCCCACGTTGGGCGCAGGTTTTTTTTTTTTAACACCTTATTTACAAATTCACAAGCTAGGAAAAGACGGTAGAATATACCAACAGAAAACTAAAGGGGAAAAAATTAAAATAACGTTAAAAAATAAATAAAAGAAAAAAGCCAGGTTTGCTGGTGGTTAAGGAACACTGAAGCAATGGGCCAGCCTCGAGTTTTGCCTCATAAAGGTTACATGTATGTGAAATTTACATAAACGTTCCATAAACGTACACAGAGCATTCGGGATCCTCTCTGCGGAACACTTGCCCTGAAAAGGGTTCCCCTTCTAGAGACTTCCTTGAAATCCCCGCAACCAGGGCAGTGGCTATTGAGGCCGAGTCAAGCAGTGTCGCCCCACGGAGCGCTGGAATCCACTACTTAGGAGGAGTCTCAGCTCTACCACCTGAGCAAAGAGGACAATGGACGACTGGAGGTGGATTTTCGCTCCGGAGCAGGGACCTACATGGGACCCCCATCTGGGTTCGGGAGTGCTCCCCACTCCACACCACGACTCTCCCTTCCCCTAACACTGTGTCCCCACCCCTCCCTCCTTTCTAAACTAGAAAACAAATTGTTGATCCTGGGCTTCTGGCCAGCTTGATGTCTGTTGCCAAGAGAAGTCCCTGGAGGAAGAAGGGACTTGCTACTCCCTGTTTGTTTCTTGTTTCTGTAGTCTCCCCCAGCCTCACTTTTTTTATCCACGCAGCAACAGTTCATTCCAGAAATCGCAGCTGAACCCACTCTGAAGTTTGTCCAACACCCACAAAACCAGCCTCGTCCCCAGCCCTATCAGTGGTAGATGCTTTCTGCCTTTTCAACTGCCTTGTTAACAATTCTTTGTACTTATTTAATAATGTTCATATTAAAAATTCAATTAAAATAGCTGATGGTTTTTCTGACTGCTGGTTGGACCCTGGTTTGGTTACAGATTTGGGCTTGAATGCAGCGCTGAGCTCCTTGCCAAGGGAACATGAGATGCTAGGGCATGCAAGGGCATCAAGATGGAGCAATGCATGACCAGGTTGGTTATGACGAAGTGTGGACTGAAGCAACTGGACCCGGGGACCAGTGGCTGCTGCATTTGACTGTAGCAGTGCAGATGACTACATGGACTTTCATCAGCCCATGGCATGGAATGGATTCTTCTGAAGACACTTGTTTGCTTACAGAAAGAAAATGACAAGGTCAAGCCTTTAAGTTTTTAGCCTAAGTCATGTCCAGAGACCCAAGGATATTTTGTAGCAATCATAAAATAATCTTATAGCCACAGGGCTACTATTGTTAAAAAATCAAGCACATAATTTAATTATGCATGTCATGGAATGTCAGTGTAAATTGAATTCACAGCCTCAGGAAATCTTTCATGTGCAAGATAAAGCATTGATTAGGAAGAAGTGAGACAAAGGCTTGAGGACATCAGGGTAGATTCAGACAAAGTTGAGAATCTTGAGTCTGAGTCACGTTCAGCCTCCCTTGCCATCAAAAGCAGCCTGTAGTGGGTTGTCAGAACTTACTAACATTGGTGTCACTAAAGTTGATATACAGCCCCCCACTGATAAATTTGACTGGAAAGAAAAAAAGAGAAAGAAAAAAAGAAGGAAGGAAAGAAAGCAAGAGAGAGAGAGAGAGAGAGAGAGAGAAAGCCTGTCCTCTGGTATCTGCAGAAATTAGCCTTCCGTGGCGTGACTATCCTCTAGTAATCTCACCTGGAGCAGTTGTCTTGCAAGGGGATGCCAGCTCTCCTCAAAACCTACACCCACCACCCCTTGTTAGCACTTGACCTATAACTAGGGTCAGACCTCAGCATGCTGCAGGAAGCAAGTACCTTGGAGGAAGCAGCTTATACCAAAAAAAAAAAAAAAAAGTAAGTTTTGATACTTTATGCTGGGAGAAACCTGGGGGATATGTGTGGGAGTGCGGTTATAATGTTAGAGTAAGGAGGATGGGATATGATGTTTGTATCTGCTGAATTTACCGATCTGGGTGCATTTTCCAAAAAGCCTGTGTTTAATATGTTTTCTCGTGCAGCTGAACGTGGCCCTACCACATTTCTGGGTTGGTTGGCTGAAAACTGAATTCATTGGTGGCCTAGTTTAATAAGAGTGAGATGCCAGAACGTCCCTAGCATCTTGTAGAGAAAGGAACCCAAAGATTTCAAGCGCTAGAAATGTCGAAGTGCATGTATCCTGTATGAAGTGCACACTCACCACCCCACTGAGAAGGCCCGGAGGACACGCCCTTTACTAAGGCATTCAGAAAAAATTGGCCAGGGCACCGCCAGTATCCTTACTTAGCTCTGCGGTGGCCATCCTCTGCAGGGGCGTATGAATGTGGAAGATAATGCCATTAAGATGAGGTCCCTGACCGCAGTGGGGATGATGGGGTCCAGGATGTTTGGGGAAGTGGGAGAAGCCAGGCCACAGCTGGAAAAACAGGAGAGCCTCATTCATGGTTTTTTTGAGACAGAGTCTCGCTCTGTTGCCTGGGCTAGAGTGCCGTGGCGTCAGCCTAGCTCACAGCAACCTCAAACTCCTGGGCTCAAGCAATCCTCCTGCCTCAGCCTCCAGAGTAGCTGGGACTACAGGCATGCGCCACCATGCCCGGCTAATTTTTTCTATATATTTTTAGTTGTCCATATAATTTCTTTCTTTCTTTCTTTTTTTTTTTTTTTTTGAGACAGAGTCTCGCTCTGTTGCCCGGGCTAGAGTGCTGTGGTGTCAGCCTAGCTCACAGCAACCTCAAACTGTCCAGATCATTTCTTTCTATTTTTAATAGAGACGGGGTCTCACTCTTGCTCAGGCTGCTCATTCAGGGGTTTTAAAGGCAAAGGAGAACCATGTTTTTCGTAAATATGACAAAATTCCAGCGGTGGTCCCCTGGGGGGCACATGGAATGGGAAGCTTCTGGGTTTACTTTATGCCATATCCTGTAGTTTGGGAAAGTTTTACCTCAAGGATGAAGTCATGTATTGCATGGATTTTTTAAAAAGAATACTATGGACTATTTCAAACGTGCATTAAAACAGAGAAAATAGTATAATGTGCCCTCATGTCCTCCATTACACCACATCTACTCCTGAATGAGTTTGGACCTTTACATCCATTCGGCCCATTGATTTTAAAGCAACCAGTTGTCCTGTAATTGAATTTCTAAATAATTGTGTGTGCTTATAAAAAGTAAGGATTTTCTAAAAAATACATGAACCCACACAATACAATTAACACACATAGAAAGGTAAACAATTATTTCTTTATATCAAGTAGAATGGATGGTTCCTAAAATAGTATGAAAAGCTCACTCTTTTTTGAAAGCTGAAAACGTGCACACCTTATCTGAAGATAATCTTTGACTTCTAATTACAGCTGTGTTCAGAAACCCTCCCAAGCTCCTTAACTGGCTTGGTTCTACACCTCCTCTGTAGGGAGTGTGCCACGTTCTACTTTTTCCTAGTGAAGGGCCTAAAATGCTACTTTTCGTACCCCGGGTGGGACTCGAACCCACAATCCCTGGCTTAGGAGGCCAATGCCTTATCCATTAGGCCACCGGGGCTGACAAGCATTACTATCTGACGGACTTAACCCACTCTCTTCGTCACCTCCCCGAGCTTCCTGCACATCCTACGGCAGCATCCTGATTTGTATCCGGCCCCTGAACGTCAGTTTTTGTCCGCGCTCCCGCTCCCACTAGGATCTCGCCCTCTATTGAGCATCCTCCCTTCCCGGAGAGACCACGCACGTGCAGAAGGAGCTGAAAGGCATTTAAAGTCAACTTTTAGCTCGGCTGGGTGGCCTAGGGGTACGAGCTTCGCTTAGGGCGCGAGAGGTCAGTGGATCAAACCCCCCACGAGCCCTGTACTGTAGCTCACCTTTCAGGAGAGAATCCGGGTGCTGGGATAACTAGATAATGAGCCTGTGGAAAGGGGCGCAGTGTGCGCTCTCTGCGATGGGCAGTTCCCCATCCGGAAAGCCGCGCGCTTGGCCTAGTGGACTGCCGGTCCTCGTCCTCCTTCCCATTGTCTCCTAGAACAAGACACTGCTCCGTGGCCTGAGGTCTCTTACTTAATAATGACCCTCCAGATCTATTCTGTACATCCCGGGCTGGCTCACTCAGAGTCTTAGAGTCACCACGTTCGGTATTTACTTTCCTGCCACAACATGTGTGTGGTTTTCCTTGTTTAAAATTTGTATTTTAATGCAGATTTTCACCTTGTATTTATAAACTCTTAGTAAACCACTAAAACATCACAAAAACGTTAAAGAAGAACACTCCGCACGACCAGCGCCCGCCGACCGGAGTAAGTGCCCCAGGTGCCACTTCCCGCAGCCTTTACTCCACCGGAACACGCTCGGCGCGACGCTGCTCGGCACCTGGATTATTGGCACCTGGATTTTTCCGCTTAACCGCATCTCTTTGGAGAGAACTCGGGTTCAGCAGATAGAGACATTTTTTCCGGGTGAAATGTTAACTAAATCCTGGACATAATCTTTCCTACATTAAAATTTTAAATATGCATTTAACTAGTCATTCAAAGGAACTCTCTCACTGCAAGAAATCTAATCCATTAGGTTTTGTTTTACATTTTAAACTGTGGATATACATTTTGCATACATACATATGTGGAACATTTGCCATTTTAACCATTTTCAAGCGTACAATTCAGTGCCATTAATTACATTCACAATATTGTGCAATCATTACCACTATTTACAAAATTTTTCATCACAATAATCTAGTGGATTTTGAAATGCATATGTCCTTTGACCCCCTCGCCCTTGGGGCAACACCCCACCGCAAGCAACCCCAACCACGCGTCTGTCACAGTTGTCACCTTCTGAACCCTAGTTCGTGTAGCCAATCCCCTAATGGGCTCCCGGGACTCGCGGTCTCTGGCCTCCGGGTCCGCGATCCGCCTATGTCCGGCCAGCGTCGGACCCTGCAGTACCCAAGGGGTCGCCCCCGCTGCAGTACTGGCCCTGGGTCCCGATCTTTGAGATTGCAGGAGAGGGGAGGAATCGGAGGAGTACCAGGGTGGTGCGGGGTTTGGAGGTGGAGCAGCCGAAGTGTCCTAGGTCCATACAGGGCGCAGTACTGAGACAAGAAAAATTTTAAATGGGGTTCAGGGTGGGGGAAAAAAAAAAAGTCAAGCCCAGCAGCGACCACGAAGGGACTCGAACCCCCAATCTTCTGATCCGGAATCAGACGCCTTATCCATTAGGCCACGCGGCCCTGCGCCTGTGTGCTCTGCAGCTTTCTCCATAAAGCCTTCTCAGGCGCCTGCGCAGTGTGCCCTAGTGTTCATGTTTAGGATGAAGCGGAATCCGGCCTCTTGGGAACCCGCGAGGGCGGGTCTCCAAACTGGTCCACGGCGCCCGGCATTGCGGGGGCCGCTCGGAGGAAACCGCCGCCGCGAGCCGGAGGCTGCGAGTTCGAGCCCTGGCGAGCCCGCCCGCAGTAGGCCCCTCCCGCGCCCTTTGGGACCTCTTCCCGCACTTGCCGCTAGCCTGCCTCGGGCCGGGAGCTGCCCACGGTGCCCCCAAACGCTGCCCGTGTCTTCCCCGGTGAGCCTGCAATGGTCTGCTGCAGAGGCGTTCGGCCCCACCCTTGGCTCTTAGCTCCTGGAAGGCAGAGGCCGCGCCTCCGCGTTTCCATGGCCCATCGTGGGGTGGGGCGGCGCGGGCTCGCGTGCACAGGGACACAGCTGGGAGAGAAATATGGCCTCTAGGCTGCCCCTTCCCGGGACCCCTTCCCCCCGGGGACGCTCCCCGGACCTCCAACCTAGCCCAGCCCGTGTTGGGTTCTTTAGTCCCGGGCGCTGGGCTCCGGACCCAGCCTGGGCCGGGGCTCCCTGGCCGTCTGGCCTCTGGTTCCCAGGGGCACAGTTGCGCCCTTAGGAAGTGCCAGGTACTTTACATACACCATCTCCCCTTTTTCGCACGTCCCTGAGAGCAGGCCCTGTTCCAGAGCACAGCATGAACAGATATTTATTGCCTGCCAGCTAGTGCCAGCCCCGTGCTGCCAGGCCCCATTTACAGATGAGCAGACAGAGTGGACCGGGTCGATGGTGACGCTGGGGTTTGGCCGCCCTCTCAGCACGCTCCAGGTGGCTGTGGGGCCCTCATGCCTGCAGGCAGAGCCGGCGCCTGAGCGAGCTGCGGATTTCCAGGCAGGTCTTGCGAAGCTCGTCGCAGTCGGGGCCCAGCACGTCCTGCTCACACACTCGCCTGTTGACCTGAGAGGACCACACCCAGCCTGTGCCCAGGGCTTCAGGCCCTGCAGGGCTCAGCCTGGCACCCAAGGTACATCCCCTGGCTGGGTGCATCATAAGGCCTAAAATTTCAAGGGCTGCCTTGACATCTTTGAGCCTCTCAGGGCACCAAAGGCCTAAGCGTGAGTCCCCAGCTCTCACCAGACCTGCCCCCTCACCCCACCCAGTTCCTCTATCAGCCAAGCCAGCTGCTCCCCACCTGCTCCTCAACCTAACCTGCTTCGGTTCCCTGCAAGCCCTCGGCAATATCCAAACAAACCCATCACATCCTCCCCTAGGAACAGGGGAATCCACGTGCTTTCCACAGGCCCTGCTGGTTGACTCGGCTCTGAGTGCCCCCCGCATGTGGCCCTGCATGGCCCTCGGTACCTTCCCCGACCCTAGACTTTAGTATATGTGACTAACAACTGCTGTTGATTGCATCTGTCCAGTGTCCTGCCTTTGGTCATCTCACACTATTGAGGGCGGGGATCCCTCCTTCACCAGTGGAGCTAATGGGCACCAGGCCTGGGGAAAAGGACAAATCCTGCCCCTCGGCCTTTGTCACCCCCCTTCCCCCAACACACCTCAGTCAGCAGCTCCAGGAGGTCTCCCCCTGGCTTGGCTCTGAGGACCTCCACCAGCGTCTGGATAAAGTCTGAGCCCTTCTCATCCCGATAGGCCACATAGCCTAAGTCAGGGGACCAGGGCCAGAGCGTCAGACTCAGGCCCTGACCCTCTGCCTCCATATCCCCAGGGGCCTACTGTGCTGGACATGGGGGGCAGCAAGCAGGCAGGGCCCCAGGGAGCAGGCAAGAGAACACGGCAGGCAGCAGTGACTTGTTGCATCTGGTACACGCTGTTGCTAGATATTTTCAGAGTGAGAAGGCTAGATTCACTACTGAACAATATTTACTGTGGACCTACTATGTGCCAGGCATGGAGCAGGGCCTTGGGGAAAATAGATCGGCCCTGCCCTCATGAAACTTACAGCCTGGAGGAAACAGTGCACATAAAGTGCTTGGCAGAGCCGGTACTGAATGGTGCCTCGTTACTATTACACTAAACAAGTCATGGAAGGAAGGTGGCTTAACTGCAGCTGGACTGGTGCCTCTGTACCCCAACACTAAGCCCTAGCTGCCCTGCATGCCACTCCAGATTTTAGGCCAGGAAGCTGGGCCCTGTGTAATCATGGGCTTCCTGATGACTCATCTTCTTACCCTCGGCAGCTGCATAGACCGTCAGGATGTCTGCTTGGTCAGAGCTGCCTGGAGGGGAGCCCTTGGAGGCGCTTCCTGTGAGAAGAACCATGTCCATTCACCAGCATCCTGGGACTCCGCAAGCCCCAGGGGCTCCCCATCTCTGGCTTAAGGCACAGGGCAGTGGAAACAGTGCAGGGCATGAAAGACAGATGCAAGTTCAAAGCTCAGCCCTGCCACTTACCAGCCATGTGACCTCAGAAAAGCTATTGCACCTTGCTGACTTCCAGGGTTGTCACAAGGCTCAAATAGGGGAAGATGCTCCCACTTCTCCAAGGCCCTTGTAGTGTAGGAAGACTACTTCCCATCGTCTCGGCAAAGAGAGGACGGAGGTGGCAGGAGGACCTCAGTTCAGAGCCCTAGAAATGCTCTTGGGACAGTTCCCACCACCAGCCCTGCCCACATCCAGGCTCTGGAAGAAAGGCAGAACCCACCCTGGGCATCAGCATAGATCTGGAGGACATCTGCGTGGGAAGGGATGGCGGGAGGTGCCTGCAGCCAGCGCCAGTACCAGGGGAGAGCTGTGGGCCTCACACCAGCGTCCCTGTTCCCTGGGGAAGGAGAGAGGCAGACAGCTTCACTCGGGGGATACCAGGCGTTGCCTCTGAGTGTCCAGACCCCGTGTGAACAGTAGGGTCAGGCAAGAGCCCAGGTGCCAGAGCTCCGGGGCAGGCCTGCCAGGCCAGGAACATTCACAGCACTGAATGACAAGTGCTGAGGGTTAAGGGCTCAAGTTTGTGGACTTGACCTCTGAAAGGATGGGAGAAGGGGTAGGGAAGGGTGGGCACCCAGGCTCCCTGCAGGAGGTAGACAGCAAGTCCTAGGAGGCTGTGGGCTGGCTGAGGAAATGGGTCGGAGGAGCGGGCTGGGGTGCCGCTCACCCCCGCGGCAGGCCTGCAGCAGGAAGATCTTGGGGCAGCCCCACAGTGCCTGGCATTGGCTCAGCTCCCGCTCCAGTGCCTCTGGGTGCACCTCTTGCCAGTCAGCCCCCATCAGCTGCCCCCGTGGCCCCCCATGGGCCATCAGGGCCACGAGGGCACAGCTCACAGGGCCACTGCGGGTGTCCAGCTGCTCCCGGAACTGGGCCAGCTCCTCCTGGAAAGCCTGGGGTAGAGACAAGGTTGAGGCCTGGGCCAAGGCCACCGCCCCCCCAGCCCCTGCTTGTCTTTTGCAGGGCGATGAAGTTTCCTCGGCCCCTGCCCTCTGACCTCTGACCTCCTGCCAGTGGCAGGCCCAGGGAGGAAGTTCTTTTCTAACCCCTGCTGCAAGGCCTGGCCTGGCCCCATTGGAGGTGACATGGTCTGGATTCCTGGAGGGAAGGGGGGCTGGGGAGTGTCAAGGAAGGGAACCAAGGCCTCAAAGCCAAAGCTCTGAGCTGAGGACAGAGAAGCAGCCAACATGGGAGGCCATGGACACTGGGCTTCCAGAGGCAGGGAAGTGACTGCCCAATGCATGCAGCAGGGGGGATTGGGGCTAGACTTGCAGGTGCACTTCCCGCCAGTGATGAAGAGAGGCCCAGGAGAATCCCCTGAGCCCTTCTTTCAGGGCACCAGTGGAAGTTCTGGGCTTCTCTTCACCTGGGCTGTAGGGTCCGTCCTCAGGGTGATCTCGAAGCCCAGGGCCTGGCACAGCCCCCTCAGTGCCTCCACGTCATGCTGGGCCCCAGGCCGGTCTTGGATCACAGCCAGGAAGAGGGCAGCCCTGGCCCTGGACAGGTCGTAGCAAGTGCTGGGGCCAGGTGCTGGCTACAGAAGGGGTTAAGGCAAATTCTAAGTGGTCTGAGGGGACTCCCACCTCTCACCTCCCCGCCTGGGTCTCCCTTAGCCTCTGTCCCACTTGAAACCGTGGCCACATGATTGGAACCCACCCCACTCCCTCACCTCAGGCATCCAGGGCTCCACGCCTCCCAGGCACAGTGTCCCCCGCAAGGAGCTCCGGAGGGTGGGGCAGTAGCTGCCCCCTGTGGACTCTTCAGCCACCCTGCAGAAGAGCTGGGAGGGTGGGGCCCGAGGGCACCTCAGGGGCTGCTCCCTGGGGGAGCAGAGAGGGGTGCAACCCAGGCGGTCTTTCCTGGCGTCGGGGAAAGACTCCGCAAGGCTCATGGCTACTAAGTCTCTTCAGGGTCACTGCCAGGACAGAGGCAGGAGACGCAAAGGGGGCAGGGCAGCATGGCCCCAGGCAACACATCAGTACCAGTTTAGGCTCAAGCTCACGGACTTCCTTGGGCATGGATGGGCACAAGTGGACAGTGGCCATACCATTAACCCCCACCTGGTATCAGCACGCACAGAGGTGGGGATGCTCCCTAGAGCAGGGCAGGGCTGGTGAGGGACGGCTCATGGGATGGACACTGCCTGCAAGGGCCACCAGGCCTGGGAGAGCCGTGGAGCTGAGCTGGAGCCCACACGCCTCACCTCCAGGGCCACACAGGGGCCGCCCAGCTGCCCAGTGAGACCGTCAGCCCTCGGTACCAGACTTGAACCATTCCCAGTCCCAGCCTCCGGTGTCCCACCAGTCTAACAGGGCAGATGGTCACTGTCTGCATGAGTGTGAAAAGGGGTGGCCCGAAGTACAGGTGCAAGGAAAGGCATTGCTGACATCCTGGAAGGGACTGTGTAAGGCTGGCAGGACAACACGGAGGGCCTGCCAAGCAGAGGGAACCGCCTGGGCAAAGGCATGGAGTTGGGAGGCAGTCTGCGGTGTCTGGGGCATCTGGGTGAGTTGACAGGGGGGTTCTGAGATGGGGGTGGGGCTGAGGCCCTAAGGCTGACACCACAGGTGCAGACAATAAAGGTTTGTAGAAGGAACGGGAGGGGGCATGTGAATGACTCTAACTGTAAGTGGCTCAAGCAGGAGAGCACAGCGGAGCCAGGGGACAACAGGGCCAGCCCTCCTCCCTGGGACAACCCCTCCGGAACCTCCACCTCTGTCAGCAGCTGCACCAGAGACCAGTGAGGAAAGCGGCTGCAGAGTTCTTTCAAGCCAGCCAGGAAGGCTCCGGGCTCCGGGGTGGCTGGGTGGAGAAGCAGCGCGTTGGCTTGGGGGATCCCCGCTCTCCTGCCCAGCCCTCACCCTGTTCTGCTGTCCAGAACTGGGCTCCCTGCCCTGTTCACTCACCCCCAGGGCCACTGGAGAGCAGCAAGAAGACTTTGGGGCAGCCCCGCAGGGCCTCACAGCGGCTCAGCTCCCGCACCAGCTGCTGTGGCTGCCTCAGCTGCCCGCTGGGGGCCATCAAGGCCACTAGGGCACAGCCCACAGGGCCCCCATGAGCATCCAGCCACTCCCGGAACCAAACCAGCTCCTCAAGGAAGCCCTAGGGGCAAGAGGAAAGGCCTGGCCAGAGTCCGGGGAAGCTCCCCGTGGGGCTGGGAGCTGGGCTTGGAGGGGAGGGGAGGGAAGGAGAGGAGAGGGCTCACCTGGACTGAAGCCTCCCTCCTCTCGCAGCGGTCAAAGCCCAGGGCCTGGAACACGCTCTCCAGGGCAGCAACTGCAGCAGCAGACACCCCAGGGCTGCTGAGTGTCAGGGCCACCCTTGGACCCTGTACGCTGTACTTTCCCTGGGGAGGCAAGGCCAGGGCTGGGCTGGGCTGGGGTTCAGCTGGGTGTCGGGAGCAGGCTGGGCCAGGCGGGGCCTCCCACTACCTTTCTCCCCAGGCTGTCTCGAGCATCTGCCATCTGCGCAGCCACCCGCAGGGTCCCAGCCACCAGGAAGGCCATGGGGCCAGGTGGGCTTCCTCTGAGCACCGAGCACCAAGCACTGAGCTCCTAGCGCCCTGGGTCCTAACCTTTGCCCTCTCACCACACCGACTGTATCAGCTGTTTATGAGCTGAGCTGTACTCTGCCCTCCTCCCCTGGAAGCCTGGGTCCCAGTCCCCAGCCCCATCTCCGTTCCCTGGCTCCAGCCGGTGACTTCCTGGCTGGCACTGACGCGCCCCCACCTGAGCCAGGAACCTGTGCCCAATCCTATTCTTAGCTCCTGGCCCACGCTCCTATCTGATCTTGTTACGCCCCAGTGTCTCCCTTCAGAGCCAGCCACAGCACCAGAAAAGTCCTTGTAATGCTCCCACCTCCCCCGCATGCACCCATACAACAGTACCAAGCCCCTAGAGGTAAAAATAGCCAACTGGAAACAGCCCTGTCCACAGCAAGACCTCGTTGGGTTCAGTCCCAGTGACCCCCACATGATATGTGTTGAATGGAGGGCTGGCTGAGGAAGGGCCTGGGGGTAGAGAGGCAAGCACACACAGACTAGCTACCAAGGGACAGGAACATCTTGTCTCCACCTGCCCCACCTCCCCTCCAGCGGCCCCACAGGAGGGATAAGCAAGGCTGGAAGGAGGCTTGGACTTCAGGGACCACTGGCTCTGACCACACCCCACACTCCGTGCAGGCCACAGCCTGTTGCCCAGGCAGGGCGTGAGGGTAGGCCTGTGGCTTGTCAGCCCACTTCCCCAAGGGACACAGTGCAAGGCGACACTGAGTTCTAGATCCCCAACGAGGAGCACAGGTACCTGACAGCGCCTCCAAAACCCTTCCTCATCACACCAGTGCAGGGAGAGGAGTGGCCTGGCAAAGACCCCAGTCCTGCTGGGCTCCCCATTCTCCTGCCAGGGCATGGAGGGTGTCCCCAGAGCAGGCAGGCACTGGGGACACAGGGAGACAGAGTCCTGGGGCCCACAGCTGCCCCTTGGGGCCCAGCCGACCTGGGAGCCAGGGATGTGGCTCCACCTGGTGACTGCACAGCACCAGGTGCCACCAGGACTATCAGGCCAAGGGGTACAAATTCCAGGAAACACTCCCCGCCCCCCTGAGCCCCCCCCCCATCAACCTAAAGAACAGAACAGCCTGGAGGGAAGTTTCCACGTTTATTCAAACCCTGCTGGGCTGAGCATCTCTGAAAGGCCGGTGGTCTGTCCCTGTTAACGCACATCCGCAGAAGATGCAGACGGGAAACATGGAATGCAGCACTAAGGGGTCAGCGACAAAGTGCTGGGGGAGCGCCAGTGCTCAGCGCAAGCAGGCCGTGCCACTGGAGGAGTGGGCGGCCACCGGGCGCCCTGTCCTTGCTCTCCAGGGTTGGCCTCCTGTCAGTGGAATCACCACCACCCTCACCAGAATGGCAGGGGTGTGGCTCTCAGGAGAACACACTGGGGCAAGTCTGCTGGGGGAAAAGGCAGGCAGCTTCCATGGGGCCAGGACAGGGAAGAGTGACCGTGGCCTAGAAATGGGGGGTGGGGGGTCAGAAAGCCTCTGTGGCTGTACCCTAGACCCAGACTCTCATAGGTGTGGGCCAAACATCCCTCTCATTTTTATTTTTTATTATTATTTTTTTTAATTACTTTTTTTTTTTTTTTGAGGCAGAGTCCTGCTCTGTCACCCTGGCTAGAGTGCTGTGGTGTCAGCCTAGCTCACAGCAACCTCAAACTCCTGGGCTTGAGCAATCCTTCTGCCTCAGCCTCCCAAGTAGCTGGGACTACAAGCATGTGCCACTATGCCTGGCTAATTTTTTCTATATATTTTTGGTTGTCCAGATAATTTCTTTCTGTTTTTTAGTACAGACGGGGTCTCGCTCTTGCTCAGGCTGGTTTCAAACTCCTGAGCTCAAACGATCTGCTTACCTCCGCCTCCCAGAGTGCTAAGTGCTAGGATAACAGGCGTGAGCCACCGTGCCTCTCAAAGCCCAGCAGCCCCTGGAGTGATCAAAGCCAGTCCTCCACCCCCACTGGAAGGCACAGGTTGGCAAGGAAGAGGGCCCGGGCCACAACCCCACCTAAGAGGCAGGGAACAAGAAGCCACACAGCAAAATGGCCAAGGGGGTTTCTGGGAAGGGACCCCAGGCCCTCCTGCGTCCTCAAGCTACCCTGCTGCCCCTGGCAGGCTGTGCTGGGGCTCCAGGAAGCCAGGGGAGAGAGACGCTCAGAGCAGGAAGGGGAAACAGAGGGCCAGGAAGGACTTCCATTGCCTTTGAGTACTGGGCAAGCTCTGTGCGTGGGTGCCCTGGGGTCCCTCCCCGAGGTGCACAAAGGAGAATGTGACGCTGCCGGGCAGCACAGGGAACACTCGCCCTCCTGGGCGGCCTCAGGCACCGCTTGGCCGCTCAGCCCACGGGCTGGGTCATCTTGGCGTGCAGGCTCTGGTGGGCGATGAGGTGGGCGCGCTGCTTAAAGCTCTTGTCGCACTCGCCGCAGCCGAAGGGCCGCTCGCCTGTGTGCACGCGCCGGTGGTCCAGCAGGTAAGAGCGCAGCGAGAAGCTCTTGCCGCAGTCGCTGCAGCCGAAGGGCTTCTCGCCCGTGTGGATGCGCTGGTGGTCGGCCAGGTAGGCGCTGCGGCTGAAGCTCTTGCCGCACTGGGAGCAGGAGAAGGGCTTCTCGCCCGTGTGCACGCCCTGGTGGCGCACCAGGTCTGAGGAGCTGCGGAAGCTCTTGTCGCACTCCGGGCACTTGTGCGGCTTCTCGCCCGTGTGCGTGCGCTGGTGCCGCGCCAGGTCCGAGCCCCAGCGGAAGCGCTTCCCGCACTGCCCGCAGCTGTGCGGCTTCTCGGCCGCCAGGTCCCGGAACTGGCGCCGGCGCGTGGGCGGCCGCCCCCGGCGCGCACCCGCCACTCGGCCCAGGGTCGCCCTGGGCCGGTTCTCGCTCTCCCAGGCCTCGGCCTCCTCGCGGCTCCAGGACACCGTCACGTCGCCGCCTGCCTGGCCTGGCGGAGCAGTCACCACCTCCTCCAGCTGGGACCTCTCACTGTGGCTTTTGAGCCCCAAACCTGCGAGGGCGAGGAGGCACCTTCTTGAGTCCCGCTCGGTTCTGGGGCCAGAGAGGAGGGGAGGAAGAAACGCGGCCCAGGGGAAAGTTCCCCGGCTTTCGGGTCCAGGCAGCCCACGCCTCCGTTTCCTCATCTACACAATGGGCATGATGACAAACACTGCAAAGAAGCAGTTCTCAGAGAGCCTGGAGAACTCCCACCGGGCTGACCCCGTGGCTGAGGCGCCTGCTAATCATGAGCCCCGCAAGCTGTCACCTAACCCATCCCCCACCTTCCCCACGCAGGTGCAACGTCTCACTCCGAACTCTGAACTCTGGCTATTCAAACTCCAACACAGAAGAGATTCAGGTGATTTTGTAAATTGTCCCAACTGTCGGTGTGGGAAACTGAGGAACCAGGTGGCTCCTGTGGTTCCCCTCACCACACAGGATCTAGCTCTCCAAACTCGAAGGCACAAAACCCATGTGGATGGAGCAGGGAGGGGAGGGCCCCTCATGGACCTGGCTAAGGATCGGGTGGAAGGAAGACTAGGATTCCAGCAAGACTTGGCGGAGGGTGGCCTGTCTAGACCCCCAGGTCCCTTGAGCGCTTACCCGGGGCAGTGTTCCGGGAGTTCTCCCGCTTTATGTCCCAGAAGAGATCCCTCTGAGCAGGGTCCAGGGTGCCCCATTCTTCCTGGGAGAAATAGAATGGGATGTCTCCCAGTGCCACAGGTCCCTAGAGGGGGCGAGAAGACCGGGCTGAGGGTCACCTTGCTCAGGCCTCTCAGCAGCCGTGGGCAGGTACAGGATGGGTTGGATGGAAAGGCCTTGACCAGAAGGCCAGGCTCAGAGAGGACAAAGGGACTGGCAACTCACCTGGACCCCAGAGGCAAAGCAGGTGTCCGTCGTCTCTCTGGCATGACCCTCTTTAAGAAGAGCAGGCAGCTGGGCTGAAGGAAAACAAAGGAGCCTCAAAAAGGCCAGCCCAGGCCTGAGACTCAGACCACACGGTGTCCCCGGCACAAGCACACGGGCACATACTTTTGGGCTTCACCGGCTGGAAAGACCCGGCCTGCTACCCTTAGGGCAACACCAGTGAAGGTGCCAGGCCCCTGCCCAGCCCCCTGCTGCCTACAGGGACAGGCTTACTCACCATCAAGGCCGTGCTGCTCCTGGGGTACAGGTGCCTGGCTCCGTGTCCCCGCCACAGATTGCTGAACTGCGGCCTCAGGTTCCACCTTCTCTGAGGGCACATCCTGTGCAGGAACCACAACATGCTCATCAGCACCGAGACCAGACCGGGGGAGACAGAGTTTAATCCCTGGGAAGGAGACACAGGACAAGTCCCTCAGGATGCTGGGGTGTGGGGAAGGAGAGCAACATGGAGCCCAGGAAAGCCCAGAGAATGTGGCACCAGGCCGTGCTGTGTGCTCAAGGACACTCCCTGATCAATCACAACGCAAAAACCAGCTGCCAAAGGCCAAAGTCACCGCCACTCAGCAAGGGCAGAACCCCACACCCTGGACACTCATTAGCATCACCCCAGATGCTTCCAGTGTCAAGGACCCAACACCCCACAAGACAGCAGGTGCCCATGGACAGCTCCACCTTCTTACCCCCCTCTGGTGCTCTACCTGTCCACATCGCTGTGTCCCCAGGACCTGGCCTAGAGCAGAACATGAATAAACGTCTGTAGAACGCACATGAACTAAAACCTCCTTTCCGGACCATTCCCAGTTTGGTCCTACTGCTGCCCTCCAAAACCACCAAAAAGAAACACTTTGCTCTGCATCTTTCCAAAAGGCAACCTGTATACACACTCCCTCAGGCTCTGTGTCTTCCCGTGAGCCCCTGGAAACCCATCTCTAAGGAGATGGCCACCTCTCTTCAGCTCAGGTACCATCCAGGTGCCCTGGGTGCAGGGGGCCCCTCACCTGTGGCCAGGATTTCGCTGGCTGCTTCTGTAGGTCCTCCGCCAAGGCGACAGCTTCCTCGCCACTCCTTGGGCACTGCTCTCGCACCCAGCCCTGTATATCCCCCGGCAGCACCGTCAGGAACTGCTCCAGCACCAGAAGCTCCAGGATCTGCTCCTTGGTGTGCAGCTCAGGCCGCAGCCAGCGCCAGCAGAGCTCCCAGAGCTGGCTGAAGGCCTCATGAGGCCCATGCACATCCCCGTAGCAGAACTGCCGAAAGCGCTGGCGGCAGGCCTCGGAATCCCTGCTGTCATCTTGCTGGGCAGATTCCTGCTCCCAGGAGGAATCCTCCACCTTCACGATCAGAAGCCCTTCTCCCTCCCCAGGGGCCTGGTCCTGGCGCTCCAGGGAGGCTGCCATTCCCCTGGCCTAAGGCTCAGGGCTGGTGGGCCTCAACCTGGGCCCCAGAGCCTGTCCTTTCAGTCTCCCAGAGGGATCCCCTGTGGCGACTGGGCTGGCATTTGGATGTGCACTCCTGGAGAAAGAACAGAATTGCAGGATTGGGGGGTCGGGTGGAATACATGAAGAAACACCAGCCTGAAGTGCCATCTGGGGACTGCAGTACTCATCCTTTTGTGGCCCTGAAGCCTTTTTTAGGCTTTCCTACAATGCCTTGCAGCACCACCTGCCTACTGATGGGAGCGTATTTATAATCTCTGTTTATACCACTTAATGTAAACATTCATATGTTTTATGACAGAAATTTTAACATACTTGTTCAGTTTATAAAAATTCACCAAGCTATACTTACAATGTGGTTTTCTGTATGTACGTTATACTTCAATTAAAAAAGTTAATGTGTTTGATTATGGAGTGTTGCTGCAGATCGCTCTGGAGGTATTACTTGATATACCATATGTGCACTGTATTCTCTTTCTCAAATTTGAAAATTTCTGAATTCCAGAATACATCTGGCCTTGGTGTGGGGGAGGGAGGATGTCAGAGAAGGGCTCGCACACATCATCCAAAGCCATTTATGCAAAGATATATGCGAATGTATGACACACATTTGTAATTTACAATGTTAACTCTTCCAGTGGTTCTGAGAAGTGTACTTTGGAATTTTGGGGGGTTTCTTTTGTTTCAACTATAAAAGTAATACAAACCATCATAACAAAAAAGAGGGGACATTTAAACAATATAGAAGTATATAAAACAGAAACTCTCCCTTCCTCAACGCAGTTACACCCCCTAATTAACATTCTGACATATGAAGTCCCTCCCAGACAGGAGTGGAGAACCTGCCAAGGCTACATGTGGCCCTTTAGATCCCCAAGTGCAGCCCCTCTACCAATCCAAACTTCACAGAATCCCTTAAAAGAATTTATTCTGTAAAATTTGGATTCAGTCAAAAGGCGGCACTCAAGGATCCAGAAAACCACAAGTGGCCCCAAAGGCCATGTTTTTACTAAAAATGTTATTCATAAAAACAAAGAAAAAAATGTGCTTGATATGTTTTTACATAAATGAGATCTTACTATTTTGTCATTTGCTTTTCCCACCCAGCAGTGGTTCATTAGCGACACCATGAGCTTCCCGGTACGGATGCGCTGCAGTTTCCCAACGAACGAATACCCGAGTGATGCATGCAAGTTTCCAGTTCTCTATTTCACACTAAGCACTTTATTTATTCTGCTGCTCAGACCCCTGGGAGATACGCACGCCATTCTCATCCTCCAGTGACCGAGAAAGAGTTTCCTTGGAGAAGACAAGGACTCACCAGGGTCGCTCAGCAGGACGCGGCAGGCGGGAACGCTGACCCGGCGGGAGCCCCGCGCTGTCCCCCGCAGCCTCGCCTGCGCGGAGCTGAGGGAGCGGCGTCACGCAGGGGTGTCTGCCCAGGGATCTAGCCGGCAAAAGGGTGCAGGAACGACCTGGCACTTCCCAGAGGTGCGCGCCCCCTCCGGCCTCCACCTCAGGGCGCCGGCCCCGGCCACCTGAGCCCCGTGCTAGACCTCCGGAGCTCGGCGGCCCGCTTAGCCGGTCCCCGCCCCTCTCCCACGGCAGTCCAGGCGTTCGCAGTTCCGCCGCCAGGTTCTGGTGCCGGAAGTCCGCGCGCAGCTTGCCGGGGAACTACACCGCGCATGCGTCCCGGCAAGCATTTGGAACTACATTCCCACAAAACCGTTCGTCAATTAAGGCTGACCAATGAACGTGAAGACTTCTTAGGCTGGCCAATCAGAATGCAGCTACGCCAAATGCGCCATACTCATACTGCTTGATGAACCGCCGGGGTCTGACACTTCATTCTCTGTGAATTCCTCCGTCTCTGTTTTTCTTTCACATTTTTCTGTGCCTCTGGCTCCTAGACGGCAAAATGGGGAAGCCAAGGCTGGCCTGACGAGCGGAGACGGCGCCTGGCTCAGCTACGAATGGGGCGCTCGCTCCGCCGGAAAGGATGTACCGCGTGGACTCTTCCGCTTTCTTTCCGCTCCAGCCAGTGGGTCAAGGGCCGAGAGGCCACGGGGCGGGAGCTGGAGCTCGGGCCAGGGAGACTAGTTTCCAGCCTCGTTGGTCCCGCTTCTCCGTGGAGCTTCTTGTTAAATGCAGTTCAGTGAGGGGCGCGGGGCAGCCGCGGCGACACTCCTTCCCTGTGTCGCTCAGCAGGTCGCGGCTGTCGGGACGCTGAGCTGGGCTGAGTCCCGCGGTCTTCTGCCTGCAGCTTCGTCTCCGCGGAACTGAGAGGAACGACAGGGTCCTGGGTCCCGGAGGGATCCGGAGCAAGCCACGTCCAGGAATCTCCCTTCTATACACAGTAAGACCCACTCCCACCTTCTCCACGCCTTGACCCGAACAAGGTCTCAGGCTCCAGATCGTTTTCTGAAATGGAAAGAGCTAGCTTGTTTTGCTTTGATTATGCACGTATCAAATGCTTGGAAAAGAAAATTAAGAGATATTGGCAAATTATGAAGGTATCTCTTTTTCTTGCTATCCATAAGGCTAGCTCCTTTACTCTCTGCTCACGTCACCCCCTCAAAGAGGCCTTCCCTAACCCTCTGTCTTATTTTTCTTCCTAACGTTTATCACTATCTGATATTATATATTTGTGTAGTATTAATATTTGTCTCCCACTACTCGACGATAATTAGTTCCCTGAAGGCAGACACCTTTTACTGCCCTACCCCCAGCACATAGAATTGTGTCTGGCACATGGTAGGTGCTCAGTAATATTTGAATGAATGAAGGTAAAACACATTCCTTTAGCCCAACGTGGTGGCACATGCCTGTAGTCCCAGCTACTCGGAAGGCTGAAGCAGGAGGATCACTTAAGCCCAGGAATCTGAGCTCGCAGTGAGCTATGATAACGCCACTGCACTCTACCCGGGCAACACAGTGAGACTCCTGTCTAAAAAAAAAAAATTCCTCATACAACCATCTAGAAATAAGCACAATAAATATTTTAGTCTGTTTTTACAGTTCTATGTCTATGAATATATTTAGAATATGAATCAAGAATCACTCTATAATTAATGTTCTGTTGACTTAGTAGTATATCAGGGATATCTTTCCGTACTATGTATACATAAAATTCTTCAGTTTTGTAAGTTGCATATTATTTCATAGAATGGAAGTTCCCATATTTTGTTTAAAGTCCCCTACCCTTGGACATTTAGATTGTTTCCATTTTTCTGTACTTACAGATATGCTTCTACATATGTCTTGTGCATTTGCTTGAACATTTCCTTGAGAAAAACTAGAAATGAAATTACCCAATGAACTTTGCATATATATTTCTGTGGGAACTGTCCTCCAGAAAGAATGTAACACTTTGCACTGCCATTTGAGAATCAAATATTTGCCTTCCTCTATTCCCCAAATTTTGCACATTTACAGCATCCAGCAGTTGTTGAAGTCAGCCCAGTTTCGTTGGGAAACAGCTTGATGTACCTTCCCCATATGCTTCATGGTAATGGGTATTAAACGTCGAAATCATGATAGTTACCATTTGTAGAGTGTTTACATGTCAGGCACTGAGCTAAGTGCATTTCTCACTCATTCCGTGCAGCAGCATAATGGGGAAAATTCTATGATTATTGTTGTAGATTGCATTTCTTTGATTTCTAGGGAAGCTCAATGTGCTTTCTATTTTTCAGTTATTATTGGCTACTTCTATTTGTCCTTTTGTGAATTACCTATTGTTAATTACTGGTTTTTCTATTGGTATATTCTTAATGTATTAGATTTTATATATCAAGGATCTATTTGGGCTGGGCAAAGTGGCTCACGCCTGTAATCCTAGCACTCTGGGAGGCCGAGGCGGGTGGATCGCTCAAGGTCAGGAGTTCAAGACCAGCCTGAGCAAGAGCGAGACCCCGTCTCTACTAAAAATAGAAAGAAATTATCTGGCCAACTAAAAATATATATAGAAAAAAAAATTAGCCGGGCATGGTGGTGCATGCCTGTAGTCCCAGCTACTCGGGAGGCTGAGGCAGTAGGATCGCTTGAGCCCAGGAGTTTGAGGTTGCTGTGAGCTAGGCTGACGCCACAGCACTCACTCTAGCCCGGGCAACAGAGTGAGACTCTGTCTCAAAAAAAAAAAAAGGATCTATTTGCACAGCCTGATATTCAGTAAGTACTATATTTGGTTTTTTCCCTCTCTTCTATTTCTCTTTTCAAGAATAAGTCAGTAAGTATTTGTTGAATAACTTGATTTACCCTTTAAAATATGGTACAAATATTTTCTCATGTTTGGTTTGTCTTTTGGTACCAATCGTGTGTTTGGATATTGGTTTTTATTCCAATACAGAAATGTTTTTTGTTTATTTTTTATTGAGGCAGGAGCTCGCTCTGTTGCCTGGGCTAAAAGTGCAGTGGTGTCATCATAGCTCACTTCATCTTCAAACTCCGGTGCTTAAGGGATCCTCCTGCCTCAGCCTTTTGAGTAGCTGGGACTACAAGTGTATACCACTGTGCCTGGCTGATTTTTTTTTATTTTAGTAGAAATGGATGGGTCTCTCCATGTTGCCCAGGCTAGTCTCAAACTCCTGGTTTCAAGGAGTTCTCCTGCTTGGGCCACCCAAAGTGCTAGGATTAGAAGCACAAACCACCAATCCAGGCTCCAATACAGAAGTTTTAAATATTAGTTAAAGCTCTCATTTTTGTATGGTTTCTTCCATTAGAGTCAGGCTAAGAATGGCTTTGAGAGCTACCTGGCTTTCAACTTTTTTAATTTAAATATTACCCCATCTGGAATTTATTTTGATGAAATGAAAGAAGTATAAAATGAATTTGTCCCCCAGTTGGAGCCAGATTAAGCAGTTTCACAACTGTCATTCCATCCTTTCTTGGATGCTCTTTCATAGTTCATATCTAAATTCTATTGTATGGTGTTCTTTTGCACAGTAGGGTGACTATAGTTAACAATAATGTATATTTCAAAATAGCTGGAAGAGAGAATTTTTTGAATGTTCACAACACAAATGATAAATGTTCAAGGTGACGGATATGCTAGTTACCCTGATTTGATCATTACACAATGTATGCATCTATCACACATCACATTGTACCCCATAATATGTACAAATACTATGTCAATCAAAAATAAAACTTAAAAAATGAATTCTAAATAAATAAATACTATTATAGATGAGTTTGTTTCTCTATTTCTAGGTATATTCCATTGGTTTCTATGTTCCATTAGTTTTATGTTTTGATAGGGAAAATTCCCAAATATAAAACTTTCTCGACTAGCATATTTTTCCTCATTAATTGCAAAATAATTTTATCAAATTCCAAAACATGTGCCATTGACATTTTTATTGAAATTTTTGTTAATATATAGGTTAATATTGGAAAGAATTGACATTTTTACAACATGTTTTCCAGAAATATGTAATTTGTTTAACTCTTTTATACCTCAGTAAAATTCTGTAGGTTTTTCTTTTAATGTAGGTTCTACATCTTTACAGTTTGTTCCAAGGCAGTTTGTAATTTATGGTTCTGAATATTTCCCCGTAGTATCATTCGCTCCAATCAGGAGATAAAAATCATAGCAATAATTTGAACAGAAAATTTGATACAAAGAATTGTTAAGTTATCCAAGATGGTTAACGACTAACCCGAGTAAAAGAGGTCTCTCAAAGTTACAGAAGTAGCAACCACAGGAAGCAACTCGTGTGTTTTTGACTGAGGGACAAACTTAGAAGCTCAAAGGGGCCCCTCCCCTTTCAGTGCCTGGCAGAGATTGAGACCTTTCGGAAGAGGGAGTGTCTGCCAGGACACGACACGACCGGCAGTCGAAGAAAACTCGCAAGAGAGTGCGAGCTGCGGAAGTGGCCGCCACCGGGCTCCCTCCCAGCCCCCTACCGTCCCCTGTGGAACACAGCACTGGGAAGACAGGCCCTTTCCCAGCTGTGACCCACTTCGCCCTCTACTGCCAAAGGGTAGCATCAAGTTGGCTTGCAAAGACGCGTCCACAGGACCCATCGGAGATCACTCTTTGGATCTTAGCCAAAAGGCTGAGAAGTGATCCAGCTCATCATCACAAAACAGGACAAAAAGAGTGTATTTCGGGCTGGGGGACAATAAATTAATAGCTGCCATACTTACCATATTTCCTACTAGGCATTCTGGGATAGACAAATTATTTGTATACAATTATATTGAAATTGCACTTATTCCTTATGATAGGTTTTTAGTTTATTTTTTTCTAGCTAGAAAATATAAACAATGAAAAAAGTAATTTTTTTTTTTGTCCAGGACTTATACTCATTCTTTTCTCAGTCTTACAGCATTGTACACAACTCTCAAAACAGTATTAAAAACCGAGGAGAGCAGGCATCATTGTCTGGGATCTTAAATTAATGAAAATGTTTTTAATGATTTGCCATTAAGTATCTATGGTTGGTCCATGATCATAGGCAGGAAGTTCCATCTGTTCTCATTTGCAGCAGGAAGACTACTCATTATTCTCCAATATCAGTTTCCCTTTCTATGTCAAGAGTTTTGATGAGTACATGGCCATTCAGAATAAAAAGTATATTCCCCAGCCTCTCCTGCAGCTAGTTATGGCCATGTAATTGATATTTCATTAAATATGAAATGTCTGATTTCAAGGCTGGGCATGGTGGTTCATGCCTGTAATCCTAGCACTCTGGGAGGCTGAGGCAGGAGAATAGTTTGAGCCCAGGAGTTTAAGGTTGCTGTGAGCTAGGCTGACGCCATGGCACTCTAGCCTAGGTCACAGAGTGCGACTCCATCTCAAAAAAAAATAAAATAAAATAAAAAATGAAATGTCTGATTTCGAATCAAAAGTGTAATTTATTATATCTCAAACAAGAAGCAGTACAGTTAATCAAAGTATGTGCCTAAACTATCAACACAGTTTTGCCATCTTAACAGTAGCTTGCTTATGCCAGCAGCGGAAAAGCATGGAGAGCAAATAGCAATGAAATCACTAAAAGTGTTTTCTGCAGCTTGTTGAGAATTAAATATTTTTCCTTGCCAGAAGTGGTCCAAAGCCTGGATGGAGGAAGTGGTAGTCAGTTGGTGCAAGGTCTGGTGAATATGGTGGATGAAGTTCCAAATCCAGCCTCTGCAGTATGAGCAACGTTGTTTGTGTGACGTGTGGTCAAGCGTTGTCTTGCAAGAGGATTGGCCTGTCTCTATTGACTAATCTCAGCTGCTTAATCACAAACATCCTCATCATTTCATCCAGTTGGTTGCAGTAGACATCCGCTGTAATCCACTGACCAGGTTTCATGAAGCTGTAGTGGATAATACCAGTGATGGACCACCAAACACACAGCATTAGCCTTTTTTGATGAATATTTGGTTTTGGCACTTTCTCTTTATCCAACCATTGTGCCAAATGCTTGCAACTGTCAAAAAAAATCCATTTTTCATCATACGTAAAAATACAGAATAGACATAGTTCACCTTTATGTTGTTACAGCAAAGAAAGGCAAGCTTCGAGACGATGTCTATTCTGATGCTCATTTAATTCATGCAGAACCCATCTACCCAGCTGCTTTACTTTGCCCATTTGTTTCAAATGGTCCAATATTGCTGGAATAGTAACATCAGACCTTGCTGCTAATTCATGTGTGGGTTGAGTTAGGTTCACTTCCACTACAGCTTTCAGCTCACCATCATCCACCTTGCTCTCAGGTCACCCACGTGGCTCATTTTCAAATCACCAGAACAGAACTTCTCATGCCATCAACATACTGTGCATTCCTTAGCCACATCCTTCCCAAACACTTCACTGATATTTCGAGCGGTCTGTGCTGCATTGGTTCCATGACAGGACTCATATTTGAAAATAACACAAATTTTTGACTTATCCATGGATATCAACTGTCAAACTTAGTACTTAAGGAAACTGGACATTTCATACTTAATAACCTAATAAATTGGGGCTAATGAGATGTCAGCATAAGAGATGTATACATCTTACCATAAAGGGATGGATCATGTCCTCCCGTTCTTTTCTCCAACTACTAGCAGGAATTTGGACATGGTGGCATGGACCACACAGCTGATAGTAACACCCTAGAGCTGTCAGAGCAACAAGATGGGAGGTGCCTGGGTTCCTGATGATTGTGGAGCCCCCAGACTAGCTCTGGGTTTATACCCAGACAATTGTATGAGACAGAAATGGACATCTGCTGTGTTTAAGCCACTTTTACTTTGTGTCTCTATACCCTAACACCATTGGCTACTAAGAATTTTTCTTTTTTCCTTAAAAGTAGGTATTTATTTGTATAATTCCTTCTATGGAATATTGGATATTCACAATTTCTGTGTCTTCTTTAATAAGTTTTGATAGCTTATATTTTCTAGGAAATCATCCCTTTCATCTATAGTTTTCAAATTTACTAACATAGAGTTGTACATAGTATTCCCATTTGATTAAGATTTTGAAGTCAGCATGTATGGTTAAATCCTATTCCTTGTTTCGGGATTGTGAAATGGCACTTTAATGACGGTGAAGTGGCTAGGAGGAGCCTGGGTCCCTGTGGAGTAGGGTGGCCAAACTGGCCCTGCCCCGCCCACCTGCCTTCAGCCCACTTCCAGATGCTACTGGAGGTTATTTCTGTTGCAGTAGTCAAACTGAATCCTAAATGATTCACTACCTCATAGGGTTGTTATAAGGATTAAATGAGCTGGGCGTGGTGGCTCACGCCTGTAATTCCAGCACTTTGGGAGGTCCAGGCAAGAGGCTCACTTCAGCCCAGGTGTTCGAGGCTGCAGTGAGCTGTGACTGTGTCACTGTACTCCAGCCTGGGTGATAGAGCAAGACCCCATCACTAAGAAATTTTTTTTTTTTATTATTTTTAAAAAAGGATTAAATGAGAGAGTGCATGTAGATAACTTAGCCCAGTGGCTGGCACGCAGAGTGAGACCCAGTCTCAAGTAAATAAATAAATAAACAAATATCTGAGCTCCTGTGAGGTGACAGCCTCTCTGAGTTCTGTCTCCTCCTTTGTAAATGGGGATAATAATATTTACCTTGTAGAGTTGTTGCAAAGATGAAAGGGGGTGACACAGGTCAGGTGAAGGCATAGTACCTGGCATGATGATAGTCAGTAGAGGGCAGTAGTATCCTTCAGTGAAGATATATTACTTGGGTAATAATTTTTTTAATAAGGAGTTTTATTGAAACAAAAACTGTTCTGTGGAGGAACCTGTGTGCTCTGAAATGTACTTGCCAGTGTTCTTTTGCTTGCTTTGGGAAGCCCTTGGGAGCACGGCCAGACCCAACCCGATGTGCCTGTTCTGTCTGCTGCTGCCACCACAGAAGGTTCTGGGTCTAACCTTGAATATTGGGCCCATGTGGCTGATACACAGTTACCGAGCAGGTGACACGACCACCCTGCCTGTGCTTCCTCTGTGGCAGGCCTTGGAACAGAAGAGCTGGGAATAGGAATTAGAGAGCCCATGTGGTAGGGTCTCCAAAGGCCCCCAAATTTTGGTGCTACCCACATGGCCCCCAGACTTATCCACCTCTTCAGTACTGCCTTGTTGGCCTCATTCTGCCTGTGTAGATGTGCTGGCTGGAGTTTATTCAGTGTTTACTTGGGGCAATGGTTGGCCTTGATGCTTTGAAGCAACAGAACCTCTTAGTCCAAGAATCTTAAGCGGAAGCCCCATACGTAGGAAGCCCATGGCAGTGGCTGCTCTGGTGCAGCAGCTGCCTGAGATCTGCTCACTTGGGCATATCCTTCAAAGTCCCAAAGCTCCAAAATGGACTTTTATAGCCACCCCACCCCCCACCACCAAGGACCACAGTTAGAGAAACGCAGACTCCAACACTGCCCAGTCCCTGCCATTTTGGGGCTACTCCCTGAGTTCCACGTGGGTGCTGCCTGCTTGGCTTGGGCTCATGGTCTCCTCTAGAGTATGTTCCACACACTGGGTGCGCTGAGCTATGCTATCACAACATCTGCTGCTCAAGCCAGGGCCTCCACAACCTCCCGGGTGACCAAACCTAAGGGCAGAGACACTCTGTTACTCTCCTGTGCAAAAAGGATCTGTCCTGGGGGAAGCCTTGGAGGACGAGGTGAGTTGATTTGCTGTCTTCTGCAAATTCTTGCATGGAAATTTGATGTTCCTGGAATGCAAGTGTGTGAAGGATATTTGAGTGGACAAACACAAGCTGTCTTGTTCTCTGGGAGTGCTTATCCGCCCTGTGTGAACCCCTCCACTGCTCACTCTGTCCTCCCAGGGGAGAAGACTGCCGAGTTTGCATTCCATGAATCTGCCCCCAGCAAACCTACTGGTATGGGGGAATGAGGTTGTTGTTTGACTCAGACTGCGTCCAAGAGCTCTTCTTACTCTGGAATCCAGAACTGGGACCAGGGAAGATTCAAGTCATTTGTTTGTGTGGCTGCAGCATGCAGACCTGTGAACTGGCAGAGGATGTGTTTCCTCTGATTTTCTAGGCACAAGATCAGTGAATAAGAATGTGCCTAGACAGGGAAAGATGGGAGTGGTCTGAGGGAGCCAGGAGGAGAAACAGAGGGACACTGAAACAGCTCCCTGGTCCTAGGTCCTGCCTGAGACCCACGTGTTTCTTGAAGACAATCTTGTATCTTTATGAAAATGTTCCCTTTTTGCTTTCACTGGCTTTCTTTGTTACAATGAGGGAGCTGTAAGTATTACATGATCATTGGCTACGTGAGTATTTTTATGGTTTTAGTCATGTAATTGATAAAAAATATTTTACCTGGTGCAACTTGTTAATGGCAAGTTGCTATTTTTAAGTGGGTTGGTTTTGGGCAAGTGTATCAGTTACCTATTGCTGCTGTGACAAAGACCACAAATTTGGTTGCTTAAAACAACACAAGTTTATTAGCTTACAATTCTGGAGCTCAGAAGTCTGAAATCAATTTCACTGCTAAATTCAAGGTGTCAGCAGGACTCATTCTTTCTGGAAGCCTTGAGGGAGAATTCATTTTCTTGTATTTTTCAGCTTCTGAATTCTGCCTGCATTCCTTGGCTTGTAGCCCCTATCTCCATCTTCAAATCACATCAATCCAATCTCTGCTACAAACACTCCTTTTCCAAATCAAGTAATATTGTCAGGTTCCAGAGATTAGAACCTGATTTGGGGTCATTATTCAGCCTACTGTAAGTCCACTCAGGACCTTTTCAAACTGCATGGTTCAGTTTGTAACCTCTAACATTGAATACTTAAAATTTCAGTCCTGAGGGCAAACTGAAAGCTCTCTCATCAACTCGTAAGAACTTTGGTTTTCATCCGTAAGAGCCATTTTTCATTTGTCACTGAGTCTAAAAGACTGGTACATGGCAGATACATGTTGGAATTTTCTTTTTTGGTGTTTGTTTTTTTGTTTTTTTTGTTTTTGTTTTTGTTTTTTTGAGACAGAGTCTCACTCTGTTGCCTGGGCTGAGTGCCATGGCATCAGCCTAGCTCACAGCAACCTCCAACTCCTGGGCTCAAGCAATCCTCCTGCCTCAGCCTCCTGAGTAGCTGGGACTACAGGCATGTGCCACCGTGCCCAGCTAATTTTTTCTGTATATTTTTAGTTGTCCAGCTAATTTCCTTCT
The DNA here is from genome assembly GCF_041146395.1 of Eulemur rufifrons. Taxonomy (NCBI): domain Eukaryota; kingdom Metazoa; phylum Chordata; class Mammalia; order Primates; family Lemuridae; genus Eulemur; species Eulemur rufifrons. Next base: position 34,317,282 of record NC_090996.1, read on the forward strand.
ATTTTTTCAGTAGAGACAGAGGTCTCGCTCTTGCTCAGGCTGGTCTCGAACTCTTGAGCTCAAACGATCCACCCGCCTCGGCCTCCCAGAGTGCTAGGATTACAGGCGTGAGCCACCACACCTGGCCTGGAATTTTCTTAAGTTAGATCCTCAGTGTTACAAGTTGCTTCTAACTTACACTAAAGTTTAACAGAACTTTTAAGAGGACATACTTTTTTAATGAAGAGTTTGTATTTATGATTCAAGTGCCACAGAAACACAAAAGAATACAAATGATCCATGTATTAGTTGTCTATAGCTGTATAACAAATGACCCCAAATCTTATTGGTTTCAAACAACAATAAAAATGTGTTGTTTTGTGAATTAGACATTTGAGAGCTACTAAGATGGGTATTTCTACCCTCAGGGTCTTTCATGATGCTGCAGACTCAGTGTCAGCAGGGACCCCAGTTCATCTGGTGCTGGAGGATCCACTTGGAAGGCAGGTCATTGACAGGGCTATTGGCAGAAGACCCCAGTTCTTCCCCACACAGACCTCCCTATAGGAATGCCTGAGTGGCCCATTTGCCAAATGATCTAAATATGTCCCAGTTTTGGATTAGCTACTCTGCTACGTGGGCCATATGACCCAGCAGATTCAATGGTGCTTGAAGCGTCAGTTCCTGATAAGGGGTGTTATATGGAACCGTTGGTGGCCCGCTAGACAGGAACAGTAACATAAACCTGTGCCAGTTATTGACTGATTACATCCCAACTCCAGATTTATCCCGCATTGCCTGCCCCGTGAAAATGGATCTGGCCCTTTAGCTTTTCCTTTGCTAACTGGCATGGTGCTAAGCTTTGCCAGTAGAGGGCACTAGAGAGACATTGCAGGAGGGTGGTTTCCCTTCCTGGTTCTGGTGTGTTAACTCTGCAGGCTTCAGAACCTCTCGAGCCTTTTCCAGCACCCAGCTCTTGCAGGGCTGGTGACTTCTGAATTTGGCTTCTGCAGCCCACAGGGCTTCCCCAGCACCCTGCTCATACAGCAGGCTTCCACAGTGTGCACTTCTGCAGTGCCTGGGGTCTGCAGCATGTGGCAGCCAGTAGCACCTAGCAGCCTTCCCACAACTCCCTTCAGGTAGTTTTGTAGCAGTGTCTCTGATAAGACACCTCCCTGTGTACAGTTTTTTCCACACTTAAGGGCTGATTTCTAGCAAGTTCTGCCCATGTGGTGCCACAGCCACTTCTCTGCCATTTAGTGAGCCAAGGTCTGGATTTGAGCCAAGGTCTGGATTTAAACCCAGGGGGAGGAGACCTGTTGCTGGAGTGCTCAGCCCTAAGGGTATGGCTGCTGTAGTCTACCGTGGCTATATTATTTAGATTTTGCTTTACTTCTTTCTAGCCAACTCCTTGTTAATGCCAATTCCTTTATAGTTAGTAACATCAAACTTTTCCCTGTTCAAATCACTCTGCACTTCCTCTCTCCCGATTGGACCCTGCCTGATACAGAATTAGTACAAGGAGTGGTCTCAGGAGATAGATGCACAAAGAAGGGATCTGGGGACTGGTTTGGTCATGCCTTTGGGCTGCAGTGCAGACTGAGCTAGTTGCCAATGGGAAATGGGATGTGTATTATTAGTGAAAGTTCTCAAGAGAAACAGAACCAATAGGAAAGATAGATAGATATGGAGATAGCGCTCTCTGTATGTACATACATATATTTCTCCATGTATCTATATATCTCCTATTGGTTCTATATCTGTGTACGTATCTATCTTCATATATAAATATCTCTATATACAAAAAATAAGGCATTGCCTCACATGATTATGAAGGGCAAGAAGTCCCATGACCTGCTATCTGAAGCCAGAAGCCCAGCAAGGCCAGTGGTGTAGTTTTAAGGGCTGAGACCAGAGAGCCAATGGTGTAGATTCCAGTCCACGTCTGAAGGCCTGAGAACCAGGATCACCAAGAGCAGAAGGAGATCAATGCCCCCATAAAAGCAATCAGGCCAAGAGGGAGTTCAACCTTCCTCTGCCCTTTTGTTCCATTCAAGTCCATAATGGATTGGATGCTGCCCGCCCACCCTGGAGAGGGCCTCCTGCTTTACTCACTCTGTCAAGTCAAATGTTAATCTCTTCCAGAAACACCCTCACAGACACACCCAGAAATAACATTTAACAGCTAACTGAGGCCGGGCATGGTGGCTCACGCCTGTAATCCTAGCACTCTGGGAGGCCGAGAGGGAAGATCACTCGCGGTCAGGAGTTTGAGACCAGCCTGAGCAAGAGTGAGACCTCGTCTCTACTAAAAATAGAAAGAAATGATCTGGACAGCTAAAAATATATATAGAAAAAAATTAGCCGGGCATGGTGGCATGTGCCTGTAATCCCAGCTACTTGGGAGGCTGAGGCAAAAGGATTGCTTAAGCCCAAGAGTTTGAGGTTGCTGTGAGCTTGACACCACGGCACTCTAGCCTGGGCAACAGAGAGAGACTCTGTCTCACAAAAACAAACAAACAAACAAAAAAAAACAGCTAACTGAGCATTCTTTGGTCCAAATTTATACATAAAATTAACCAATGCTAATTATCCATGGCATGCAGTCATAAAACAATTAATCAAGCTATCAGCAGTGGTGGATTATGATGACATGCCAACTAAAGCACATGCTCTGAGAGAGCAAGAGCCTGCTGCACCTGACCATTATGTTAGTAATGATAATGATGACCATGGTATGGGATACGTTATTTTTAGTGCACTTAAGCATTTACAGTGAGAAAATGACAAACCCAAGTTCCTTAACTCAGCTCCAGTCATGGTCTGAGGACCAGAGAACTTTCATGACAGCCTAGAAGAAGCTTTTATTTCTTGTAGGCACAGTGATAATATCGCTGAAAATCAAACACAAAATTTAACAGTGAGGTTGCTGCATAACAATGACAGCTATGCCTCCGGGCATGGTGGCAAAACCAATAGTCCCAGCTACTCAGGAGGCTGAGGCAGGAAGATCGTGTAAGCTATGATGATGCCACTGCACTCTAGCCTGGGTGACATAGCAAGATCCTGTGTCAAAAAAAAAAAAAAAAAAGAAGAGATCCTGAAACCTGAAATGGGTGGAGACATCTGGTTGGAACCAGATGAATCTGACAGTCTTCATTCCTTAAGTCACTCTGAGCCTCCCTTACCAGTGGAAGTAATTTGCCCTCAGTGTCTGCTAGCCTGCCTCTGCTTGAAAACCCAGGATAACCTCACCTGGGGCAGGTGCCACGAAAGGGGATGCCCATTCTCAAGGTCCTCCATAACCACTCTGTGTTGCCAATAGACTCATAACTAGGATCAAATCTCAATATGCTCCAAAAGGAAGGATATGTACTATGATCCAGGAGAAAATAGCTTATGCACCAATTCAAGACTGGTAATACATACTAGCAGAAACCTGGGGTACAAGTGTGAGAGTGGATTCTAAGGATAGTATACCAAAGAGGACAGAATATTAAAAAAAGATCAGATTAAATTCATTGATAATTCAAATTTAATGTTAGCTTGTACAGCTGTAGGTGGCTTTAACAGTTTAGTCCACTTGTTTGCTGAAATTTGGACTCAATAGCAGCCTTTGGTTAATGAGCTTGAGATGCCAGAGGTGCAGCTGGCATGATGGGAAAGAAGAAATCCACAGACTTAGGGAGTTAAAAATATTGAGGGCGTTTATTGGTATGCGAGATGTATTCCACCCCAGCTCCAGCTATCTTTTATCAGAAGGCAGTCCCTTCATTAAGTCTTTGAGAAAAGCATTAATGAGGAAATCATCTAAATCCTTGAAAAGCTCTGTTGTTGCTCTACTGGTGAGGTTTGTATTCATCTTCGTGGCCATCCTGGAGCTTTGTTACCTGAGAACAGAACAACTGGTGTGTTCTAGGAGGAATTGAGATTCGGGCAATTGAGTGCTGCCAGAAAGACTGCCTGGCCACAGGTCACAAGCTGACAGAGGAGCATGAGTATAAGGAAGGCTGGACTATCTCCACGACTTCCCCATTCTCCATCCTTCACAGGACACCAAGGAGAAGCCTCAGGCCACTGCACCCAACAAGTCTCCTGCTTACTCTTGCCCCCATAGTCCCACCTCTTTAGCCTCATCTCTTGACTCCTCCCCCCCCTTCCCCAAAGAGGGATGTCATTTCAGCTCTTGTAACGTCAATCTTCTCCTCATGACAGGCCCCTTTATTCATCCTGTTGCCTTTGCTTGAAAAGTTCTTCCTGTAAATCCTTGTGGAAGCTTCCGCTCAGCTTAGTCTCAGCTTCAATATCAGTCTCAGCTTCAATATCCCCTCCTTGGAGGGGCCTTCCATGACAGTGAAGTTCCTACGATCCTCTACGGCTTCAGCTAGTTCCTTTCTTTTTGGCATTTTTCACTACTTGAAATTAATGCAGGTGTCATTTATCTGTTTGTTAATCTCCCTCAATAGACTGGAAGTCCGTGAGGACAAGGATCTTGTTAGGCATTTTCGTAGCTTATTACTCAACATTTAGCAAAAGACCTGGAACGCAGGCATTCGTTTCTTATTTTAAAAATGAATGAGTGCACTGATCATCACCTAAGAGCACATTCAGGAATGACATTAATCGGGTGTCGGGCAGATGCGGTAGGGGGAGAGGATGGTGTATACATACATAATGAGTGCGATGCGCGCTGTCTGGGGGATGGACACGTTTGAAGCTCTGACTAGGGGGGGCAACGCCAATATACGTAACCTAAGCTTTTGTACCCCCACAATATGCTGAAATAATAATAATAAAAAGAACTGTGTTCAGAAGAAAAAAAAAAGAAAGCCTTTTAAAACGGCTGAGCATAAAAAACATCATAATAAATAAAAATAAAAATGAACGCGTGAACGCAGCCAAGCCCCTTCCTGGCCGCTCTCCGACGGTTGTGGCCGCACCCACTCCTGGCTCTCCCCTGGCAGCACTGCCAGCCACTGCTCCGGAACTTGGAGAGCGCTACAGCGCCGGCGGGAAGTGCCCAGGTCCCGCCGAGCTCTGGGGCAGGGGCCAAGACTCCCCCGGCGCCACAGACACTCCGGCCATCGTCAGGGCCGGATGTGGCCGAGCAAGGCCGGAAGTAGCCCTGGCCCTCCCTCCCCATCCTCTCTAGGACTGCAGGAGGCTTGGCATCTCGGCGGTAGGCCCAGGAAGGCAGTGGCGCGGGGGAGCCGCCTGTGAGGGCTCGGAAGACGGCAACGAAGCCCGGAGTCCACCCTCCTGGTCTTTGGTTCCTTCAGCAAAGAACGCCCGGCGAAGGGGAAAATGGAAAGTTTCAAAGCCAGGAGCCCGGAAGAGTTGCCCGGGCAACCGTGCAGCCTGAGGCGTAGAAGGGGAAGGGCCGCGCCGGACACAACCGTCAGCCGTGATTGGTCAGTTCTTCTTGGACCGCCCCCTTGTTCTGCCCCCGACACTTGATTGGCTAAGAGCAGCGGGGATGGGACTTCCGGACGCGGTCCTGCAAGTGGTGGGGCCGCGCCGCGGGAGCTTGGGCCTCGAAACCCGGGCACGGACTCCGGGCCTCGAAGTCTGCCAGCTGGGCCCTGAGCGCCTGCAGCAAGGACCTGGGGCCGAGCCAGCAGGCCGCCCGCGCAGGCCGCAAAGAAAGGGGTGGGAGGCCAAGGTGGAAATACTGTTCCGTCCGCCCTCACCCTCACCGTCCGCGCGAGAGCGCAGGTCAGCAGTAAACCAGTCAGGTCAGGTTCTCTAGTGGCCGAGGAGCTGGGATGGGAGAGTGAGCAGAAGCCAGGGGAGAGCCAGGCAAACCTCTGGGCCTCCTCACCCTCTGCCCAGTGAGACACCAGGACCCTTCTCTGGCTTCCTCCCCTCCAGCCTCCCGCTTCTCAGTGAGCACCTTCGGTCTAGCATTCGAGGCCCTTCCATGACAGTCCCGACCCCTCAGTCTTATTTGCTCCTGTCAAATATTTCCCAAACTGCTAAGTTCCACTCTTAAAATATTTTTGCCAGATCTGTCCAGGAATGGTGGCCTCCCGATGGATCGCTAGACGGAGAAGCGGACAGAGCCCCAGGGAGTGTCTCTGGAGTAGGGCACTCTGCAGGCGCCATTCCAGGGGCCTTGGAACTACGTCCCCCTCTGCCATGAAAGGGGAACATTTACCCTGGATACTGTGATCTCTGAGCTCCCTGGAGGCATGAGCGGAGTCTTTAAATGGCTCCCTGGATCACTCAACAGAGCTCTGAATGGTTCAAGTCCTGACACCTGGTTCCTGACGCACTGACTACGCAGCTTAAGGGACTGAAATCAAAGCAAGCAATGTCCACTGTGCAAGTGAGTATGCTAAGCTCTCTTGCCAAGTGATGACAGTTTCCAGTGTCATTTTAAGGAGCGAGTCTCCCACCTCGCTCCTTAATTAGAAAACAATCTTGACAGTGACCCTGCCTTACAAGTGAGAGTCTCCCTTAGCCCCTCACACTGAGTCAAGCAGGGAAATCCCACTGAGGCATTGAAGACAAGCTGAAGGAAGGAAACTGCTTTTTTTCTGGCCTTTGAGAAATAACCATGTAATTCAACCAGGCCTGCCAGTGACCTGAGCCTAGATCCCACTGAGACCTGTCAGACACCGCCAAGCCCTGCCTGGACTCGCACCAGTCAGAAGCTCCCCGGTGTCCAACTGATTACATGCCCCACCGCAACCCCAACTCCAGCTGAGCCCAGCGTCCCTGAAGGTCAAGACTATTGGCTGTTCCACTCTTTTTAGACAGCCCTGCCTCATAATATCATGTATTTGTTAGTAAATAGTTGTTGGGGTGCACAGAAATAGGGGTCTTCCTTACAGGATAAAATACCAGACCTAGTCAGATGCAGTAGAATAAACTTATAGCCCCAGCTATTTGGAAAGCCAAGCCAGGAGGATCACTTGAGCCCAGGAATTCGAGGCTACAGTACCCCAAGATTGCACCTGTGAATAACTAATACACTCCAGCATGGGCGATATGAGACCCCACAAAAAAAACTCAGACTTGTATCTGAACCCCAGCTTCCAGCTCTCTAGTTGTATGACTTTGGGCAAGTTATTAGGCTTCTCTGTCAGCCACGGTTTCCTCATCTATAAAACTGGGATGATGCTGTCCATTCAGAGTTGTGCAGAGTAGAGGCAGTGCTTGGCCCCAGGCCTGGCAGAGCAGGTGCTCAACAACTGGCAGCTAACATTACTCTTCTTGGTCCACTGTCCTGTTCAAGCCACTGTGTCCCTTAGGAGCTGGGTGCTAAGGAGAGCTGCAGCCACCCTGGTGGCCCCGTAGCCATGGAGACAGGTGGGGTCTCTGTGGCCTGTCTGGTACAGACAGGCTCATGGTCCATTGGTGTCAGAACTGAAAGTTCTCTTGGGAGCTGAGTCACAAATACAGGATAATAGGCAGGCTCAGCCCATCCCCCGCCCCTGGGGCGGGGAGGAGTAGAGAAGGGAACATGGAAGCTACAGAGGTTAAAAGCCAGGAGTCAAACAGAGCCAGGCAAATTATAAAGGACATAGACCAAGAGGTCAAGGAGGTAAGAAGTAGCAGAGACAGGTGGCAGCAGCTGCACAGTGGACCAAGAGGGAAAGTGATCCCCAGTCGATGCATCAGAGGGAAGTCCCAGTGGAAGCACGTGGAAAAAGGCCAATCACAAAACTCAGCCACCAGCACCTGAGGAAGGAGATGGGGGGCAGGCAGGAAGCACTGAGCATGCCTTCCCAAGCGGGCTGTCCCTGGCTCTGGGCTCCCGAAGGGAAGAGCTCAGTGGGCAATGCCCTTGGGACAGTGACAGCAGCAGCAGACAGCCTGTCCACAGTTCCACAATTGCAGAAGTGGCTGCCTGGCTTCAGGCTTGGAAACCTCTGTACTTAGAAGCCTTTGCATGTATGTATGTATGTTTTTATGTAATTATTTTGAGACAGAGTCTCACTTGGTCACCCAGGTAGAGTGCAGAGGCATCATCATAGCTCACTGCAGCCTCAAACTCCTCCTGCCTCAGCCTCCAGAGTAGCTGGGAGTACAGGCGCACTCCTTGAGGCCCAGCTAGTTTTTCTGTTTTTAGGACAGATGTGGTTTCACTCTTGATCAGGCTGGTCTTGGACTCCTGAGTTCAAGTGATCCTCCTGCCTTGGCCTCCCAAAGTGCTAGGATTACAGGTATGAGCCACCGCGCCCTGCCTGCTTATGGATTTATTTTCCCAACACTCTGGAATCGGCCTTAGGCAAAAGGGACCCCAAGCCAGGTCACGGCTAGGGATGTCCAGGCCAAAAGCGGTGACTCAAGGATGCCTGAATGAGGACACAAGGACGCTTAGTGGAGGGGGTCAAGCGCCATGGCCCGGTAAGACAGAGCTGTAGCCCAGCGCTTGAAGTCCGAGAGGCCTTTAATGTGCAGCTAGAGAGCCTGCCCCTCCTTGCCCCCGCCCCTCCCACATCGCCATGCCCCACCCCATGCCTGATCCTCCCGGCTCCCTTCCCACACCCTCTGGCTCCTCCCCCGGGGGCCTCCACTCCTGCAGGGGGTCCCAGCCCCTCCCTCCCGGCCTCCTAGGTGGGAGCAGGTGCCGGTGCAGCCAGAGCCCCCGCCGCCGCCCCCAGCATCAGCATGGCCAGGGCCTTGGGCCCCGAGGTGTGGATCTTCTCGTGCCGGTGCAGGTTGGAGCGCCGGCTGAAGCTCTTGCCGCAGAGCGGGCAGGCGTAGGGCCGGACGCCGCGGTGCGTGCGCTGGTGGGCGGTGAGGTGCGAGCTGTGGCTGAAGCTCTTGCCGCAGTCGAGGCAGTGGTAAGGCTTCTCGCCCGTGTGCGTGCGGTTGTGCGCGATGAGGTTGGAGCGCTGGCTGAAGCACTTGCCGCATTCGGGGCACGGGTAGGGCTTGACCCCCGTGTGGGTGCGCTGGTGGGTGACCAGCGCCGAGCTCTGCGTGAAGCACTTGCCGCAGATGGGGCACTTGTGCGGCTTGGCGCCCGTGTGGGTGCCCTGGTGGGTGACCAGGTCCGAGCGGCGGGTGAAGCGCTTGGCGCAGCGGTCGCACACGTAGGGCTTCTCGCCCGTGTGGATGCGCTGGTGCTGGATCAGCGTCGAGTGGTGGCTGAAGCTCTTCCGGCAGGCGGGGCAGGTGTAGGGCTTCTCGCCCGTGTGGATGATCTGGTGTTGGATGAGGTGCGAGCTGCGGCCGAAGCGCTTGCCGCAGTCCGTGCAGGCGTAGGGCTTCTCGCCCGTGTGCGTGCGCCGGTGCGTCACCAGATGCGAGTGCCAGCTGAAGCCCTTGCCGCACTGCTCGCACTTGTACGTCTTCCTGCCCGCGTCGCCGTCGGGGGCAAGGCCCTCCTCGCCACTCTCTGGGGTACCCTTCTCCTCCTCGCTGGGTTTCTCTGGGACGTGGCCCTCCTGGGGCTTCGGGGCATTGGTGTCCCGCAGAGCTAGATTCAGCTGCCTGTCTTCCGGGGCACCCAGCTGCCTAGGGTCTCCGGCGGGCCCTGAGCTCTGGCCGCTAGCTGCTAGCTGCCCGCAGGGCAGGACACCCTGGCCCCGGCCTGCCCTGGTTCTGAAGGGCTTCACATCCCCAGGGGCCGCCACAGATGGGGTCAGCTCCTCCTGCCCCACCTCGAAGGTTCCTGGAGAGAGAAAGAGGGTTTCCAGCGGGAGAGCAGCTTTCCTAAGGGACGTGGAGGTAGGGTGGGGAAGGCCTAGCTCAAGGTGGGTGCAGGAGTCTTGGAGACTAGAAAGGACAAGGGCCCAATGAGAAGCCTGGAAGCAAGAGCCACCCTCCACAGAGGAGGGGGTCTGGCGGCCCTGCCCCAGGAAGGGCCAGTGTCACACGGACAGAAAGCACACAGGAGGACATGTCCACAAGGGGCACCTGGGAATGACAGCGCCCACCCCTCACTTCCCCAGAACAAGGTGCCCATGTGTCCCTCACCTGTGCTCACGCCTCTCTCCTCCGGCTCATCTCCAGTCTGCTGGCTCGAGCTGGAGGCCTCGCCCTTGCCCTGGACTTGGGGGACCCAGAAAGGCCTGCTGAAGGGAAACCCTGCCCAGAAAGACACACTGCTCATCACAGACCTTCCGGGCTGCCCAACCATAGATGTCACCCCCCAAAAAGGGGATGGGGCAAGATGGGGGTGAGGCTCTGGAAACGTGTGGTGAAGTAAAGTGGGACTCAAGAAATCCCTGTGGGCAAGAGGGTCTGTCCCCGCATCAGGGAGGGGACGCCAGAGGGTCTCTGCCCAAGCCAGAGCTGGGCCTGTCTCCTGGTTCTCTGAACAGCAACAGAATTCTAGGGAGAGGAGCTGGGCCAGGTCAGGGGCCAGCAATGCCTTTATGTCACCACAGCCCCCGTGTGGTGGGCCCAGCATTGCCAGAAACAGGACAAAGGTCCCGATCCTGCACATGCACCTGAGTACTTGGGAAGTGGGCACAGAAGCCAAGTGGGAGGGCCTGGGGTAAGAGGACCAGGGCTGCTGGTGACCAACAAGTCTCCCCATTTGCCAAGTCCTGGGCTGACAGGCCCTGAGAATTTTGGTAGAGTCGGTAAAGGGCAGAGGGGCCCCGGCGTCCACTACCCAAGGGAGGAAAGGAACGCACCGAGCCAACCGGGTGGTTCCGGACATCAGTGAGGCCTGCAGTGGGGCTGCAAATGGATGCTAAGTTCCCTCTGATCTCCCAGGACTTGCCTGGACTTGTTGGTCTGGCCCTGGGGAATGTTAACAACGGGTGGTGAGCAAACCTGAGCTAATTAAAGGAGTGGGCGGCTGGTGTGGACTAGTGGGGGTCTCAGGACCACCAGTGAAGCCACAGGGTGGAATTGCCAAGCCCCCGGGATTCTGCCTGCACTAGCAGGTATGCAAGAGCTGTGTGCTGACTGAATGAATGACAGTGAATGAGTGAACACTCTAATTTTTCCATAAGACCTCATAAAATTCTGTCAAGAAAACTACAGTCTGAAACTGAGGAGTCAAAAGCTCTGGGACTTAAATACTTACCATGCAGAAACCGAAGGGACCGAGGCCCCTCTGAGAAGAGCACACACTTCTCAGGGCAGATGGCGTCAGCAGAGTGTGCAGGGCCTGGGGATTTGCTGTTGTTTGTTTGTTTGTTTGAGACAGAGTCTCACTCTGTTGCCTGGGCTAGAGTGCCGTAGTGTCAGCCTCGCTAACAGCAACCTCAAACTCCTGGGCTCAAGCAATCCTCCTGCCTCGGCCTCCCAAGTAGCTGGGACTACAGGCATGCGCCACCATGCCCAGCTAATTTTTTCTATATATTTTTAGTTGTCCAGCTAATTTCCTTCTATTTTTTCAGTAGAGACAGGGGTCTCGCTCTTGCTCAGGCTGGTCTCGAACTCCTGAGCTCAAACGATCCACCCACCTCGGCCTCCCAGAGTGCTAGGATTACAGGCGTGAGCCACCGCGCTCAGCCAGCCTGGGGGATTTGGCCAATGCCATTTCCCTCCAGGGCAACCGGCCCCAGGCCCTAGAGTCGAGCTTTCTGCTCAGACACCTCTGAAGTTGGGGCTTGGAGACAGAAGGTAAAACTACGGGAACAAGTGAGCACTCTCACAGAACCAAAGAGAAGCAGCGTCTCTGGAACAGTGCTGTCCAATACGGTAGCCGAGAGCCATGTGTGGCTATGTAAACTCTAATTTGAGCTGATTAAAATTAAGGAAAATTTAAAAACTCAATTGCTCTATCCACATTTCCAGTGTGCAACAGCCAGTTTGGTACTGTACTAGCAAGATGCAGAACATTCCATCACCGTGGAAGGTTCCTTTAGAACAGTGCTGTCTAGTGGACAATGAGAAGGACCAGGGCGAGGATGGGAGGGAGAGGATGGCAGGGCAGGCACCCCTTCTCTGACCCCCAGGCCCCCCACCAGGGGAGCTCTTACCCAAGGACAGCCCACTCCTCTTCTGCAAGACGTCCCGGTAGAAGTTCTGCTGTGCGTGGTCCAGCCGTCCCCACTCCTCTCGGGAGAGGTACAGAGCCACGTCCTCAAAGGTCACTGGCATCTGAACAATGCAAAATGTCCACTCTGCAGGACGTGCCATGGACACAGTGGAAGGACATCAGGACACCAACACATGTTTCGAGACCCGGACTCCCAAACTACTGTCTCGAGTGAGGCTGCCACTCGCATCTGATGGTGACACAGGAGAGCCACCCAAGGATGGCCTTTCTTGAGGCAGGAGGGTTGGGGGCCAGAGCCAAGCAATATTTTCAGGGACCACAGCTAACGCTCGGGATGTGCACACAGCCCCACCCCCAGCTCAGACGCAGGGGACAGTTCCCAGTCAGGGAGCCTGTGTCTCTACCTCCTCCTGCTTTTCCTCCAGCATGGCCGGGCCTGACCGTGGGCCCCGAGCCTGGAGAGAACACTCAGGCAGCCACTCAAGCGGCCCTGCAGCGAGCCCCGAGCCTTGGGCTCCGGCTCCATGTGGGAAGGTCAGCGGGGTCCTGGCTTCACGCACGGAGTCAGCAGGTGCAGGAAGGGCTGAGCACCACGTGGGGACTGGGGAAGGGCCACTCACCTGGGACCAGGCTGTGAGGAGTGCCGCAGCCATCTGCCGGTCCCTGGTCCTCCCCTCTCGGGAAAGCACTGGAATCCGAGGGGAGGGGAGGGCTGTGAGAGGAGAGGGGTCCTCAGGGTGACCAGCTTGTCCTGCTGGACTGCTGCTCCTCCTGCTGCCTCAAACCCTGCCCCCAACCCGATCCAACAAGAGCAACAAACAGCTCTGAGGCTGCCAGGGGGTGGGAGGCCAACCCCAACTGCTCCAGGTGCAGAGCCCCTCAACCCCACCTGAACCTCCACCCTTTACGCCCCTTCCTACCTCCACCAGGCAGGAAGAGAGCTTTCTCCTTAGAGCCATGACTTAGGGGCACCCAGCCCCATGCGCCTTGAGCCCTGTCCTCCTGCGACGGCCCCTCAGGGTGCGGCTCTTCTGGCTCCATCTTAATGTGTGATGACTCCCAAGCAGCTCCCAAAGGCACCATCTCCTCTGACCCAGAAAGCATTTCCTGACAAGGATGCCCATGGCCTGGGACCTGGAAACAACAGCACCATCAGCGAGTGGTGGAGGGGGAGGCACACCCAGAGCCGCATGGCCGGGGGCCCAGCAGGACAGACACCCAGATGCAGGGCACAGCACGAAGGACTGGCCTTGCTTCGTCCTCTCCTGCTTGGCCCAGCGAGGACGGGGTGGGGCGAGTGAGGGAAGCCCCTCCAGCCGCTGCCACAGTGCAGTTGGGCAAGATGCCCCGAGGGCAATACCTCTTTTCAACTCAAGGCTTACCCGGGCCACAGCAGTGTGGACAGCTGGTTTTTAATATATGAGAAAACCATGTGTAGCAGCTTGAATAGTGCCACCTAAAATCTATGTCCACTCTGAACCTCAGAATGTGACCTTATTTGGGAAAAGGGTCTCTACGGAGGTAATTAATCATCCTAGATTTAGAGTGGGCCCAAAATCTAATTAGACTTATGTCCTTGTAAGAACAGGAGAGGACACAGAGACCCAGAGAAGGAAGCAGGGAGGGGAGTGATACGGGGCCAAGCAACACCAGGAGTACCCAGAAGCTGGAAGAGGCAAGGAAGGATCTTCCCCGAGAGCCTCTGCAGGGAGTGTGGCCCTGCCACCGTCTCGGTTTTGGACTTCAGCCTCTAGGACTGTGAGTAAATTCTGGTTGTTTTCACCCAGTGAGTGAAGCTTTTTACGGCAGCCACAGGACACTAATACAGCCAGGCTCAGAGATCAGACAACAGCCCTCGATCACGTAGCTCAAAAGCTCTGGGAAAGTCATTTCCCTCGCACTGGGAGGCCCCCGGGAAGGCCTCATGGGCCCTGGCCGGCCTTCTGCTCAAGACTCAAACCTATTCCTCCACCCCCCATCTGCTGGGTCTTGAAGGTAAAGAACCAGGCCAGGAGTCAGGGTGCCTGGGGGCCAGACCCAGTGACACCTCTAGCCAGCCGGGCAGCCTCCAGAACGCCTCTGCTCTGCTACCTGCCCAGAGCAGTAATGAGGTACACACAGATAACGAGTGAAAAAGAGCTGCCCGCTCAATAAAGTTCTGGATAAACACAAAGTAGCAGTGGTAATTACCACTGTACTTGTGTGTACTTGACAGAACCCAACGTCAGCAGAGAATATCGGCATGTTCAAGGGATACAGAAGTCATTGTGGAAAGGAATCTGAGCCAGGTAACCATTCTTTGTACTTCTATGGTATCAAAACAAGAACTTATACTTGATTTGCATTTCTGTTTACAACCACGGGCAGTACTAGTTGAGAGGATACAGGTTTCTCTGACTTAGCTTCTACTTGTCGTGGGTGTTCTCGTTTCACATGCTACAATAATAACCTGGCAGGGGCTGCCTACACAGGACTCATGCCCATTATCTCCTTGGAGCCTCCCAGTGACCTGGCGAGACAGGTGGGAATGGTAGGCACATGATCCACATTCACAGATGACACACCTGGTTCCCATGGGCCAGGGGACTTCCCCAAGGTCACACACCTGGCCTGCAGCTGACTCATACTCCTCTGACTCCAAGCCCGGAGACCCTGGTCCCCTGCAGGTTACACATACACACACACAGGCACCAGGTATAGAAAGAACTGGAAGCTCAGACCCAGAGAGATGAGGAGATGTGGTCCCAGGTAGAGGGGAGCGGGGGAGTAGAATAAGGCCTCCCTGTGTGCTTTGAGCACTATTCAGAGAGAGAACCTCACTGGCAGGACCCCTGCATAGCCCCCCTACTATCCTATGTGGCCATTGACTACAAAATTCCCCGAGCAAAGCAAAACAGTTACACTGTCCATTCCAGATGGAGGGTTTTTCCGTCTTGCCACCTTCTTTTAACCCTCACCCCCAATGCCCCCATCCACCAGCCCTGCCCCTGCCTTGAAGACCCATTCCAGGCCCTTTCACAGCCTCCTTCACCTGGCCTGTCCATACCTCCTCGGCTTGCTCCTTGTCCTGGGTGGCCCGGATGCCTCTGCCATCTGCAGACATTTCCTACCTCAGAGCTAGAAAGAACAGCTGAGTTGTTTCTCCCTCCAGCTTCTGGCCAGCAGCCTGGAAGAGCAGAAAGGAATCAACCAGTGCTTCCTTGACACCTCCACAGTGCCCAGTAAATCCCCCAGAGGACTAGAGTGCCCTGGTCCCAATTAGAAATAAAGTCTCCCAGACCCTATCCAGCTGTCTCACTTTCTACGATGTGTTTCGTTCCTCCTTTTGCAAGAATGCTAATGTATTGTCCCCTTAGTCGCTGAAGCAGGAGCCCAGATCACAGTGCAGCTGGCTCAGGGAAAGCTGGGCTAAATCAGAATCAGCATTTCCTGTCACCAGGAGCAGAAAGTTCTGCAGAGATCCTACAAAACAGGTGCTGGTGGGGCCCCACCCGTCAAAGCCAGAGGCATCCGGGGCCCGCTGTGCCCCTGCCTGATTCTCAGCCGCACCTGGGATTCAGAAATCAACCTGCCCACTCTCAGGAGCCCTTCCTGCAGCTGCAGACATGTCCATCCTGCTCACTGTCCCCGCAGACGATGTCATTCTTCCCACACCCGGGTCCTGGCCCCATTCTCTCCTGCCAACCCAAAGCCTTCCACCTTTGACCCATCTCCTCCTGCAACCTGATCACCTGTGCCGGTCTCAGGATCCAGGCGCCCTCCCCAGGACCCCCTTCTCACCAAGGTGGAGGGAGCAGGGCCCCCTCCCCGGGGAAGGGAGTCTCCGCAGCCTGCACCGGGCGGGCGGGGGAGCCGAGTGGAGACTGGGATTAGGGACAACAGGAAGTCCCTCCCAGATCCCGTTCCCCGTGCAGCTGCAGCCCTTCAGGGTTCCTGGCTTTGAGGGTTCCGGGTCTGGGGTCCCAAGCCTGGGCTGCACCTGCTCCTGGCCAGGAGGTGACTCCCAGATCCGCGATGCCAGCTACTGATGATTGCTTTATCCAGCACGGATTCGTGATACCAGCAAAGCAGGGGCCCCAAAACAGAAAAACGGGAAGATGCATTTTGTGGGAAGATTTTGATATTTGACATTTCAAAGACAGGATCACAGTTGTCCTTACAGGAAGCAGATCACTTTGCCAGGAGCGGGGGACAGGACCATTCTTTCCAGCACACAGGGCTTCTGAAGGTCTTATTAATATTAATAGTTGTCTCCTTGGGGCTCCTGGATTCATTTAAGGCCCCCCAGGTCAGGGAGTCCTCTGGGTCCCTCCAAGACTGGCAAGGAGCTGTCTCTCCCTAAGAGTGAATTTAAGAAACAGACAGGCTGGGAACCCCTTGCCCCCACCCTGATGCCCTGACCTCCCAAAGATGTGGATAAATCTGATTTTTCCAGACCCACTCCAGCTCGGGCATAGAGAGCATAAGAGGTCTGACCCCACTACTCATGTGGCCCCAGATCCTCAGACACCCCTGGCAGCCTCAGATGCCACCTCTCAGGCTCCACTTCCCTTTAGACCCTGAGAACTAAGTCCTAGCATGGGGGGGGCACAGGCTGTGCTTTATGTTCTGGGATGAGGAACCACTTCTCCTGGGCAGGGCGTGGGGGCTGGGTGTCAGGAAGGGGGCAGGGGCCCAACGCTGGAGTCAGATTCCAGGAAGGTTCCTGCAGGAAATGCTCCCGTGCCACTGCCCTGGCTCACCAGTCTTCTGACACGCACCGCTCCGCCCAGCAAGACAGGTACAATTGCCCCGGTACCAGCTCATGGCTGTGCTGTGTGGGCTTACAAGGATTTAATTTTTTTTAACTTAATTTCTAACATTTAAAAATTAGAGGCCGGGCACGGTGGCTCACGCCTGTAATCCTAGCACTCTGGGAGGCCGAGGTGGACGGATCGTTTGAGCTCAGGAGTTCGAGACCAGCCTGAGCAAGAGCGAGACCCCATCTCTACTAAAAATAGAAAGAAATTATATGGACAGCTAAAAATATATATAGAAAAAAAAAAAATTAGCCGGGCATGGTGGTCCATGCCTGTAGTCCCAGCTACTTGGGAGGCTGAGACAGGAGGATCGCTTGAGCTCAGGAGTTTGAGGTTGCTGTGAGCTAGGCTGACGCCACGGCACTCACTCTAGCCTGGGCAACAGAGTGAGACTCTGTCTCAAAAAAAAAAAAAAAAAAAAAAATTAGAAGAGTTCTCATAAAATTGATTTTTTAAAAAAATTAGAACATAAAAAAAAAATCAGAACATTTGGCAATGCTGGATCCACATTCCCCACATTCAGGGCCAGGTGGCCACAGTCCCTTCTTGGCCCCCTATGCACCTGAGTTTGCAACTCTGCTCTTGGAGCTAAACATGTTTTAGGAGTCCTGGGATTGTATGTATTCTACTGTCAATTTGATGAAAGAAAAATTACCGCTGGGGTTTGTCTCTGGTTAGTATCTCCAGGTGCTTTAATCCTCAAGAAGAGGGACATACAACACGGTAGCAAAAGTCAATACTGTTTTCAAGCCAGAGTGAGCTATAAACCGAAACAAAGCAAGGAAGGGGCAGGTCGCAGAAACAATGACAGCACAACTGGCTAACGAGAAGCAGAGCCCAGGTGAAGGGAACCCACTCCTGCGGGGGACTACTTCAACCCACACAGTCCCAGGAGTGCACCACGTCCCCCAAAAGTGGGTGTGCCCTGACTTCTGGGCAAAAGTTTCTCTGCCAGCAAAAGGGGCCAATTGTGGGGCATGGGGGAGTCCAGAGGTTTGAGGACAAATGAAGTCTGAGCATTTATTTACTTGTTCAAAGAATATTTATTGAGCACCTACTATATGGCACACATGAACCCCTTCTAGAGATTGAGAGGAATTCCTTTCAGGGCAGGCATTAGGATGTAAGAAGGGAGGGCAAAAGGACTCCAGGGGCCTTTACAAAACCATATGTTGTTTAAATGGGAAGGTTGGGGATCCAGTAGGCAGCCAAAAAAGAATTCAATTTTTATGTGAAATCTCATGACTTTTAAACTAATGACAAAAATATTAAAATTGAAGAACAAGTCCAACAGAACATGCCTGCTGCCTGCATCCAACTCACAGGCCACCCGTTTAGGGATGTACTTACCTCCCAAGAATTACCCATAACAGATGAAGGCACTTAGCAGAGCTTCAGGCATGGAAAACACTGAACAAATGCCAACTCCTGTACCAGCGGCTTTACTGACCTGGATTAGGGCGGGGACTCCGCCTTCAGTGAATAAATCCTTATCTACTCTCAGAGATTGGTCTGACGGTTAACTCAAGACTTAAAAGAATAATGAAAATTAGGGGGAAAAAATCATCTGAAGTAAGAGCAAAATAACTGGTACTAATTAAGGCGGCTAAGCCAGGCTGGAGACCTGCACCTAATGCAATGCAGAGATGGAGCCCTAGGAAGGAAAGAGGGGACCACAAGGGAAAATAAAGAAATGTGAGATCGGTAAAGAAAAATAAAAGTAATAAACAGCGGAGCAAATGTTAAACATTGAAGCAGAAGAAACGGAAATTAGTAGAAGCGTTAAACAGGTGTGGCTCCAAGGAATAAAAACTTTTTAAAGAAGAAAAATATCTAAGAACTCCCAAGGCCGCGGTAGACCAGGGCGTGGGAGGCCGAGCGGCCCGCGGCCCGCTCGCCCTCCCCGAGGCGCTGAGGAGACCCCGTGACCCGGTCCCCGAAGCCCAGGCGGCCGCGGGAGGACACGTTCGGAGCCGCGGGAGGCTGGGAAGCCCCAACCGTCCCAGTGCCGCCGCCAGGCGCCGCTGCCACAGAGCGCGGACGCGGGGAGCGCGTCGCCTCGGCAACGGCGCTGCTCCGCCCCGCCCACGTGCCACGGGCGCCGCCGGTGATTGGCTGGGGCCCTGCTGGCCGCTCCCCTCCACTCAGTCCCGCCTCGCCGGGCACCGCCCAGCCGCTCGCACCTGCGCGCTCCCGTCCGCGCCGTCCCCACCCCCACCCCCGAGGCCATCTCCGCCAAGGCAGAGGGGTCACCCTAGTGCCTGCCGACCCGGCCGGTGTCCCCGCGTTTCCTGTCCGGCTGCCGCATTGCAACTTCCGGCTTGCCCGACTCTCGTGGCGCCCCACCTGCCCGGCCCTGGGCGCGGAGGCAACCAGAGCGATGAGGACGGCGGGACCCGGGCCCCTCAGTCCTCGAGCCTGCCTCCAACCGTGCGGAAACTGAGGCTGCCCACCAGAGGGCCCTCCGCCGGAGAACGCCGGGGCCGCCTCCGTGCCCGGGACCCCGGAGTCTTAATTAAGGGAGAGCCGAACCTCTGGGGCGAGGATCCGGATCCATGAAGCGCCAACCCGGTTCTGCCCCGCGGTCCAGCCTCCCAGGTCGGGAGTCTACCCCTACACTCACCTGTTTTGGACGTGTTTTGTTATGTTTCAAAAATGAGAGTATACCATATGCTGCTGACCTGCCCCCTTTGTGTGTGTGCGTGTGACACATATCTTAAAAATTGTTCAAAGTAAAAACCATACGGAGAAAAATAGGGGGAAAAACCCATGCAGCATTGCCTTGCTTTTTTTTTTGGTGGAGGGAGGCGTTTATTTTGTTTCGTTGTTGTTGGAGACAGGGTCTCACTCTGTTGCCCAGGCTAGAGTGCAGTGGTGTCATCATAGCTTACTGCAACCTCAAACTCCTGGGTTCAATTGATCCTCCTGCCACAGCCTCCTGAAAAGCTGGGACTACACTCACACACCTGGCTACTTTTTTTAATTTTTTGTAGAGACAGGGTCTCGCCCAGGCTGGTCTCAAACTCCTGACCTCAAGCAGTCCTCACGCCCTGGCCTCCCAAAGTCCAAAGTGCTAGGATTATGGGCGTGAGCCACCGCAACCGGCCGTGTTTTGTTTTTAAATTAGGACACATTCTGTTGTATGAATCTATTCAGTATCCTTAACCAATCCCTCCTCGCTACTCGATTATTATTATTTTTTTTTTTTAAGACGGAGTCTCACTCTGTTGCCTGGGCTAGAGTGCCGTGGCGTCAGCCTAGTTCACAGCAACTTCAGACTCCTGGGCTCAAGCAATCCTTCTGCCTCAGCCTCCCGAGTAGCTGGGACTACAGGCATGCGCCACCATGCCCAGCTAATTTCTTTCTATTTTTAGTAGAGAGGGGGCCTCACGCTTGCTCAGGCTGGTCTGGAACTCCTGAGCTCAAACGATCCACCCGCCTCGGCCTCCCAGAGTGCTAGGATTACAGGCATGAGCCACTGCACCCGGCCGCTACTCAATTCTTCACCCTCTTGCCTTGCAGTAACTGGAACTACCCCAGCAGCTATTACCATGGAGGCTTTGCTGCTTTCTAGTGAATGAACAAGATTACATCTGAGCTTGCGAATAGGGGAGGTGGAGAGGCTGTTCTCATGCACCCGGAGGAGCGTCCCCAGCCCCATTCTCCTGGCCCAAACCCGGCTCCTGGATTTCAGCCCTTGTGCCAGCTGGGCAGCCTGCCCATCACAGTTGGGGAAAACAGCCTTTTCATGACCTGGACAAGCCCCAGGGGGACAGGAAGAGCATCTCTAGGCAGCAGCACCAAGTGCTTCTTTCTTTCATCATCAAGGTTGGTACCTTCAGCTTCAACTAGGCAAGCTGTGAACTGCAGGACCAGAAAACGCCAAACACCTGCACCCCAGTGAGATGATATAGGTGGTGTACTGCCTGAGTCTTGAGCCAAAGTTTAAGTTTGCTTACAATACTGAACAAAAGCTTTGAAATGATTAACAGCCAGCCTCAATAGAAGGTAGTTCAGCTTTCTTTAACATGACTTGGCAACCATTGGAGCAGGGATTATTGGCGCCAGTCAAAGCCAGTACAAACTGGTTACTGCCAAGATGAAGCCCAAAGTTGACTGCTCATAGACCTTTCACCTCATTTTAATGCTAAAAATCATGCCCAAGTGTGGAGGAGTAACATGCTAATGAGATATCCAATGTATGAAGAAGCATGATGGGCAGCTGTCAACAATGACTCCTTCCTCTACGTGTCACACCTCTCCATGCTACGATTTCAATGTTGGCATCAAACTTTCTCTCTTACCCTTTAAAAGTTCCCCAGCCTTTTGTTCAGAGAGCCAGTCTGGCTGCTCCTTAACCAGCACTGTCTCCCTTTTGTTTGAGCAAAAACCTCCCTCATCCCCATAAAGCCTTGCCTATCTTGTGCCAATTTCTCTTGACCCAGGGACCAAGAACCAAGAGCTTGTTAACACCAGTATCCAGCACATTGTATCTACCTGGAAGCTAACGACAGCTCACAGGACAGAAAGGGAGGGGACACTATTGGAACTAAGCTCAAGAGTCCCTCACACAGGCTTTGGGGCTGCAGCCTCTGGGGTGGAAATTAGGGTAAGTTAAATTACTTTCCCTTTAGAGATTGGTGCATTTTTCAGGAAACCAAAACCCTGTCATCATCCCAAAAT
Source organism: Eulemur rufifrons (assembly GCF_041146395.1). Classification (NCBI taxonomy): domain Eukaryota; kingdom Metazoa; phylum Chordata; class Mammalia; order Primates; family Lemuridae; genus Eulemur; species Eulemur rufifrons. The sequence goes on from NC_090996.1 coordinate 34,338,660, forward strand.
ACCCTTCACTGCTGCTGCCACCTCCGGCTACCTGATAGCAAAGCACCCTCCAGTGCTGGGTAGAGTTCCAGGCTGCATTTACTCATACATAACCCAAAGCCACTGCAGCCCGTGGGCATGGGGGCACGCAGAAGGCACTGGGACCTGACCCGATCAGCATGGGAGCAGAGGGTGGGGGTGCCCACGCACCCACCTCTATGTCCTTTCCAAGGGGTGTCCTCAGCCTTCCCTCTTGCTGCTGTCTCTGCACCCGCCCCAACCCCAGCCCTGCGATTCCTCCCTCTGTGTGTTGTGTGATTATTTCACACGCATCTGTGTTATATTCTTTGTAATCCATTAGGTGTGAAAAAATCCAGAACTTTCATATGTTTATCTCATCCTTTTAAAAAAGTCTATTTTTGTGAATGCTTTGTAATGTAAAAAAAAAATCGACTAATGTTAAGATCCAGGGCTCTTTAGAGAAGTGGCTGATTCTAAGATGGGCCTGGAACATCTAGTAGTGCCAGAAAGTGAGGAAATGCTAAAAAAAATAATAATAATTTAAAATTATGGGGCATTTTTTTCTTTTTCTTTTGTTCTTTTTTTTTTTTTTTTCCTTTCCTTCCCTCTCTGCCCTGGATGGGACATGTTTTTTTTTTTTTGAGACAGAGTCTCACTTTGTTGCCCAGGCTAGAGTGAGTGCCGTGGCGTCAGCCTAGCTCACAGCAACCTCAGACTCCTCGGCTTAAGCGATCCTACTGCCTCAGCCTCCCGAGTAGCTGGGACTACAGGCATGCGCCACTATGCCCGGCTAATTTTTCTATATATATTTTTAGTTGTCCATATAATTTCTTTCTATTTTTAGTAGAGACGGGGTCTCGCTCTTGCTCAGCCTGGTCTTGAACTCCTTGACCTTGAGCGATCCACCCGCCTAGGCCTCCCAGAGTGCTAGGATTACAGGCGTGAGCCACCTCGCCCGGCTGGGACATGTTTTTAAAGGGACACAAGAACAAATGGATAGAGCACCCCGTGGCCAAAGTGGGAACAATTTGAGTAATAAAAGAAATTAGTACTGGATTATAACCCAAAGTATAGAATAAATGTCTATAAATCCATACCGATAAAAAATAAATGATTAAATAAAAGGGAGAGAAGAGAAAAGTCTCCCACACAGAATTCCAAACTGTTTCGTGGACACTTTCCTCAAGGGGCTGCCGCGTGATGCCCACTCTTCAGGTGTGAAGAGTCACTGTGAGCTGGCACAGTGACTCCCTTGCAGAGCAGGCGTGGGAGGGTGAGGGTGGCGGGGAGCAGGTTTACGGCAGAGAAACCTGGCAAACACCTCCACCAGGTGACCGAGGTCAACCCCAACAGTGATAATTCGGCTTAGTGCTGTGTACCCGTGAGATGAGGTGATAAAAATGGCATTTCATCTGTGTTCTTCCTCCCACTACCCCAGTCTAATCATGAGACAAACATCAGACAAGCCCTAACTGTGCTGCATCCTATAATACACCGACCAGCACTCCTCAAAACTGTCCAGCTCTCAAAAACAAAGAATGTCTGAGAAATTGTCACAGCCAAGAAGAGCCGGTGGAGACACAAGGACTAAATGGCATGTGGTGTGGGGGAGGGGGTCCTGGAACAGAACAAAGACACCAGGTAAAAACTAAGGGATCTAAATCAACTGTGGACTTAGGTAATCATAATGTCTCAATGCAGTTTATTAATTGTGACAAGTGCACCACACTAGTAAGATACTGGGTGTGAGGTACACGGGGACTCTCTATATGATGCTCTCAGTTTTCCTATAAATCTAAAACTTCTTAAAAAATAAAGTCTATTTTTGAAAATCAGTATTATAGTCCATGAATATAAATCATTTAATATACATGCCAGGGGATCAAGAACATTTTATTATAAGAGAAATGCATGATCAAAAGTTTTAAGGCCGGGCAGTGGCTCACGCCTGCAATCCTCGCACTCTGGGAGGCCAAGGCTGGAGGATTGATCAAGACCAGGCTAAGCAAGAAAAAGACCCGTCTCTTCTAAAAATAGAAAAATTAACTGGGCTTCATGACTTCCATCTGTAGTCCCAGCTACTCGGCAGGCTGAGGCAGGAGGATCACTTGAGGCCAGGAATTCAAGGTTACAGTGAGCTATGATCCCACCACTGCACTCCAGCCTGGGTGACAGAGCAAAACTGTCCTTAAGTAAATAAATAAATCTGGGACAAGATAAGCTCAGGTGCTGTTAAGCAGAAGAAAACAAAGACCCAGCAGAGAAGCCAGAGCAAGGCAGGGCCCAGCCCCACCGGCAGACGAGGGGTCTAGGCCAAGGGGCTCCAGCCTGGAGTACCTGGTCACCTAACAGGTGGCCCTGTTCCCCAGGACAGGTAGGGCTGTAGGGGGATGTGGCCAAGGACATAATCCAAGGAGCTACCCTGGAGCCCAGGGAAGGGCTTGACTTTGGATTTAGAGCTGGGCTGAAACACTGTTGGTGAGGTCACTTTCCCTTGGTGGGGAACCCCTGCTACATCATTGGTAAGGTTGGGACAAAAGCCACCTGGCAGGATTCTTGGGAGGACTTTGGTCCACAGTGCAGATTAAGCACCCTCTCTTCCCAGTGACCCCCAGCACACCTTCCGGTTTCATTTTCCTCTTAGCACCTGCACTGTTTGCTCCTGTGTCCTGGAATGTAACCCCCGAGGGCAGGGCATCCTTGCTCAAGTTTAGCACTGTCCTCAGAGCTGCAACAGTGCCTGACACACAGCAGACCCTGGGCAAGGAGTTGTCCCATGAATGAAAAGCCTAGCAAAGAGGCCGGCACTGGCATTCAGTGGGCATTTTTAAATGGCAGCTTTTGTCCCCCCAAAAAAGGTACAGATTGTCAGACCCCTGGGGGGCACAAGGCCAGATCTGGAGGGAGGCGGTTCTGGCTTGAAGGGGTGGTTATACCCTTACCTCAGCATGCTGGGGTTGGAAGCTAGATTCAACACTTTGTCTTTATTTCTCTGGCCCCGCCCTCTCCCCACCCTGCTCCCAAACCGGGAGGTCAAGGGTTAACTCTAGGAAGCCCCTCATCACCTGGATGGGACTGGGGCAGGGAACTTCCTGTTCCATTTTCCCGGAGTCCTTCCCCATGCTGGCCAAGACTGGCTCTGGCCCTGGAGTCCTCAGAGAACCCCCCAGCATCTCTGCCTCTGCGGTGGGGACCCCGAGCGGTGAGTTGGAGGGAGGCCTGGGATGCCGCTGCCAGGACAGGCACTAGGGGTTCACAGCAGCTTGGGGAGAGCAGGCAGGCTCCAGGCTGGGGGGGCGGCGCTGGAGGAGAGTCTTGGGAGGATGCAGAGGGGTCTGTTCTGGGGAGCACCAGGCAGCTTAGTGGACCTGTGGAGATGGGGGCATGGGGGGGCTACAGGACTTCCTGTGACATTGAAGAAGGAGGCAGGCTCCACGTGTCCCCGGGTGGACTGACTGGCCTTGTCCACTCAGCCCAGCACTGGGAGCGGAGCCCAGTAACAAAGACGAGCGAATCCGGCACCTGCCGACTGTTTCCAGGGGGAAGGGAGCATTCCCGGCAGAGGACCCCACCTTTGCCCGCTCCTGGCTCTGTGCTCTCACAGGGTCTGGGTGGGTCCCATGGCCGCACCTCCCTCCCGGGCTGGTCCAGCCTGTGCCAGTCCACTGCCCAGGCTCCACCATTCGCTGGTCAAACATTGGACGGTGGGGAAGAGCCTCCCCCAGCCACTCGGCCCGGTCCACCCCCACAGATGTGCATATTCACAGGGCTTTTGTCCTGGAGACCGGGGGGAGGGAGAGGCACTCTGGAGCCTACTTGCCTCAAATTCCACCTTTTTAAAACCTTTTGCAGAGACCACACCTGGAGGTTCCGGCCTCCTGGTGTGGCTAGGTCTGAAGGCTGGAATTTGGAATCCTCTTATTTTTTCTGGCTCGTGCTGTGACAATTTGGCTAAGCCTAGGAAAGCAGTACTTGGGGGGTGGGGCTGGGGAAAACCAGGCCCCTTTCTGTTCTGAGCTTTTGCACAAAGGTCTAGACCCACATTTTCCTCTTAGAGCCAATCTCGGCTACACCTGGTGTGACCTTGAGCAGTTGCCTGTCGTCCTTGAGCTTGGTCCTTGCCCTGCTCACATGGAGAAATGATGGTTTAGCGCAGGCAGGAGCGAGACGGAGCGGGCCCAAGGCCAGTGCATGGCAGACATGCACCTAGGACCTGCCCACCGCTGCTACAGAGTGACTGATTATTTTGCACATTACTAAAAACCAGTGAAACAAATCCCCATTTTCTTTCTTTCTTTTTTTTTTTTTTTTTTGAGACAGAATCTCGCTCTGTTGCCCGGGCTGAGTGCTGTGGCGTCAGCCTCGCTCACAGCAACCTCAAACTCCGGGGCTCAAGCGATCCTCCTGCCTCAGCCTCCCGAGTAGCTGGGACTACAGCCATGTGCCACCATGCCCGGCTAATTTTTTCTATATATTTTGAGTTGTCCAGCTAATTTCTTTCTGTTTTTAGTAGAGACGGGGGTCTCGCTCTTGCTGAGGCTGGTCTCGAACTCCAGACCTCGAGTGATCCTCCCACCTCAACCTCCCAGAGGGCTGGGATTACAGGCATGAGCCACTGCACCCAGCCGAAACCCCATTTTCTTGAACATTTATCAAAGACCTTTTCTGCCCTAGACATTGTTCTATGCATCCCTTAATTGTTACAACTTTGAGGTGGCCATGATCATTGCCGTTTTGTTACTTCTAACCAACATTGAAGTTTGCTGGATGAACATTCATCAACCTTGACACGGTTCCTACCCCCGGGCCTTGGGGAGGAATCCACTCAACTCTGATTGGAGCCCAGCGTCACCCTAGCTGGGGAGAGACCGGGAGGTGGTGTGCTGTGGGGTCCCAGAAGGGAGGCACCAGTGAGTGGTGGGAGGAGGCTGGGCGACAGGAAAAGCTCCACGGGGCGGGGGCAGGGCCTGGGTGGGCTGCAGGTGCCCAAGTGCAGGGTGGAGCCCAGGTCGGAAGGCAGGGCTGCAGGGTGCCGGGTGGTGCAGGGAAGCTGGAGAGGGGGAGGTAGGAGAGGTGGCGGAAGGAAGTAGGGGTGCTGGGGAGATAGGGGAGGCTGGGCAGGTGGTCAGGAGCTAGGCCCCCATCTTGTTTTAGCATCATGTCCCTGTCCTTCTCTGAGCCAGGCTCACAGTCCTGCATTCTTCACCACACCTGGCACCGCACCCCACTCACCTCACCCCACCTCACTGCACCCCACCTCACTCACCGCACCCACCTGACTCACCACACCCCACCTCACTCACCACACCCCCCTCACTCACCGCACCCCCCTCACTCACTGCACCCCCCTCACTCACTGGACCCCCCTCACCGCACCCACCTCACTCACTGCACCTGAGAAGGAGGTTCACAGACCCTGGGGCCCATATTAAGGGGGCTCAAAGAATTGTCCAAAGTTCTCCACTAGGCTGGCTTCTCCCTGGCCCCTCCACCAGGTGGAAGTTGCCCAAGGCTGGGTTACATCTTGGGCAAGTGTCCATACCTCTGAGCCTTAGTGTCCTCAGCTGTAAAATGGGTCAATGATGGGCCCAACACTACTGTCAGTCACCATGAGCTGTGGTCACTGGTGGTGTAATCAGTGACAATGAAAACAATAGCTAGCACTTATGCACGCCCGCTGTGTGTCCACGGCCATGTGTGGGCTCTGCTCCGTGCCGTTTAGGTTGGTGGGAAGTGGTCCCTGGGCTTTCTTCCCTTCCCCAGCCTGGGGTGCTCACTGGGCCGTGGAGGGTAGATGGGTCTGGGGGAGGCTCCTTTGCAGCCCTGACGGGAACAGGGGTTGGGGGGTGGAGCCTGGGTCTCCATGTCTATAAAACGATACCCCGTCTGAAATGAGCCTGTTCAGAAAAGCATAAGCCTTCTGAATTGAGTCCCCTGCCAGTGGGGCTGAAGTCTGGGAGGTTCCCACTGGTAGCGCTGGGCTGCCCAGACAAGCACGGAGCCCTGCGGGGGTGGACTTGGATGCAGCTGGGAAGAGGGTGCTGGTCCCGTGGAACCAGTGCCCCCTGGTGGCCAGATAGAAACAATGACTTTTTACTGCTACTGAGACTCGGGGTTGGGCTGGACTCCCCAGAGAGGTGATGGAATAAATGAGCGAAGAGTCCAGAATTTTTTTTTTAAAAAAAAATTTATTTTAGGGACCACTGCAATGGGGTCCTGCAGTGGGGGAGAGAGATTGGGTTCAACTCCCCAGAATTTTTTTTTAGGAAATTGAGGAAGGGAAGAGAAAAGACTGCTTTTCCCTCCTAAGCACTGGCTTCTAAGGACGTGTCCAGTAGCGGCTGTTGGGTTGAGCGAGGCCAAGTGCCTGCCTTGGGGACTCACCTGTCACAAAACTCTGCAAGCTGCAGTATAGTCTCCCATCTGGGGACCCAACCACCCAGGCTCGATCCACCTCCCCTCAGCTCTCCAGAAACCTCTGTTCTCTTTCCATGAACACCCACCTTCCAGCTGGCCCTGCCTTGCTCTGCGCTGGGGTTGGGCTGCCCCATCTCAGCTCCCTGGGTGCACCCCACTGTTGGCCTCTGGGCATTGGAGCACCACGGGGAGCTTGACCCTGCTCTGCTCAGCTGATCGGCACTTGGCCTCGGTCTCTGAGAGCCCCCCCCCAAGCCATGAAGTGGGGGTCAGGGTGCCTGGTCAAGGAGGTAGCACAGGCATGAACTTCCCCCACCAACTTTTGGTTTTGAAAAGTCTCAAACATCCAGAGAACTTGAAAGCACAGCAGCATCTCTAAGAAGAACACAGACATTTCCTACGTACCACAGGACTGGAAGCCACCTCAGAAATCGGCAGTCAGCTCTGGTATCATCTAGTGCCCAACCATGCTCAAGTTTTTCCAACTGACCCCGGAATGTCTTTTAGAGCCTTTAAGAAAAATAAATAAATCAGGATCCAAAGTTCAGCCACTTGGGTGAGACGGCTCTTTACGCACCTCCACAGCAGCACATGGGGGGCGCTGGATTTTATGGCAAACGAGGGCCCCAGGCCAGTGGTTTCCCAATTGTCCTATCTTGGAGATTTGTTTAGCTGTTTCTTTGAGAGGTCGTTTGACTTGTTCCATATTCTTCACCAGGCCCTATGAGCTGGAAGTTGAGTCTAAAGGCCAGACTGGATCGAGATTAAACATTTTGACTGGGATCCGTCTTGAAGGTACTGTGTTCTCCCCATGGCTGTGTCAGGAAGAAGGGAAGGGTGGGTTGTTCTCTCTAAGCAATACCACTTTAATCACTGGGGTAGGGACCATAATACAGAACTCTTAGGTTTCTCTGCCTTTCATTTGTTGTAAACCTGAGACCAGGGTCTGTGCTGTCCCGGGAGCCGTTATCCATGAGCAGTGGGAGAAGGGATTCCTCTGGAGTCCACTTGGGCATCTTTTAACAACAGTGACCCAGGCGGGGGCCAGCTTCCTTGCAGCAGATGCTAACCCGGGGTCTTCAGCTCCACAGGTGTGGGGGTGAGGAGGAGAGAGACCTGAGAGTGGGCCAGCTGCAGGGAGGCATCCCACAGGGTGAAGGATGCTTGAAGAACCAGTCGTGGCTGCCCAGGAGCAGGAGCAGGAGCAGTGTGGGGAGGTCAAACTGGAGGAGGAGGAGGCTGCTGGCCAGGAGTATCCCAGGCGGCCAGAGGCCAGGCTGCGGCCCGAGGTGGCTCACCAGCTCTTCAGATGCTTCCAGTATCAGGAGGACATGGGGCCACGGGCGTCCCTGAGCCGGCTCCGGGATCTCTGCCATTACTGGCTGCGGCCAGCTCTGCACACCAAGAATCAGATCCTGGAGCTGCTGGTGCTGGAGCAGTTCCTGAGTGTGCTGCCCCCGCACCTCCTGGGCCGTCTGCAGGGGCAGCAGCTCAGGGATGGCGAGGAGGTGGTGCTGCTACTGGAGGGCGTCCACAGGGAGTCCAGCCACGCTGCCGGGCCGCTGGTGAGAGGGCAGGGGGTGGCAGGCTGGACAGGAGTGGGGGGTGCAGGGACTTGATACCCAACAAGATGTCTCTGGATACTCCGCCTTCCACCATCTGACAGTTCCTACCTAACGCCTTCACTATCTGACTCCCACTTCTCTGTCCCATTTCCCCTTGGAGTCAGCAGGACACAAATTGCCACCCTGTGTGTTGCCTAACGTGGATGTGTTTTGAACAGGATTTTAGTTTTAATGCTGGCAAGAATTATCCCCGTGCTGAAATCACTTTGGAGGAACAGGGGGGCCCTTCCCAGGTCCCCAGCCACAGCCCCAAAAAGGAAGTGCCCTCAGAAGAGCCTCCAGTCCCGGGTCCGTCGAATGAGCTGGCCCCACCACAGCCAGGACCCACCAAGCCTGCTGAACTGGGACAGTGGAGACATCTCCCAAGTTCAAAGCAGCCGCCAAGCTTGGATTCCCAGGGGACATTCCAGGCCCTGCAAGAAAGCAGTGAGGAGCTCATGCCCTGGGAGGCGGAGGACTGGATGCATGGGTGGGAGCCGGATGGCCGGGTGGGGCAAGAAGTGGGGCCTCCTCTGGTGACTGGGATGGGAGAAAGCCAAGATGTCTTCACGGGGCCTCAATGATGGGTGCATGTCCTTGCAGCCACATGGTGGGCAGGGCTGCCTTCTAACAGCGCTTCCTTCCCCCTAGTGCTGCCGGCCCCCCAGAGCCCCTCCCCGTGGCCGGAGGAGAATTCCCGAGATCAGGAGCTGGTGGCTGTGCTGGTGAGCTGAGCTGGTCCCTACCCTGGGACCTTCTCTGACATTGCAGTTTTAGTAAATGCACGTCTTCCTTAGTCTAATCCTGGAAGCCACTTCATTCCCCTCAGGTCCCTAGGCCCTGTTCCTCACTCACCAAGGGTCTCTGCTCTTGTTATAGGAGTCCCTGACCTTTGAGGATGTGCCAGCGAGTAAGGCCTGGCCTGTGTGCCCCGAGGGTAAGCAGCCCTTGCCTGGGTTACTGCCACCAAAGCCTCTTTCTGTGCCTCAAGTTGCACACTCACCTGAGGTGGTGGTAGTGGCGGTTTTTTAAGGCTCATAGTGTCTTTTGTGCCTGGTGTAAACATTAGTTGTGAACTTTTAAAATAAGTGGTGGGGGAATGATTGCTAATGGGTATGGAGTTTCTATTTGGGGGAACAAAAAGTTTCTGGGACTAGATGGTGAGGATGGTCGTACAACATTGTGAGTGTACTTAATGGACCCAAATCACACACTTTAAAATGGTTTTTGTGGTAAATTTATGTTATGTGTGCTTTACTGAAAAAAAATAATAGGTGGTCAAAAAAGGGGCATCCTTACTCCCCCCGCCCCAGCTGTGCAGGATTCTGGTTTCTTTCCACTTCCCGACCAGTCGGGCTCCAGCGATTCCTAGAAGCCCCTTGAAATAGGCCGGACCATCCCTGTCTTTACTTATTTTCCAGGCTTTGGAAGCAGAACCCCAGACAAGGAGGAGTTTAAACAAGAAGAGCCCAGAGGGGCTGCCTGGCCCGCGGCGGTCCCTGTAGAGCCGCAGGCAGACAGTCCCGCGGTGCCGGAGGAGCCTCTCGCCCAGACGCTTGGACCAGGCCCCGGTTCGAGCGACACTGGTGAAGGAGGGAGCCCTCGTGACAGCAGCCAGGTTGTGGAGGTCAAAGTGGCCGGGGGCGCCCCCGAGTCAGACCCGGAGACGCAGTTCATATGCACCGAGTGCGGGGGGAGCTTCCCGCAGCTTGCCAGCCTCAAGGCGCACCAGCTGCGCTCCCACCCGGGCGCGCGCTGCTTCCTGTGCTTGAGCTGCGGGAAGAGCTTCGGCCGCAGCTCCATCCTCAAGTTGCACATGCGCACGCACACGGACGAGCGGCCACACGCCTGCCACCTGTGCAGCCATCGCTTCCGCCAGAGCTCGCACCTGAGCAAGCACCTGCTGACGCACTCCTCCGAGCCCGCCTTCCTGTGCGCCGAGTGCGGCCGCGGCTTCCAGCGCCGCGCCAGCCTCGTGCAGCACCTGCTGGCGCACGCCCAGGACCAGAAGCCTGCCTGCGCCCCTGAGACCAAGACGGAGGTGACAGAGGTGCCGCAGCTGGCTGTCGTCCTGTGCTCCCACTGCGGCCAGACCTTCCAGCGCCGCTCCAGCCTCAAGCGCCACCTGAAGATCCACGCCAGGGACAAGGACCGCCTCCGCCCAGACTCCAACAGCCGCCCAGACTCCAACAGCCGGCCCTTCCCGTGCGGCGACTGCGGCAAGGCCTTTCGGCGCAGCGAGCACCTGGTGGCCCACCGGCGCGTGCACACGGGCGAGCGGCCCTTCTCGTGCCAGGCTTGTGGCCGCAGCTTCACCCAGAGCTCGCAGCTAGTCAGCCACCAGCGGGTGCACACGGGAGAAAAGCCCTACGCCTGCCCGCAGTGCGGGAAGCGCTTCATGCGGCGGGCCGGCCTCGCCCGCCACCTGCTGACCCATGGCGGCCCACGGCCCCACCACTGCACCCAGTGTGGCAAGAGCTTCAGCCAGACGCAGGATCTGGCCCGCCACCGGCGCAGCCACACCGGCGAGAAGCCCTGCCGCTGCAGCGAGTGTGGCGAGGGCTTCAGCCAGAGCGCCCACCTGGCGCGCCACCAGCGCATCCACACCGGGGAGAAGCCCCATGCCTGCGACACCTGTGGTCATCGCTTCCGCAACAGCTCCAACCTGGCCCGCCACCGCCGCAGCCACACAGGCGAGCGGCCCTACAGCTGCCCGACTTGCGGCCGCAGCTTCCGGCGCAACGCCCACCTGCAGCGGCACCTGGCCACCCACGCGGAGCCGGGCCAGGAGCAGGCCGAGCCCGCCCAGGAGTGCACGGAGTGCGGCAAGAGCTTCAGCCGCAGCTGCAACCTGCTGCGTCACCTGCTGGTGCACACGGGCGCCAGGCCCTACTCGTGCGCGCAGTGTGGCCGCAGCTTCAGCCGCAACTCCCACCTGCTGCGCCACCTGCGAACCCACGCCCGGGAGACCCTGTACTAGCTTAGCCGGTGTTTCCACCAGCCCCACCCTGCGCTCACCTCCCTGCGGCAGCTGAGGCTCGCAGGGATGTTCCTTCCCTGCACGCCCCACCTCTCTCTGCCTCCACCTCCACCCTTGTGCTTCCGGCCCCAGCAATGTATTCCAAATGCCCAAAGTAAAACGGCCTTCTTGAAAGCAGCCACTCTTTATGCCTTTGTAAGTCTACCAAAATGCCAACTGTCATCTTTCCCTCTGTGGCATGGTGACATCTTTCTCCTCCATTCCTGCACCTTTTGTAGCAGCCTGCATGGGAGCAGGCGGGACAGGGGTAGTTTCGTCAACCAGAGTGGGTGGGTAGGGGGAGGGTGTCGGCCGGCATAGCCAGCCGTGGGTCAAGGAATTTGACACTGGAATTTTTCCTCCAACAGTCTACCCCTAAGTCTGTGCTGTGTGAGGACAGAATGCTCTTGAGTCACATGTACCTCTTTAAGTTTAAATTGATTAAAATGGAGGCGGACGGGGTGGTTCACACCTGTAATCCTAGCACTCTGGGAGGCCAACGAGGGAGGATCACTTGAGGTCAGGAGTTCGAGACCAGCCTGAGCAAGAAAGAGACCCCTGTCTCTACCAAAAATATTAAAAATTAGCCAAGCATGGTGGTGCCTTCCTGCAGTCCCAGCTACTCGGGAGTCTGAGGCAGGAGGATCACTTGAGCCCAGGAGTTGGAAGTTGCAGTGAGCTATGATGACAGCATTGCATTCTACCCAGGGTGACAGATCGAGACTCTGTCTCAAAAAAAAAAATTAAAATGGAATAAAATTTAAAATTCCAGATTTTAAATCTGGAAAGGTCTGATTTTTCTGGAATGTTGGTAACTAGTTCAAACTGCAAACACTCACAGATAAACCAGACCTGCCTGTAGACCAGTCAGCCTGTCTGCTGGGTTCCCGCTCACCACCACACTCCTCATACCCTGAGCTGGTTGGGTGCGTGTGCCCTGCCTTCCCGTTCTACCCACAAGCCTCCTTGGCCTGCCTCCCCTGGTGTTCAGATTTTAAATCACATGACTTACTTCTATTAATAGTAAAAAACCTAGGAAAGAAAAATGGTGCCCCCAGCCCTTGAGCACACACACTTCCTGCTTTAGTCTGTGGCTACGCAAAGACAAAATATTGTGTCTTAAATATTTCCACCCCCACCCCCCACCAACCTGACATGTAACTGCTGCTTGACAAATGTTGAAAGGGACGAAATTCATCAATCAGAGCTCAAGAAACTGAGGGATCTCTGTCCCAAAGTCTGGGAAGAGGAGATGGTTCTTGAGCACAGTTGGGCAGAAAAGCTCTGAGCCTGAGGAAGGCCCAGCTCTTTGGAGGGTGGGAGGAAGATTTGGGTGCAGAGAGTCACCAGATGTCACAACAAATTCATCTCATAAAATACCCCAGAGAAGAACATTTCCAGGAGAGAGGATTCGCCAACTGCTAGAGATTGAGGATGAGCAGTTCGGAGTGCCCACAGCGTTGAAGGCGTTGTGTATTGAGTGCCTGCTGCATGCCAGGGATGCTGGGTTACTGAGGGGAACGAGGCCCGAAATACAAGGGAGGGGCAGCCTAGGAGGGACGGGGGAGGACGGCCAAGGCAGAGGGGACAGCATGTGCAAAGGCCCTGGAAAGGCAGGAGCTTGGCAGATCTGTGGGGGCCTGATGACATGGGCCAGACAGGCCAGGGCAAGGGGTCATTCACAGTGGGAAGACCTGGAGAGGTTTTTTAGGCAGGGAGATATTTCATTTTAAAAAATAGAGTCATTTAGTCTTTGGCTACTGGTTGGAAATGGCTAGAAGAGGCAAGGCCAGGAAGACCAGCCAGGAGGCCACTGCAGTTATCCAGGCTCACAATGACAGTGGCCTCAACAGGGCAGTGGGGCTGTAAGAGCCCCTGGTGACCTCAGCACAGTGGGAAGGTTTTCTAGGTAAGAAGAAGGCAAGCGGGGGAAGTAAGGGAGGGGGTGAGTGGAGATTTGACTGGGGGGGGGAGGGGGGCGGGGGAGGAGATCCGAGCACACAGCCACGGGCAAGGGAAGGCTGGGTCAGGACTGGCAGTGGGCAGCCCCTCAGAGCCAGGGGCTCAGGCCGGAGATGTCTTCCCATCTCAAAGGGATGTCAGAGGGATCTCCAGAATGGGAAGGAAGAAAGAGTGGGGACCCTCGGGGGCTTTGCAGAACAAAGCTCCCAGATTGGGCGGCCTTCTTCCTCAGGAAGGGGGCAGGGCCAGGAGAGCTGAGCAGGATGCTCCCCCGTCACCTCCCTACAGCTCTGAGAGGCCGACTAGGGGAGGGGCTGGAAGCAAGGAGGGCCCCTCAGGATTGTCAGGGCCACCAAAGGCTAAGGTCAGGGTCACTGTCCAGCCATTTCCGCTGCTGGACTTCCAGCTGGCCCTGTGGGATGGTTGTTCTGAACTCATTCCAATGGTCCAAAGAGGTCAGAGAAAGGAGTGGCGTACCGACTGCCCAAATGCCCTTGGTCTGTGAGGCCTCCTGGCCCCCGAGCCCCTCCCCACATCCTTCAACACCCCCCAGCAGCCCCTCCCCAGACACTGCTGTTTCCTCTTCCAGTCTGTGTGCATCAGCCTGAGGCCGGAAGTGGGAGAAGAGTGAATGTGGCCTCAGAAACGGTGAGAAGTGCTGCCCCTCCCCCAAGCCTTGCTCCTGAGTGTGCCCAATGTCTGCAGGTGCAGGCAGGGGTGAGGCCTCGGGCCTCCTCCCTCCTCTGCCTTCAACCCTGGCAAGTGGGCTGCTCCTGAGTCCCCTCTGCTCTGCCTCAGCCCAGCTGGAGTGCTGAGGCCAGAAAGCAGGCATCATGAGACGAAAAACATGGGGCCAAAGCCCCCTCACACCGCAGGTCCCCGCTGCCCCAGGAGGGGGGTCCATGGAGCACCCGCTGTAGCTGGCAATGCACCGACCCAGTGGAAATCCTCGGGGCCTGGGCTGACTGTGTGGTGACCAAGGTCCCGTTGTACATAAGAGAGGTCAGGCAGCTCGTCCTTGCTCACCCAAAGCTGGAAGCCCAGCCTGGGTCCATCTGACCCACATCCTCTGCCTGTCACTCTGGGACCCCCTGTCTCCTGCCTGCCCCAGACCCCCACCTGGGCCTGCCTGTCAGAGAAGGGTCCAGGAAGGCACTGCATTCCATTTAAGCAGCCTTTTTTTTTTTTTTGAGACAGAGTCTCGCTCTGTTGCCCGGGCTAGAGTGCCGTGGCGTCAGCCTAGCTCACAGCAACCTCAAACTCCTGGGCTCAAGCGATCCTCCTGCCTCAGCCTCCCAAGTAGCTGGGACTACAGGCATGCACCACCATGCCCGGCTAATTTTTTCTATATATATTTTTAGATGTCCATATAATTTCTTTCTATTTTTAGTAGAGACGGGGTCTCACTCCTGCTCAGGCTGGTCTCGAACACCTGAGCTCAAACGATCCTCCCGCCTCAGCCTCCCAGAGTGCTAGGATTACAGGTGTGAGCCACCGCGCCTGGCCTAAGCAGCCTAATTATGCCGACACTAGGGCAAGAGGCCAGGTCAGACCGCAGCAGGAAGGTGGAGCAGGAGGGGTTTGGTGGGTGGGATGGGCAGAGGGAGGGGCCGAGGGAGGGGGGCAGGGGTGAGCAGGTGGGCAAAGGCCATGTCAGAAGATTCATTCTGGGCCGGGCGCGGTGGCTCACGCCTGTAATCCTAGCACTCTGGGAGGCCGAGGCGGGTGGATCGCTCAAGGTCAGGAGTTCGAGACCAGCCTGAGCAAGAGCGAGACCCCGTCTCTACTAAAAATAGAAAAAAATTATATGGACAACTAAAAATATATATATAGAAAAATTAGCTGGGCATAGTGGCGCATGCCTGTAGTCCCAGCTACTCGGGAGGCTGAGGCAGGAGGATTGCTTGAGCCCAGGAGTTTGAGGTTGCTGTGAGCTGGGCTGACGCCACGGCACTCACTCTATCCTGGGCAACAGAGTGAGACTCTGTCTCCAAAAAAAAAAAAAAAAAAAGAAGATTCATTCTGAGAACTGGGGACTCAGGACTCAGGTGTGTCAGCACGCTCCTCAGTCCGCCTGGCCGGGCCCCCTCGACCTGGAAGGGTAACTGGAAGACCCCTGTTGTGCTGCAGCAGAAACTCTCAAACACGCTGCAGATGGCTGTCAACACAAGGGCCACCTTCTGGGCAAAGGCTGACAGCTGCTTCTGCACCCAGGACAGCGCGTCCTGCCACCTCTTCAGCATTGGGTCCGTCATCGCTTGGAGCAAGGTCAGCACCACCTTGGGTCCCTGGGCCGCTGGCTCTTCTGGGACAGAGGGCCTCTGCACCCTGCGGCGAAGTTCCCCTCTCATTTCTTGACATAGAGAAGTGGACTCCTGTGGACCAGGGGACCCTTTGAGTCCTGGAGGGCAGGGGGCCAGGCGGTGCCGCCCAGGCCCTGACCCCATCAAGGCCTCTCAGCCTCTGCATGAGTCTGGGACACAGAAGCCACAGACACTGGCTTCCTGCCAACAGCCCCACAGACACAGACACGAGGGACTTTTCCCAGAGGCCCCACCCCGAATTCTCCTCCGTGGCACAGCCATGACACCTGTATCTGCCCCTTTGCTGATGGCTTCTGTGTGTCCCCCAGCCCACCGGGGCTCAATCCTGGGTTGAGTTGAGGGCGGGGATTTGGCCACCCTGTGCTGGGGGAAGCCCGGAGTGGCAGCCCTCCGCCTCAGAGCAGGGGGCTGGGCACAGACTGGCCCACGCCTAGATGAGAGAGGGCAGGGGGTGAGGGAGAGGCCAGGGGGCTGAGGTGGGCGCCTCAAACTCACCGGGTCGTCAGGCAGGTAGTCAGTTTCCAGGACTTCAAGCGAGCTCTCAGTGAGCTTGTCCCGGGGAGAGGAGGGCGCTGGGGGCTGCAGGCCTGCTGCAATCCCCACTGTCACCTCCCAAGGGTCCAGGTGAGTCACAAGGGGACCAGGAACCCAGGTCCAATAACCTGGGGAACCCAAGTCCTGGGGACTAAGCTTTCTGGGGTCGGGGGGGACACCTTACCTCCAGCTCTGCCAGGCTGGACCGGACCTGTTAGGAAGGAATGGCTCAGCTCCAGGCCCCACCTCCTCACTCTCAGCCCGTCCTCAGCCCCCACACCCCCCGAACCGGGTCCAGCCAGGCGCCTGGGGGCTGGCATCGTGTTGTGTCGTTAGTGTTCTGTGGGGTGCCCCTGCCCCCATGGTGTGCAGCGAGAGGGCCGGGACTGCAGGCTTTGTCCAGGTGACCGAGCTGAGCTTCATCGTGGTCATCAGGAAACCACTCCCCAGGTTGTGGAGAGCCTGGGGGTGGGAACATCTGACCTGGAGCCTGCTGGTCCGTGGACCCACCTGTTTATGTGTTGCGCTTTGACTTAGGAGAGCATCCATGTATTTTTCTAAGACCTGGTGCTGTGAAGAGAGGCAGAGTTGGGGCCAAAGTGTCCCAGGTGGGCTAGAATGTCCTCGGCTGCGCAGGCTGAGAACCCCGGCCCCACCCAGCACCCTGAGCACGCATGGGGAAGAGCCTCACCATTTTGTCCTTCCAAGTCTTATTGGCATCAGAATTGAGCTGTGGGGATAACAGTTACACTCAGGCCCTATGTGACGCCTCCCCCACCCCCGACAGACAAGCTACGCGCACACACACCCAGGCACACACAAACATTTACAAGGACGCGAGAGAGTTGGCTGGGGGAGGGGCTTGTTAGGGATTGGGGGTCTGAACAGTGGCCATTCCTCTCTGAGGTGCTTGATTGAGATTTGGGGGTACCAGGTAGGGTCCCCCTGTAAACAACCACTCCTCCCAATTGCCAACCTGCCAGCCCACAGTACCCTGGCCACTCTGTAGACACTTGGCTGGACCCACAGAGGCAGGAGGCACCCCACAGACTTCCCCTGGGTCCACATCTTAAGGCCCCAGGCTGGTTGGTGGCTGGACATGCCTGGCTTCTCGGCCTGCTGAGTGGTCAGTGCCAGCCCCAGATTTTGTAGGGCCCCTGTCTGCACACTTTGAGTCAGAGATGGTACCATCCTGCCAGCTCAATTTCACATGAAATAGGGCAAAAAAAAAAAAAAAAATACCATGCCAGCCAGTGGGAAGAAGCCCTTTTCCAGTTCACCCCTGAACCTGGGTCCAGATGCTGTGCCCTGGAAAAGCCCATGGTCACAGGTCCCAGAGCTTCCTGGAGGACCTGGTAGGCCTCACCTTTGGGGTGGGGGCATGGCAGGGGAGGGGAGGTTGGAGGGCACCCCGGTAGGGAGGATGGGACACCCCAGCCAGTGCAGGTCCTGTTCTTGGGCCGACCCAGCCAGGCCAGCTCCTGGGAGGAACTTTCTGTGGGAAGTTGCCAGGAAGGCACTGCCCTCTCCCCAGGCTGCCCAGGTGAGAGGGGCTGGGACTGGTGTTTCCTCTCATCCCACAGACCTGCCATTCTGCAGCTCCCCCCACACATAGACAAAGAAGTAAGGTCTAATTTCTCAAAGAACACCTTATCCCACAGCTATACGGTCACTCAGCGTCCCTGACCCAGCCCTGGCACACGCACACACACACGGGGAAGTACTTAGAGCAAACGCCAATTTGCAGACTCCTACACACCAGTGCACCCAGTGCGGCCACGTAAGTTCCCTCCCAGACTAGTGATGGCCCCATAACCAGGGTCTCTGCACGACTTGGGAGGCCCACAGCAAAACGAGCCTGTGGGGCTGCTAATCAGTGATGACACAGAACTTTAAGAGGGTGACAGCTGAGCATGCAGCCCACCACGCGGGGGCCACCAGGAGCTGGGGCTCACCTGCCTGTGAAGCCTGCTCTGGCCCCCACCTCCTCAGCAGCCTCCCCCAGGGGGCCAGGGGGCGAGTGGGACTGAGCCAGGGGGATCTGGAGGGAAAAGCAGGGGTGGGGCCAGTGCTGGGGGGAGGGGGCACGCTCTGGGGAGATGGGGTTCCAGGCCTGTCCCCATCACCTGCTCTTACCCACCTTGGAGTAGCTCATGGCAGCGTGGGGCTCTAGGGGAAGAACAGGTATGAAGAAAAGTGTCTCAGAGAAGCATCCCCCCACCCCGGTCCCATGTCATTAGCCTCAGGGACCCTAGCTCCCCCCTGGAATGACCTGACAACCCAGCCCGCCACACTGAGACAGTCATCACCTTCTCCTCACTGTCTTCGTCCTCGAACAAAGGCCAGCTGGCTGCTGCTCCAGCGGGTTTAGTGCAGAGGAAGGGGGGCGGGGGGTCGGGGAAATTCGTGGAGCTCAGGAGCCTGAAGTTGCCAGAGTGGGGCTGAAGTGCAGGGCGTGCTGACCAGGTCCTCGGATGGAGGGGGCCTGGCTCCAGAGTCCAGAGAAGCTTTCGTCACAACTCCTGGTCCAGGAGGAGGTGGCCCTTAAGGCCAGGGCCTGTGCCAGTGTGGCTGGTGGCCATGTGGGTCAGCCTGCGGGACAGGATGGGGCAGCCTTCTGATGGCCTGGGCGGACCAGGTGCTCCTGACCTCTCCAGGGCCAAAGGGGGCCGAGGGGCAGTGATCCTGAGGCATCCTGTGGGCTTCTCCCAGCACCCCCAGATCTGACCCACCAGCCTGGCTGGGCCACTTCCTCCTCACGACCCACCTGGGGGCAAAGCCTATCCCAGCTCAGCCTACCACCATCGCCTTGCCCCCTTTCCTAGGACTGCCCTAAGGGAAATCTGTTCACTCACAGGTCTGGAGGCTGGACGTCTGAGACCAAGGTGTGCGCAGGGTGGGGTCCTTCTGTGGGCCGGGAGGGGAGGGTCTGTTCCAGGCCTCCTTCGCTTGCAGATGGCTATAGTCATGTGCACATGGCTTTCTCCTTGTGTCCCTGTGCATCTGTCCAAATTTCCCCTCTTTCTCTCTCTTTTTTTTTTTTTTTTTTTGAGACAGAGTCTTGCCCTGTTGCCCAGGCTAGAGTGCCGTGGCGTCAGCTTAGCTCACAGCAACCTCAACCTCCTGGCCTCAAGCAATCCCCCTGCCTCAGCCTCTCGAGTAGCTGGGACTACAGGGGTGCACCACCACATCCAGCTATTTTTTTCTATTTTTAGTAGAGATGAGGTCTCACTCTTACTCAGGCTGGTCTTGAACTCCTGACCTCAAGCAGTCCTCCCACCTCGGCCTCCCAGAGTGCTAGGATTACAGGCAGGAGCCACCATGCCCAGCCAAAGTTTCTCCTTTTTATAAGGACACCAGTCATATTGGGTTAGGGTTCACCCTGATGATGTCATTGTAAATTGATGAACTCTGTAAGACCCTGTCTCCATATAAAGGCACATTCTGAGGTACTGAGAGTTAGGACTTCAACATAGGAATTTGGGGAGGACAGAGTGCAGCCCATAACATCCCTGAAGGGGACCCAGAGAGACAGAACCCGTAAATCACACTTCCTTGGTGAAAGTTTCACTTGGGTTAACTAGACAGCAGCTGTCACCTTCCTGCCACTTGGGAGTCCATTTGATTGTCTGAAACCTCCTTTCCGCATGCAGGAAGTCCAGATGCCAACTCCACATCTAAATTCCAGAGCAGGAGAGAGAAGGAAGGTTTCGTCTCCCAGAGGCAGTCCCTCGACCCCACTCAACACTTGACCCCTCCGTGACCGTCTTACAAAGGCCACCATCTGAAGGCATGTTGTGTTCCGTTCCCGATTGTACCATGTTTTTATAGCTTTATTGTGATATAATTCACAAGCAATGCAATTCACTCATTAAACTGTACAATTGAATGCATAGTGTTGGGTAGGGATGGGAGTAGGCAGGTGGCAGGCCAGGTGATGGGGGATGTAGTCAAGAGCCAAGGGTCAGGATCAATCAAAACAGAGAAGAGAAACCACAACAGCAAGGACTTGAGGGACTTTTCCTGACCGGGAGCATGCACAGAAGCTAGGAGCTTATGACAAAAGTAACCTTTCCGTCATTAACGTCGTAAAACTCATACCCCGCAGTGCCGTGACAGTTCCAGAACCAGCCATACAAGGACAGAAAATGGGAGGGTACATGATTCGGGAATCTCTACCACTTCCCCGAACAGATATGAGTATCTCCCCGCCCTCAGTCAACCCTGGATTCCAACTTCTGCAAAGCACAGCAACTCAGATCTGTCCACTTCCTGCCACCAAACTTCACCCCAGGTCCACCAATCCTCAGAAGAATTAAAGGGGTTTCTCTCCAATCTCTCCCCATGCTGGTCTTGTTGTCACGAGAAACTGGGGGCAACCTCCCCTGGTCACTGGGTGTCAAGAAGCACTGTGGGGTCACTGAGGTTGGATGGCAACCTATGAAGTGGCCCACTCACTAAGTGACTCCACCCATGGTGAGGTGGCCACCTCTCAACCAAGACCATCACGTGGTTCTGTAGAAAATATATGGAGATTGGTCCCTGGAAGGGACAACCCTGCAGAGCCACAGAAATGCCACAAGACAGACAGCTGCTGCCCTCCCCCTCCAATTAAATGCAGATTCCTGGCCCCTAGAGTGAAGATTCAGGGTGAGAGCATGGAATCTACATTTTTAAGTTTCCCACTGATTCTGATGTGGAATATTCTAGAAGCATGGTTCCAGGGGCAACGATGTAGATTCTGAATCTGTGGGGAGTGTGAGGTGACTGAGGTGCCCCAGGTTCCACCCATCCCTCACCCAAGAACTAGAGCCACCCAGGAGTGCCAAGGCCGCAGTGTTCAGGCCTGAGAGAGGGTTGGGTCCACTGTCTTCCCACCGGCATTTAGCTGATGGGAGCCAAGCTGTTTAGGGGAAGCCGCCAAGACTCCAGGGTGCAGGCAGGGAGAGGTTCGTTAGGGAAAGGGTGTCCCATTGAGTGGAAGGCAGTTCTGTGTCCAGGGTGGCATCCAGGCTGCGTGGCCTGAAGTGGGGATGACCAGAAACGAGGGCAACGGACCCTGGAGAGAGGGGGTCGTCCGTGTGCCCGCTGATGACACCCGGACGTGGGGCATGGGTCCTCAGGGGTGGTCTCTGGGCTGGGTCCGGGTCCGGAGTCCCCACCAATGTGGCAGTGACTGTAGTGGGACGCTGCGGGAGCATGACCGGGTGAGAAGCCGCGGGAAACTCGGAGCAGCAGGTGGGAGAGGGGCTGGGGCTCCGTCTCCCAGACAGGCCTGTCCTCTAACGATCCACGCGGACGCCAAACGCTGTCACCAGGCGTGGTGGGAGCGGGGAGAGTGCGCGGAAAGCGCTGCGAGAAAGGCCATTCCGGGAAAAGGAGGGTCCTGAGGGGGCAGTGCTGGCCGGGGGCCGGATTCCTCCTCCCAGTGAGCGGCAAATGTCCAAGGCCCAGCCCGCCCCTAGCCCACGATCCTCACCCCCACCCGCGTCCCGCCCTGTCCCTGGGCCCGGGAGAGTGTGTCCGTAGCGCCCCCTGGCGGCCACCGGGCCGGGAGCAAGGCGGGCGCCCCCTGGCGGGCTCCGGAGGCGGCGCCGGGACCACGTCCTCCCCGCGGAGTCGTCCCCGCCAGTCCGCCCCGCGCCGTGCGCTCGAGCCCGGGGCCCCGGGAACAGGCGAGAGGGCTCCAGCGGCCGGGGCTCTGGCCCCTTTCCGAGTAGAAGGCTCAGGACGTCCCCTTCAGCGGGAGGCGACGCCCCCCGCCAGCAGGGGCAGGAGCAGCAGCAGGCGGGGCGCTGTCCTCCGCCCGGCGGCCTGATTGATCTCGCACTGACAGTCGCAAGGTCCGGACCTGGGGGTCGCTTTGGGCGGACGGGGTGCCCGAGGGCCAGAGCTGGGGGCGGGGCAGTCCAGCCACTTGGGCCCCATGGGCTGGGGGGAGTCCGGTTCGGTGTTGACTCTGCCTTTGGGAAAGCGCCAGTAGTGGACGCCCTTGAAGAAGTAGGTGTCACCTGAGGGACAGGAGACACTTCAGTTTTGGCCAGGCCTGCCCAAGCCCGCCGCTGCCTGCTGCCTCCCCTCCCCCCCCCCCACCCCGGGCCAGCAGGTCCCAGGGCCTCCGGCCTCTTCCCCGCGCTCCCCGCACCTGTGTTGCTGACGGTGACATCGTCCGGGGCTGAGGGCGCCCCTTCCCAGAGACTCAGGTCGCGCGGGTAGCCCGGGTCGGGGCGCGCAGCCGCCTCGTCGTACCGCCAGTACTGCCGGCCCCGGATCAGGTAGGTCTTCCCGTTCGGCGGCCACGAGAACACGGCGTCCACCTCCTCTCCCGGGGGCAGCCCCAGCTCCGTGAGCGGCCGCGCCCCGCCCTCCAGCTGCCGGTCTCGGAACACCCAGAACTGGGGGCCTGGAGGGAGGGGGCTCCGCGGTCAGGGGGGCTCCGCGCCCAGCCCGGCCAGCCCTCCCGCCCCCACTCACCGCTGAAGAGCAGGATCCGGCCGTCTCCGTGCCGGGCGTTGGCGGCCTGGACGGCCCGCACCTGGGGGGGCAGCCCCTCCCAGAAGCGGTGCAGCCGTGCAGGCCGCGGGGACACCAGCTGGCCCGAGGGCTGGACGCGCCAGAACCAGGGGCCTGTCGAGGGAGAAGGGGCCGACATGACGCGGTCGCTCTTCTCCCCCGCGACCCCGTGTGTGGCTGCGTCTTCCCCTCCCACAGCGGGGGGGGGGGGCCTTCTGGAAATGAAGGGTGCAGTGGGTCTAGGGTGACCAACTCGTCGTGGCTTATCGGAAGCTTTCCCTTTTTTAGCAGTAAAAGTCCCGCTTCCTGGGAAAGGCTACAGCCGGGGTGGGTTGCCCTAAGTGGCTGAAAGCCGAGCGTGTGGGGTCAGGGGCAGTGGGAAGCGGCTCACCTTTGAAGAAGAAGGTTTCCCCGCGGATGTTGGCGATGGCGTCAAAATTGCCCTCACATCGATCAGGGACCGGGTCCGAGGGGCTGGGCAGGAAAGACGGGTGAGCAAAGGGGTGGGGGCTTCTTATTTCCTTGACTACCCTTGAGGACAGTCCTATGAGGCAGGGACTCCTACCATCCCATCCCCAGAGGACGCAGGCTAGGCAGCTGGCCACCCAAGCTCCCGTGGCTGGTGGGGACTCACCTGTCCGGGGGCAGGGCCGGGGGCTGGGGAGGAGGAGCCAGGGGTTTCCTTGTGGGCCTGTCGTATGGGGTGTGGGGTCCCTTCCCTGTGGGGACAGAGTCAGACGGGTGTAGGTGCCCTGGCCCTGCTGCAGAGGCCAAGGGCAAGTCACGCCCGGATTTGGGGCAGACCCCCACTCCCCATACCGTAGAGCTGCTGCAGGCCCTCGCGGTCATCTTGGGACAGGCGGTACTTGTCAGGGTCACCCACTGGGCCCTGGTAGAAGGGCCTCATAATGGAGTTGGGTGCTGAGGAGTGGCCCAGGCCCAGGGCATGGCCAAACTCATGGACAGCCACAGCGAACAGGTCGGTGCCCTCACCATCTGAAGTGGGGGAGAGTGGGCTGGAGCTGAGACCACCCCCACACCAGGAAAGGGGCAGCCCAGGAAGTCCCTAGGAGTGGGGCCTCCTGGCCATCAGGAACAGCCAGGAGACCCTCTGGAGGTGGCCCTGGCCTTCTCTTCCCAGACCCCACCCCAGCCATTTCTTCAGCCCTGTATCCATTCACCCACTCAGCACGGCAGGGCGGGACACTGGCCTGCCTGAGGAAGGCAGGACCTTACACCCATGGAGCCCTCCCCCAGGAAGGGAAGACTCTGTGCACAGAAACTTGAGGGGGCAGGAACCCAGGGAGCGCATGCAGTTCTGCCAGGAAGCCGCAGCCCTTGCAGCATCCCCTCTCCCAGCTCCAGTCTGTCGTCAGAGACCTCCCCCCACCTCCATTGCCTCCTTCCTGGGAACCCAGGCCAGTCTCCTAGGCCTCAGCTCCCAAGACCTCCCCCCATCCCCATCCTGTGGCTCCTCCCCTCCCCCTTCCCTTCCATTCCCATCCCTCCTGGAGCCACATCCCTTCCCCCCCATCTCTCCTCCCCTGGTCCTCGCCTCTCCCCCCCTGCAGCCTTGCTCCTCTTGCTGCCCATGGTGCTCCCTCCAGCAGGCACTCTCAGACCACAGCCCGCTGGCCGGGGCGCCCAGGCTCTTCCCTTGAGACCCAGCCCAGGCGCCAGGATTGAGCCTCTTCACGCTCTAGCCCTGGCCAAACCCCAGCTCCTCATTGATCAGCCGCCTGCCACCCCTGCTGGGGCCCCTGATCCAGCTTGTGAGAGGCAGGAAGAGACAGAGACAGCCACACAGCGGGGCAACCCCACCAGGAGGCACAGATTTCCCCAGATGTCATCTGCCTGATGGAAATCTCTAGCAGGGGTTAGCAGGTAGAGCAGGTTTATAGGAAATGACCTGGTGAACTGAGAAGCACATCACCCTCAGCCCCTGCAGGCCACTAGATGGGAGCCTAAGAATGGAACTTTCGAGCAAGTCCTAAGAAGAGCAGCAAACACTTGGCCTCATTTACTTCTCACCAAACCTCTATTTCCTACCCCCATTTTACAGAGGAGGAAACTGAGGCGCACACAGAGAGATCAAGGCAGGTGGCCAAGTACCCTGGCTATGCCGTCCTGCCTTTCAGCAGTGACTTAGATGGTCTCCATCAAATTGCATATGTCCTGACGAATCTTCATGTCAACAGTGAGTTTTCCTGTTGCTCTGAGTCCCTTTTTCTGAGAAATTGGAGGAAGTTTGGTGTCTAAATCAGGGTTATCTCTTTCATCTCTCACCTTCCTTCCCTGCCTTGCCTCTCTTTAGCTGCACTGGGCTTCCGGGCCATGCACCCCTTCCTGCACCCTTCTCACGCCATGCAACTGGAGGAAATTGCACAACCCCAGCCACCATGCAGGCCCAGCCCCAGGAGATTCCTGGAGGGCAGTCTGCAGGGGCCCTGGCATCTCCTCCTCCACTTGCTCTAGTGCTCCCCTAGTCTCCATGCTTGGCCCACAGCCCCTGAAGCTTCACCCAGCCCCAGCCCGCAGCTCTCAAGTCACAAATGCTGACAAATGTGTTTCCTATTTCATCAATGCGGATCATTGATGTAATGTGTCACTTCCGGTACACCCAAGGCAGATAGCTTCATCTCCCCTGTGCTCACCTCCTGTCCCCTACCCTTCCTCAAGGACCCTGCCTCAATCCCCTCCTCCAGGACAAGGACACTGTCCCACCCATCCATCCACAGATCCCTGCATGCATCTGTCCACCCATCCATCCTCCACCCCTTGCTTGCTATTGGCTCCTCCAGCGTCCCCCATGCTCAGCCTCCCTCATCCTAGGACACTCCTTGCATGCCCCGCCACACTGCTCTCCCTTCCCAGCCAAGTTGTTAGGTGAGTGTCCTAAACTCAGTCTCCACTTCCTCTGCTCCTCTCAGGCCTAACCCCACTGTGGTCTGGATTCCTCCCCTGCCCACTGAGCCTGCAGGCACTAAGAAGGTCACACTGCCCCTGGATGAGCAAACACAGGCCACGTAGCTCCCTGGCCTTGTTTGCTGCTCTGGTCACTACCGACTACTTCCTTCTTCACTCTTATTCTTGAACACTTTCACTGTTCTGTCTCTGTCTCCAGTGATTCCCCTTCCCCTGCTGCCTGCCCCTTAGTGCTACCCCATGATGCTCTCCATGGCTCTGAACCTGACCTTCACAGTCTGGCTTTCCTCCCAGGAACCTTCCCAACCCCCACAGACTGCTTGCTGACTCTCAGATCTGCCTGGGCCCAGCTCTGACGGCAGCTGGCAATGCCCAGAGCACAGCTCCAGGTGCATCGCTCATTTCACCCACAAACCCACACTGCCAGCGGGTACTGTTTATCTCCCTTCCTCAGATGACGAAACTGAGTACAATGAGGTTAAGTAACTTGTACGTTGCAACTGGAGGCACCCTGACTTGAGTTCTTCTTGGAAGCCCACAAGAATTTCCATCTGGGCTGGGCGCGGTGGCTCACGCCTGTAATCCTAGCACTCTGGGAGGCCGAGGCGGGTGGATCATTTGAGCTCAGGAGTTCGAGACCAGCCTGAGCAAGAGCGAGACCCTGTCTCTACTAAAAACAGAAAGAAATTATATGGACAGCTAAAAATATATAGAGAAAAATTAGCTGGGCATGGTGGCGCATGCCTGTAGTCTCAGCTACTCGGGAGGCTGAGGCAGGAGGATTGCTTGAGACCAGGAGTCTGAGGTTGCTGTGAGATAGGCTGATGCCACGGCACTCTAGCCCGGGCAATAGAGCAAGACTCTATCTCAAAAAAAAAAAAAAAAAAAAAAAAAGAATTTCCATCTGGAGCTCCACTTCTGGGGAACCTGACCTAGGGCAGAGGAGTCCAAGTTCCAGAGCAGCGTCCTCAACTGCCTACCCCAACCTGTGTGCAAACACCGCCCAAACCTGCACTCACCCGCCTGCTGCCAGCCTGCTCCTCCCACACCTCCCACACCATTAGCAGTCGGCTGTCCTTGGGGCCTGAGTTGGACCTGGATGTCATCTCACCCTCCTCATCTCTCTTGTCCCAAAGTCCCAGCCAGATCCTAATCTTTGTCCTTCCTAACTGACCTTTCCTGCTATCTGTCCACTGCCCCCTCCTCCAGGATCAACCACCTCTTACTGCACCATCTCTTACCTGAACCCCACAAGAACCTCCCACCTCCCCGCCTCTATCCCGACCCCCACTGCAGCCAGTGATATTCTAGAATGCAAAACCCTTCAATGGCTCCCAATGCCTTCACAACCCCCTGGTGCAAACTCTTCCACAAGCTTTCCAAGACCCTCTGTGATATGGGACCTTCCATTCTCTGCAATCTTCGTACTGATGGTTTTTTTTTTTTTTTTTGGAGACAGAGTCTTGCTCTGTTGCCCAGGCTAGAGTGCAGTGGTGTGTCAGAGCTCACTGCAGCCTAAAACTCCAAGGCTCAAGCCATCCTCCTGCCTCAGCCTCCAGAGTAGCTGGGATTACAGGTACACACCACCATGCTCAGGCAATTTTTCTATTTTTAGTAAAAATGAGGTCTTGCTCTTGCTCAGGCTGGTCTCAAACTCCTGGCCTCAAGTGATCCTCCTGGCTTGGCCTCCCAGGATGCTAGGATTACAGACTTGAACCATCACACCCAGCCTGATGCCCTATTTTCCCTTCCAGCCTCGGAGGTCCCTGGCTGTGTCTTCCCTCATTGGGTCCTCCTACCCCTGACTGCCTCAGACTCTGCCAGCCTCACTTCCCTACTGTATCCCCCACCCCATGCGCCCAGGAGAGCAGAACCTTGTCTGTCTGTCCTGGGCAGTGTACAGAGATGTGAATGGATCACCCCTTCCAGGAAGCCTCCCCTCGCCCCAGAGCTTTGGGTCAACTTCTCCCCTGAGCACCCGCAGGCTCAAGGACTTCCTCTGCTGTGATTCTGTGTAGCTGTGTCACCATGTGTGTAGTAACTGCCGGTCACTCTTCTGACTCAGCTGCTGAACAGAGACTTGTTTTTTTCTCTGTAAGTCCTCAGCCCCAGCCTAGAGCTGGGCAGCTGATAAGCCTCTGTGATGGGTAATTTTACGTGGCAGTTTGGCCTGGCTCTGGGGCCTGGCTCTGGGGCCCAATTGTTTGGCCAAACGCCACTCTAGCTGTTGGTGTGCGGGTATTTTATATGTGGTCAATGCCTATGATCGGTTGATTTGAGTAAAGCAGATCACCCACCACGACATGGGGGCCACATCAGTCAGCTCAAGGCCTTAAGAGCAAAAACTGAGATTTCCTGGAGAGGAAGGAACTCGGCTTCAAGACTGTAACAGAAATCCTGCCTCCCTTCCAGCCTGGTAGCTCCCACACTCCCCAGGAGCCAATTCCTTAAAAGAAGTCTCTTTACACACACACACACACACACACACACACGCACACACATACACACACGCATACACACGCACGCACACGCACACACCCCCATTGGTTCTGTTTCTCTGGAGACCCCCACCTGCTACAGCCTCATCAGTGCGTGTAATTTAAACCTAATTCTTGAGGACAGGCGGACCTGAGGAAAGGATCTCTCCAAAGGGGAGATTTTACCTTTTGACCCAAAAGTCCAGGTCTCCTCATCATCGAAGTGAGTGTCCCCGGAGATGGGGTGCTCCCCCGGGAAGAAGGCATGGGCCAGGGTGCCCCCGATCCCGTCGAAGGGGTAGCTGTCCTGGTGGTAGGCCCGGGCGAAGTCGATGAGGATGTCGGGCTCCGGGTCCCGGGGAGAATCCACCTCGCGGAACGTGAGGCCCGACTCGACGCCCCAGGCGGCCAGGGCATAGTTCATGAGGGCCCGCACGGTCTCCCGGCTCAGCGGGGAGCTCTGGGGGAAGGAACGGACCCTGGGGGGAGAGGAAGGGTGAGTGAGGGTGGCCAGTCAAAGCGGGGCCCCGCAGGCAGGCCGGGACGCGAGGGGGGTGGGCACGGCCCTACCTCCAGGTCAGCGCGCGCTTCTTCCACACGCTGCCGCTCAGAGCGTACCGGCGCCGCCGCCTGACCAGCCCCGCCACCCCCAGCACGTCTGGCAGGGAGCAGCGGGGCTTATGCATGGTGGCTATTGTCCCTGGGTCTGCAGGAGACAGTTGGGGGGGTATCAGCAATAGGACAGCCGGATTTAATCGTGGCACCAGCTAACTTTCTACATGGGGAAACTGAGGCTTGGAAAGCTTAAGAAATTTGCCCAAGAAGGCCCCACCCTCTGGATTTGAACCCAGGCAGGCTGCTCTGGAAGCCAACCCACACCAAGCGGTCACTGCTCCCTTCTCAGTGGCCTTGCCCTCTCCGCCTGGCCCTGGGGGGACGGGCTGCCTCCAGGTGCTGCTCAGGAGCTCGGGTTGGGATCTTCTGTCCTGTTTCCCTGGCCCCTCATGGGAGGCCTCTGGAGAAAGGAGCCCTGGGGTGCAGGGAGGACCCCTCTCTTTGAGGCTGGAACCCCCTTTGAGCTGCTCACACCCACACTAGTGCTCCCAAGTCCTCATCGCATCCTGAGTCCAAAGTCTCCAGGCCACCTGGGTCTCTGTCTCCTGTGGCAAACCACCCCCTCTCGGGTCAGAGCTACCTGGAGTCCCCTTCCCCAGGTCAGCTCCATTCCCACCAGCCTCTTCATCTTCAAATTAAGGTCAAGCCACACCTCATTTGTTGAGGTGACAAATAGTAACTGAGATATAGAGATGCCAGGCACTGTTCTAGGGTGGACAAGACACAAAAAATGTCCTGCCTGCCTTTGTAGCAATCCAGGATCTTTCAACTACTTCCAAAATATACACCCCAAATTCAAGTGCTTCTGGCCACATCTACCACCCCTACTCCAGGCCACCAACACCCCTCGCCTGGACTACAACTGCCTCCTTCCTGGTCTCAGAGCTCCTACCCTTCCTCCTCCATCAGCAACCAGAAGAAGCTTACAACTGCAAATGAGGTTGGGCAGTGGCTCACACCTGTGATCCCAGCACTCTGGAAGGCAGAGGCGGGAAGATCCTTTGAGGTCAGGAGTTCGAGACCAGCCTGAACAAGAGTGAGACCCCATCTCTACTAAAAATAGAAAAATTAGCTGGGTGTGGTGGCACCTGTAGTCTCAGCTACTCGGGAGGCTGAGGTAGGAGGATAGCTTGAGCCCAGGAGTTCCAGGCTGCTGTGAGCTAGGCTGACACCACCGCACTCTACTCAGGGTGACAGAGCAAGACTCTGTCTGAAACAACAACAACAAAACTGCATGCAAATCAGACCAAGTTGCTTCCCTCCTTAGAACACTTCTAAGGTTTTGGATTTTCCTTAGTATCAAACCCAAACAGCTTTCTGGCCCCCAGATGAGGCTCTTGCCAGAGCTCTTCAGCCCTCCTTTCGCTCCAGGCTCACAGACTTTTGCGTGCCACAGGGCCTTTGTGATTGCCTGGGACGCTCTTCTCCCACATCTTCCCATGGCTGGCTCCTCCTCTTTGTGGTCTCCGCTCATATGACATCTTTCAGAGGGCCCTCCCTGAGGAGAACAGCACCTCAATACCATTAGGACTTTATTTTCTTCAAAACACTCACCACTATCTGAAATAATCCTGCATATACATATTCTTAATCTGTAAACGTTAGCTCCATGACAGCAGGGACCATATCTACTTTGTTCACCACTGTACCAGCGGAGCCTGGAGTGGCCCGGCATGTCAGCGATTCTTCCTAAGATGTTTGTGAAAGATGAATGCCTGAGAACCTGCCGGGTGGGATCCTGACATCAGCACCCCCTGGACTCCCAGGTCTCAGGAGCTCGCTGAGGGTTAGACTGCGCGAAGTGGGAGCCGCGCAGAGGCAGGACTGGGGAGTGGGGGGGGCCACCTACCCATGAGGCCTGTCTCTGGCAGCCCCGCAAACCTCTGCATGACCTTGATGGCATCCCTCAGCTTCGCAGGGCTCTGCAGCTGGGCCTGGGCTGGGTGGGGTGGCGGCAGGTAGCCATAGCGGGTCAGCCAGTCCTAGGCCGTCAGAGCGGACAGGTGAAGCAGGCAGGGTAAAAAGGAGGGGCTCTCCCCGCCCACCGCCACCCTGGAGACCAGGGCCCCCAGCCCTGATGCCAGAGAGCCCCTTCCAGGGTGCCCTCCCAGCCCTGGGTTTGCCAGTCTTTGTGTGGACCCAGGAGTCTGGCCCTGGCTCCTTTCCAGATCTCCAAATCCAGGCCTGAAACCTCCTGACAGATCCAAGATTCGGGGTCCCCAGACTCCATCCTCAGTCATTTTGGACTTTTGAATCCGGCCCCCTGCCTCTTCCTGCGCCAGGGGTCCTGGCCCCTAGCTTCCCTCTCCCAGCCTCCCTGCGGATCCCAGGAGCCCGCGGACCCCGCGCTCACCACGCCCAGGCTCACGTCCTGCGCCGCGGGCTTCGGGGCGCGCGCGGGTGGCGGCAGCAGCGGCAGCAGCAGCGCCAGGAGCGGGAGCCGGGGCCGCAGCACCTGCAGCCGCATGGCGCGCTCCAGCCGGGTCAGCCGGCGCGGCTCGAAAGGGACCTGACCCAGCCGGCCCGGGGACCAGGAGGAGGTCCCGGCCCAGAGAGGGTCGGGGGTACCTGGCGCGGGGTAGGAGGGGGGCAGGACTAGGGTGTGTCGGAGGTCCGGGGTCCCAGAAGATACGATAGAGTGTCGGGAGGCACGCGGCAGAGTCAGCGGAGGGCCGGGCTGAGGTCGCTCGCTGGGTCGCGTAAGGCTGGGTCCCAGGAGGGCTGAGAAGAGGGGGCGGAGGTCGGGACTCCGGCTCCGCTGCGGCGGCCTCTCGAGGTCCCGGGCCCGGTCCTGTCCCCGCCCGGACGCTGCGCGGGCAGCCCCTCTTCCTCGGGCGCTAGCGGAGGGCCGGGTGGGGCGGGGCGGGCGCACCTCTGGAAGCGGTGAGGGCGCGGCGGGGGAAATGGCCCAATCTTCTGACCTCCAGCGAGAAGGGGCGGGCCCTGCGGTGGCCCCCGCCGCTCGCCGGGACCCTAGGACCCTCCTCCCAGAGCTTCAAAGCGCCTGCGACCCGCGGGACGCCCGGGTGGGGGGCGACCGCGAGCAGCCCGGGCAGCCGCCCCAGTCTCTCCTCCCACGCCTCGGTGCGCAAGTTTCTCTTCCCAGATCGCGGCTCTGGTGGGACTCCCCGCAGCAGGACTCGCTTCTGCTTTCTCAGAGCAGTGCTGCCCCTGGGAGGGACGGCCCGGGCCTGCCCCTCCCCCTCCTGCAGCCCCGTCCCCCCTCCCCGCCGCCTTCCCGGGGACCCCCTGCTGCGAGCTGTCGGAGGTCGCGGGGATTTCCGGGCAGCAGGAGGCTGGGAAGTAAGCTCCCCCCTCCGCGGGGTCCCGGCCAGTCTCCCGCGTGTCCAGGCCGGAGCCCCCTGTGCGCGCCGCCGCGGCTGCGCGAGGTCCGGATACTCATGCCGGAGCCCATTCGGGCTGCGCGTGGGTGTGTCCCTGTACCCTGTGCTCTTGGCACCTCTAGATCTCAGACGCAGGGGCTGGTCCGGGCCGCGCCCCCTCCCCCCGGGTGCTAGGGACATTTAAATCCGATAAGTTCCACGCAGAGGCTGGAGCCTGCCTGCCCGGTGCCAGGAGCTGGGGACCGAGGAGCGGGAGGGAGGGGAACGGGAAGTAGAGACTTGGGGACCTTCAGAGCCGCCCCTCCCGCACCGGGAGCACCTGGCTGTGAGGCCGGCGGCGGAGAAGGATCCGGAGGAACCCGGGAGGGGGCCTTCCTGGCGAGGGCCGGTGCGTGTGAGTTACACCGCTCAGTCCGGGAGCCGCTGGGGGGCGAGCAGCGAGGGCGACCCGCTTAGATTTTAGACAAAATAAATAGTGAGCCGATGAACGAGCTGGGCCTGCCGAGGCTGCCTGCACAAAACACCCAGACCGGGTCGTTTAAACTGTGGTTTGTTTTCTTGCAGTTCTGCGGGCTGGAAGTCCAAGACCAAGGTGCCAGCAGGGTTGGTTTTCCTTGAGGCCTCTGTCCTGGGCTTGCTGAAGGTCACCCTCTGGCTGTCTCCTCACGTGGTCGTCCCTCTGTGAGCACACACCCCTGGTGTCTCTTCCTTTTCTTATGAGGATACCCTTCCTCGGAGGAGCCCACCCCAGCAGCCTCATTTTATTAATAACATAATCACTTTTTTTTTTTTTTTTTTTTCAGAGACAAGGTCTCACTCTCTCACCCAGGCTGGAGTGCAGTGACTGGATCACAGCTCACTGCAGCCTTGCACTCCTGGGCTCCAGCGACCCTCCTGCCTCAGCCTCTGAAAGTAGCTGGGACTGCAGGTGCGCGCCACTACAGCTGGCTAACTTTTCTTTAGTTTGAAAATTTTCAAACCTATTGATTCCACCGACACATTGCAACATGGATGAATCTCAGAAGCAGTATGTTAGGTCAAAGAAGCCAGGCACAAAGACTGCATACTACTGTATGTACAATTCCATGTATAAGGTGTTTTGGAAAAGACAAAATTATAGTGAAAGAAAGTGGATCAGCGGTTGCCAGGGGTTAGGGGTTGGGGAGAGATTGACTGCAAAGGGGCATGGGAAACTTTTTGGGCTGATTCACCAGGATTGTGGTGGTAGTTACGTTACCACACACGCACACAGACACACACACAGATATAATTTTTTTTTTTTTTTTGAGACAGGGTTTCAGCTCTGTTGCCCAGGCTAATGTACAGTGGCCTGATCATAGCTCATGGTAACCTCAAATTCTGGGTTCAAGAGACCCTCCCACCTTGGCCTCCCAAAGTGCTGGGCCCAACAATTGGTGTCTTTATAAGAGAAAGTAGAGGAAGATTTGGCCAGTGGTGGCTCGCACACCTGTAATCCTAGCACTCTGGAAGGCCGAGGTGGGAAGATTGCTCGTGGGTCAGGAATTCAAGACCAGCCTGAGCAAGAGCAAGAACCGTTTCTAAAAAAAAATAGAAAAATTATTCGGGCTTGGTGGTGCACTCCTATAGCCCCAGCTACTTGAGAGGCTGAGGCAGGAGGATCGCTTGAGCCCAGGAGTTTAAGCTTGCTGTGAGCTATGATGATGCCACTGCACTCTAGCAACAGAGCGAGACTCTGTCTCAAAAAGTATATATGTAAAATAAATAAAAAGAGAAAGTAGAGGGACATTTAAGCCACACAAACAGAGGAGAAGACCCAGAGGGGTAGGTTGTGCGAAAACAAAGGCAGAGATTGAATCCATGCAGCTGCAAGGTGAGGAATGCCAAGGGTTACCCACCGTCACCGGAAGCGAGGTGATAGAACAGATTTTCCCTCAGAGCCTCCAGGATTCAACCCTGATTTCATATTTCTGGCCTCAGAACTCTGAGACACCAAATGTCTGTTGTGTAAGCCCAATGCGTGGTATTTTGTTACATCAGCCCCAGGAAAGTAATACCCACCTCAGTAAAGCTGATTTTATTTTTAAGTTGGGAAAAAGCATGGAAACATAAGGTTAAATTAAAAAAGCAAGTTGCAGGCCAGGCGCAGTGGGTCATGCCTGTAATCCTAGCACTCTGGGAGGCTGAGGCAGGGGAAGATTTCTTGAGGTCAGAGGTTTGAGACCAGCCTGAGCAAGAGTGAGACCCCCATCTCTACTAAAAATAGTAAAAGTTATCCAGGTGTGGTGGTTCAAGCACCTGTAGTCCCAGGTACTTCAGAGGCTGAAGCAGGAGGATCGCTTGAGCCCAGAAGTTTGAGGTTGCTGTGAGCTAGGCTGACGACACGGCACTCTAGCCCAAGTGACAGAATGAGACTCTGTTTCAAAAAAAAATGCAAGTTGCAAAACAGTGTGTTCAGTGTGAAATATTTTATATAAAGTTTTGAAATGCTTCAAGCAAGACTACTTATTATTCACTGACTTTATATACATCACAAAAGCCTGGAGGGGCCTTGGTCTGGAACCCCTTCCCACAGGGTGGCCTCTGTGAGGGCACGGAGGGCGGTAGGTGTCTGCTGGCCTCTGGGTGCCTGGCATAGATAGACTGCCCAGGGAGATCCAGGAAGGCTTCCCCAGGGAGGAGACCCCGCCCCAACCCCCACGGAGACTTGCAGCCCTAGGGGCTCACCAGGTGGGTGGATATGTGGGGAGGGCATCCTGGGAGGGGATCCTGAGCACAGCCTGGAGGCTCCAAGAAGCTGGCTTGTTTGGGGGCCAGGCTGCAGAGCGGGTGAGGGCAGAGTGAGCACCCCTCCTTTCTTATCCAGGCATGTCCCGGCCTCCCCAGGACTTCCCTGGGGTCACTCCATCCTCCATCCAGCTTCCTCCCGGGGTCATTGGGGAGGCTATGTAGGGAAGGGCTGGGGGGCTCCGAGTGCTAGGTGGCCAGGACTCTTAGGTCCAGAGAAAGAATGGAGGCCAGGACTCCTGGGTCCAGAGGAGACTGGGGACAAGAGTCAAATCTCCAAAGAGTGACTGGGCCTGAGAGCCAGGCAAGCTAGGATGAAGGGTCTGCCATGTGCTCACAGAAAAACGACTTTGCCTCTGAGCTGGTTTCCTCATCTGCGAATGGTGTGACCTCATAGGGTTGCTGTGAGGATGAAATACAATGCAACATGAAGATGAGTCACCTTTGGTGGTCACCCGGAGCATCACCAGCAAGGACTAAGTATGGCACTTCACTCTCATTTAATTCTCACACCCCTATAAGATAGGGCCCTGTCACCCCCATTTTATAGATGGGGAAGCTGAGGGCTGAGTTTAATCAGCTAAACAGCACAGGCACACACATAGGGTAAGTGGCCAAACTGGAATCTGGACTGAAGCCATGGGCATGTGATGCCAGCTCCCAGAAGTGCCAAGCTCCTTTGCTGTACTGTTTTATTGGTTCATTTCTGGTTTATAGGTCTACACCGCCTCCCATGTCCTGGGTGGACTGTGAACCTCCTGGGAGCAGGGCCTTGACCATTTCATCTCCAGATGAGCCCTGCCACACCTGTGGGTGTGGTGTGAGTGGGGGCCAGGGTGGCTCTGGGATTTGGAGGGGACACTGAGCTTATATTGTCCAAGGGGTCAGGTGGCAGCACCCAGCAGAGGCTGGGATGTCTCCCTCCCTACAGAGTCCACCAGGCTGCTCCCACAGGTGCTGGGCGAGGTGGCTGTAAGATGAATGTCTGGCTCCCTTTGCACTGAATCAGCACCCTTTACTCTCTCCCAGCAGGAAAATTTGTCCCAGCCCCAGAACCTAGGAGTCCCAGCCTGAAACCACCCCTCCAAGGAGAGTTTGCACCCCTTTTCCCACAAGCCAGGAGTCCTAGTTCCCGCCCTCCTGTTTTTCTAGAACCCTGGTAAGTAGGCCCCTACCAGTCAAGAGTCAGGAGTCCTGACCCCCAGGCAGAGGTTTGCAGACCCAACTGATCCTGGCGGGCCAGCGCTGATGATGCGGGTCCCCTCCAGCTTCACTCAGTGATGTCATGTCATAGCTTGAAATCAGCTGAGGGGGCAGGACTCACACTGCGGAAATTGGCAAGTGCAGGAAATCAGGGCTTTCGTTTTAGCTGGAGAGCCCATTGTTAAATATTCACCAGTACATCACTGCTCCCAGCCCTCCATTTGTCCTGCTGTCCGGGCCAGGAGTCCCTGTTACGAGGCCCAGGAAGCCCTAGAGTTCTGAAGGAAATCATGACCAGCTACAAGGCCACTGCTGGGGCATCACCCCATGCCCAAGCTGCGCTGGGCTGGACCTGGGGCCACAGCCCTGGATCCTCCCATCTCCATCCCAAGCCTTCTGTCCCAGGCTGCAGCGTGTGCCCAGCTCTGCACAACTCAGAAACTGACAGCCCTAAATTTGGAGTCACACAGACTTGGGTGTGGCTACCAGCAGTGTCCTCATCTGCAGCACGGCAATCGGTAAAGAGCATGACCCTAATGTCACACTGCTGCTGTTCACATTGCAATTCTGCCCAGGGTCCCCAAGCAAGTTAGATGGCCTCCCTGAGCTTCCCCATCTGTAAAATGAGGATAATAGTAGTTCCTGCTCCATTAGGATGTCATGAAATAGACAAGTTATGCCTATAGAAGAGTTTTCCTAGCAGAGTGATTCATATCTGATAGATTCGTCTTTGTTCCCATTATTGATCATTTCCCACCCCACGCGAGGGGCAAGGAGCTGACGTCTATGCTCGGTGTAGGATCTGCACACAGTAGTTGCTCAGTTAGTCTGTCCGACGGTCAGTTCCAACCGCAGCAGGATGGGCCGGTGCCTCTGACCAATGCGGAGGCGACTTGCCTTCCACCCACCTGGCCATTCCGGCCACTAGGGAGCGCCCCAGTCCCTCCTGCGGCACCGCCCCTGCACCTGTGCCAGCCGCGCACCTGGCCCCGCCTCCGGAAGAGGGGACGGGGACCGCGGGGACCTCTGAGGGAGCCCAGCGGCGGGTGAGAGCCTAAGGGGCGCCGGGGGCGGGGCTCTCCGAGCTTGGGGCAGGAGTGGCCCTGCCACGGCGGCGGGGGAGGAGGTGGGCATGGAGGGAGAATGGAGGGGGAGCCAGGGTGCGGGTGGACTCCTGGGACCGCCGGGAAGCGGGGGACGCAGGCGACAAGGAAGGTGACGGCTAGCTTCGGACGCCTGGGGCTGGGGGTCGGGGTCCGAGGGCCCGAGGCCCGAACGCGGGGTTGAAGTGCTCAGTGGCGGCTCGGGGCGGGAGGGGGAGGGGCAGGGACGCCCGGGACTCCAGGGCAGGTGGGGGTGGGGGCGGGGCCGCGGCAGGGAGACCCAGGGGGCGGCCTGGGGGCGGCTGGACTGGGACCACCGACACGGGAGTCCTGGGAGCAGGGCTGCGCTTGCACACCTGGCGAAGGGAGGGGGTGGACAGGTGAGCGCGTGTACGTGTGCCCCGCGGGTGGGGACCTTCGGGAGGGCTGGAGCAGGTCAGCGGCTGTGCCGGGTCCTCCCTCCCTCCGGAGCCCCTTAGCCCCGGAGCCCTAGGCAGCCCTAGGGGAGCGCGGGCCTCCCATGCCCAGGGCCGGGCCGGGAAGTAAACAGAAACCCTGAGTGGCGGAGGCAGCGGCGCTGGCCGGCACAACCTGTTACCTCGCCCTGTCCCGGGCCTCACGCCAGGACAACTAGAGGGCTGGGGGTCAGAGCTCCTGAGTCCGGAGGGGCTTGGGAGGGAAACCTGGGCCCTGCGCAAAATGGGGGACTGGGGTGAAGGGTGGACATTGTGGGTGGGAACCTCAGGCTGGAGGGTAAAGTCCCAAAACCTGGGTCCTGAGGAAATGGGAGCAGGAGGGCCAGGAGGGCTGCGGGGTCAGGGCCTGGGGCCTGGGGCCTGAGTCCTGGGGAGCTGGGGACTTGGGCTCCTGGAAGGCGAGGGTGCTGCATTCCTGCAGCAGGGGGTCAGGACACCTCAGTTCCCAAGGGCCAGGGTCCTGCGTTCTTGGGAGGAAGGGGCTGGACTCAGCCCTGAGCACTGAGTCTACGAACCTGCCATCTGGGAATTGTTTCCCAGATGGAGAGGGGTTGGGGGCTACACAGCTGGCTTCTGGGAACACAGTGCGGGGAGCAGGGGTGGCCTTTGGTCCTGGAGCACTGGGATAGGGTTTCCTGGGGACAGAGAATGTCTGGCAGAGGCCAAGGCAAGGCAGCTCATTTCCTGCTGCTTCCTGCCTCAGTTTACCCTGGGGACATTAACGGAGCTGGGTGGCCCAAACACAGATCATTAACCCTTCCTGGCCCAAGGAAGCCCTGGCTGCAAGGCTGGGAGGGCCAGTGGGCAGGTGCTAGCCAGTGGGGGACCAGTCCCGTCAGGCTGCAGAACAGAGTGTCCTGCAGCTAGCCACGTGTCCCCACAGATGCTGCAGGTGCCATGAGCTCTCCAGATGGGCCAAGCTTCCCATCCGGGCTGCTCTCTGGGGGCACCTCCCCCAGTGGCGATGAGGGCTTCTTCCCCTTTGTGCTGGAGCGGAGGGACTCATTCCTGGGAGGGGGCCCAGGGCCTGAGGAGCCCGAGGACCTGGCCCTGCAGCTGCAGCAGAAGGAGAAAGACCTGCTCCTGGCCGCGGAACTCGGCAAGATGCTTCTGGAGCGCAATGAGGAGCTGCGGCGGCAGCTGGCAGTGCTGAGTGCCCAGCACTCTGAGCGTGAGGAAGTGAGTCGGTGGGGGCCTGGGAGGGAGGGCAGATGGAGGGCAGGTGGCAGAGCCCAGGCAGGTACTCAGGTGAGCAGGGGCAGGACAGAGGAAGGAGCGGGGCCTGGGGAGGACAAGGAAGGGAGCCAGGCAAGAGGAGGAGGGAGGAGCATGGGGCAGGCAGGTGGGCAGCAGGATGACTCTGGAACAGTTCAGGGCCGGGCCCAGCCCCCCTGGCAGTGTTGAACATGAACTGTGAGGGCAAGTCATAGATGGATAGAGACCATTGCCTGGCCGCCTGACCCGCGGTTAGCCGCTGGCCCTCTCTGGATCTTGGTCTGGCTCCTCAGCAGTGTAGAGTAACCTCGGCCACCACCCGCCTGGCACCGGGTTAGGTGCTTTCACACATGACCCCGCTCGCTCCTTGCCCAGGCCTGTGTGGTAGGGACAGTCCTTCCCTCCGCCCGCTTCTACTGCTGGCCACATGCTCACCCGGGGGCTCACATCTGCCCCTGCCTCTGCCTCATCAGCCCCACCACTGCCCTGAGGCCGCCCTGGGTAGCTAAGCACCCACCCTCTCCACCGGGCCTCCTAGTGGACATTTCAACGTAAGTGGCACCTGATCCCATGACCCCGTTACCTGCTGTCCCCATCCGTAGCTCCCTGCCTGAGGACCAGAGCCTGCGTCTTTCCTAGACCTCTTGAGTGCACACTCTCTCCGCCCACATCTGCAAGCCCAGTTAATTCTTCTAAACTAACTTCCAAACCAGCTTCTTGTCTCTGCAGCCTCCGTGCTGGTCACAGCCTCCATCACCTCTGCCCTGGACACTGCAGCCACCTTCTCGCTAGTCCCCACCTTCCACTCTTTTCTCCTGGAGCCCATCTTTTAAGGCAGCAGTCCTCAACTTTTTGGCACCAGGGACAGGTTTCACGGAAGAGTTTTTCCACGGACCGGGGGATGGGCGGGTTTCAGGATGAATCAAGTACATTACATTTATTGTGCACTTCGTTTCTATTATTACATTGTAACATATAATGAAATAGTTATACAACTCACCATGATGCAGAATCAGTGGGAGCCCTGAGCTTGTTGTCCTGCAACTAATGCCGTTGATCTGACAGGAGGCAGAGCTCAGGAGGTGATGGGAGCGATGGGGAGCGGCTGTAAATACAGATGAAGCTTCACTCCCTCGCTCACCTGCCACTCACCTCCTGCTGCGCAGCCCAGTTCCTAACAGGCCATGGACCAGTACTGGTCCCCAGGGGTGGGGACCACAGCTTTAAGGGACAGCCAGTGATCTTCAAAAGCTGCAAAACAGATCATTTCACTCCTCCCAAAATCTCCCAGAGGCTCCCCATCACACTTAGAATGAAAGAGAAACTCCTCACCACAGCCTAAACGTCCCCAATAGCTGGGCTCCTCCCGGGCCGGGCCGGCCCTGCGCTCCTCCACTGGGGCTTTTCAGCTCCTCCTGTAACAGCTTGTTCCCTCAGGGCTCTGCACTTGCTATTCCCTAAGGGGTAGTCGACTCCCTCTTGTCCTACAGGAGTCAACTCAAACATCCCGTCCCCCTTGAGGGGGCCCACTCCTTACTCTTCACTTCCCCAGGGTTCTGTCCCTCTGAAGTTCCCTGCTTTTGGCAGTGAACTTGGTGGTCTCGCTTACTATTGATAGCCAGACCCCAGAACAGAAGGAGCTTAGGAAATAATGGATGGATGGATGGACGGATGGATGGATGGACTTAGAGATATTAAGGGATTGCCTGGACCACACAGCAGCAGCAGAGCCGAGCACCAGCCAGGACAATTG
Source organism: Eulemur rufifrons (assembly GCF_041146395.1). Taxonomy (NCBI): domain Eukaryota; kingdom Metazoa; phylum Chordata; class Mammalia; order Primates; family Lemuridae; genus Eulemur; species Eulemur rufifrons. The sequence continues at coordinate 34,378,910 of NC_090996.1, forward strand.
GACCCCGAATCTGCCGGCTTATTGCTGGGGCTGTTGCCCCCACAGTATTTGGTTAAGAGTTTGGCTGCCTTGGGTGGCATCCCTGCCCCACTAACTTACTGTGTGTCCTTGGGCAAGACATTCAACCTCTCTGAGCCTCAGCTTCCTCATCTGTAAACTGAGGCCATCGATGAGTCTCCCTCTAGTGGATGATATGAAATAGTGCCGATGACGGGCTAGCCTGACAGGAGTGCCTGCTGGTGACTGCACAGCTGCGGTAATTGGCACCTGGGCCAGGCTGCCCACAGTCCCCACTCTGCGGGCCCAGAGGTTAACCCCCGACCTGTCTGCCTCCCCACTCTGGGCATCTGGCTGTGCCAGGGCGTCCCCCCGCTAGTCAGACAGGTTTTGGGGCCAGGGCGGGTTAATTAGACCACGTTAATTAGAGGGAGCTGGCTTGCAGGAGCTGGGAAGAGAGGCTGGGCAGAGGCGAAGCCTCTAGAGTCCCTGGCACACGGCAGGTGTGTGCAGCCATGGGCCGGGGCTTAAATTCTGCCAGACTCAGGCGTCAAAAACGGCGTTTGCGATCTCGGGTCCAGAAGCCCAGGCAGCAGCCAGGGGTGAGTGGGCATCTAAGCCCCACATGCCTGCCCTGCCCAGGGGCTGCCTGTCTGGCCTGGAACCTTCTCTCTACTCCTCCCCTATCCCTCTCTCTGCCCCCTCCTCCCTGAGTCTCTCTTGCTTTCAGGTCTGTGTTGGACAGACACCCTCGGACTTTCTCCTTGGGGGTGGGCCCCAGTTTCATCTCTGCCTCTCTGTCTGCCCCTCTGCTCTGGCCCCCACAGCGGCTCCAGCAGGAGAACCATGAGCTCCGCCGGGGCCTGGCAGCCCGGGGGGCAGAGTGGGAGGCCAGGGCTGTGGAGCTGGAGGGGGATGTGGAGGCCCTGCGGGCCCAGCTGGGGGAGCAGCGCTCGGAGCAGCAGGACAGCGGGCGCGAGCGAGCGCGGGCCCTCAGCGAACTCAGTGAGCAGAACCTTCGGCTCAGCCAACAGCTGGCCCAGGTGGGACACAGTCTTGACCTCAGGGCCCTGGGCAAAATGGGGAAGATGCCTTGGTTCCCACTGCGGGGTGGTGTGTTGGGCTTGGTGGTGAGGCTTGGCCCAGCTGAGGCTCCTCTGTCCCCCACCCCCTCTCCGCAGGCCTCCCAGACTGAGCAGGAGCTTCAGAGGGAACTGGACACCCTCCGGGGGCAGTGCCAGGCTCACACGCTGGCCGGGGCCGAACTGAGGACACGGCTAGAGAGTCTGCAGGGAGAGGTAAGTGTCTGCTGGGGTCAGGGGCCTGTCTGAGACAGAAGGGCTGGACTGGAGGCTATCTGGGGCTGGCCTAGCACCCTTACCCCAGGTCCAATGCCTTTCCCCAGAACCAGATGCTGCAGAGCCGCCGGCAGGACCTGGAGGCCCAGATTCGTGGCCTGCGTGAGGAGGTGGAGAAGGGCCAGGGCAGACTGCAGACCACCCACGAAGAGTTGTTGCTGCTGCGGCGGGAGAGGCGGGAGCACAGCCTGGAGGTGACTTGCAGGGCTGGGGAGTTGCAACCAGCTGGACCCTTGGCAATGGCCTCAGGGCTTTCTCGGGAGATAGGCCAGTGCTGGATCACTGGGATCCCCAGCAACTGGGCCACAAGAGCATGGGCATTAGCCTAAGGGCAGATGGGAGCCACAGAAGGCTGTTGAGCAGGGGAAGTACACTCTTAGAATGGATCAGAGCCAGGCAGGTGGGAAGCCAGGGAGGAGGCTGAGGCCATGGTTCAGGCCAGAAATGACAGCCCCTGGACCATGTCTGGGGCAGTGGAGATGGAGAATGGAGGATGAAAGAGGGAGCATGGTCTGATGTTTGAGAGTCTGTACCATGGGGTCAGATTGCCAGGCTTCCTATCCAGTGTCCCTTCTTAGCATTGTGGGATGGGCAGTCTTAGTTTCTGCATCTGTGAGATGGGATGGTAATGGTACCAACCTCCTGGGGCTGTAGTGAGGTATGAGGCTCGGAAGGAGGGATCAGTAAATGCTGGACCAACGCAATTTGTGAAAGACTCAGAAGGTAGCCCGTGCAGGGGAGGAGACGGGCTCTGTGAGGTTGGGCCAGGCCGCACCTTGCTTTATGGGCAAGGAGATTGGTATCTGCCGAGGAGAAGTGCTCCGCCCAAGGCTGCCCAGTGATCCAGGAGTGGGAGCAGGACTGGGCCGCTAGGGTGTGGGGATGTGCGGGGCTGTCTGGCCTCCCTTGGCGGCCCCCCCACCCCGTGGTCCTGCAGTGGGATGCAGATGCTGGGTGCGCCCGCTGACCGCCTGCGCCTCTGTCCGACTGTCCGCAGCTGGAACGTGCGCGCTCGGAAGCCGGGGAGGCGCTGAGTGCCCTGCGGAGGTTGCAGCGGCGCGTCTCGGAGCTGGAAGAGGAGTCACGCCTCCAGGACGCCGATGTGTCAGGTGCCTCGCTGCAGTCGGAGCTTGCCCACAGCTTGGACGGAGACCAGGGCCAGGACGCGGATGCCTGCAGAAATGGCCCGGTGAGCTCGTGGCCCACTACCTCCCCTACCCATACCATCTGGAGGGGTGCAGGCTCCACCTCTCTTCCTTTTCCCACGAGAGATTACACACTGCACTGACTGATTCCTTTGCCCATAGGCCACCCTGTGCCCGGAGACCCAAGAGGAAGCCAGCCTCCAGCCCTCACCCCAGGAGGAGAGCCTAGAGCCCCCCAAGAAGCGAGCATCCCTGAGCCCAGCGGAGATACTGGAGGAGAAGGAGGCAGAAGTGACCAGGCTGCAGGATGAGGTGGGGCAGGGACATAGTGCTGGATACAGAGCCCCTCTAGATGTCAGTTTCTTCCCGACGTCCACCTCCCAGCCTTTGCCCACTAAGCCCCCTATACTTGGCTGGCCCTTCATCTCAACAAGCTTGCTGTCATTCTTCAAGAGCCTGCCTGTATGCCACCTTCTCCAGAAAGACTTCCTGGACCACAACTCTCCTCCCCAGTCCCACTGCCAATCCTTGCATCCCTCCTGCAGGCTTATACCACCCCAGCTAGCCTTGTCCCTCCCCACTTTGCACCAGCCTGGCGGACTCAGGATCACAGGGCCACCGTTGCCTGGGGCGTTAGTCGAGCAGGCAGGGGAGGGCTGCGGAGGAAGGAGCCGCGAGGCCGCGGCCCGCCTGCCTTGCTATTCTCTCGTCTGCCCACAGATGGCGCTGCAGCAGGCAGAGCTGCAGTCCCTGCGCGAGGAGCTGCACAGGCAGAAGGAGCTGCGGGCGCAGGACGACCCGGAGGCGGCTCTGAACGGCGCCCTCTCGGACCGGGACGAGGCCGTGAACAAGTGAGCCTCCCACCACTCACCACCGCCCCAGCGAGGCTACGGGCCTCCGGGGCCCGCTAGCACTTCTGGGGTGTGATTCCCTAACCTGTGACACGGGTTATAATTATCCCCACTCCAACCCTGCGCCCCTCCTCCCGCCCGGGTGAAAGAGCCACCCGCCACCCCTGTTCCCTGAGGCCCCAGCACCCTCGGACCCGTTCTCTGCCTTTCCCGCCCGCAGGGCCCTGGAACTCTCGCTGGAGCTCAGCCGCGTCTCGCTGGAGCGAGACTCCCTGTCCCGGGAGCTGCTGCGCGCCATCCGCCAGAAGGTGGCGCTCACGCAGGAGCTGGAGGCCTGGCAGGTGAGGGACGGGGGTCGAGAGGGGCGGGGCCGGGGCGGGGCCTGCGCGCTGACCCGCCCCTCCGCCCTGCCCCCCGCAGGACGACATGCAGGTGGTGATCGGGCAGCAGCTGCGCTCGCAGCGCCAGAAGGAGCTGAGCGCTGCCGCGACGTCCACCCCACGCCGCCCCGCGCCCCGCTTCTCGCTGCGCCTGGGCCCAGGGCCCGCTGGCAGCTTCCTCAGCAACCTCTTCCGAAGGACCTGAGGGCCGGGCCTAGGGGTTTGCTCTTGCCCATCCTGGGGCACACTTTCCTCCTCTGGCCCTGGAGCCACAGGGCCCGGATTGTCTTCCGAGGGGGGCTGCTGCCCTCTCCGCCCCAGGAGGCCGGGCAGGGGCTCAGCGGGAGCAGGGGTCAGCTTTGGGGGCCCAGGGGGCCCAGTGGGTGGCGGGCATAAGTGGAGCAGAGCTATTTTCCGAATCTCTATAGGTCTGTCTTTTCTAAGCACTAGGGCAGGGGTGGGGCTGGGTATTTATGTATCAAGATCAGACAGAGTAATATATAAACCACTACACCGACTTGGCCTCATTCTTGGGAAGGAAGCACATGGAAGAAAAGCCTGAAACTTTATTATAAAAAAATGAAAAAAAAAAAAAAAAAACAACCACTCTAAAACCTTGGGGATGGGGGCTGTCATCGGAGGTCAGAAGGACAGGGAGAAGGCTCGGTAGCCCAGGTTGGTGAAGACATCCACGCGGCAGCTGTTGCCTGCAGCTGTCAGGACCTAGAGGCAAGAAGGGGCATGACTGACCTGCTCACACCCAGGCCTCCCAGGATCTCCCCCAGCCCCTGCCAGACCCACCTTGCACTCAGGCGCCGCTGGCTGCTGGTTGAGGCTGAGGCTGAGCAGCCCCGGGGAGGAACCAGGCACCTGGGCCTTGAGCTCCCCGCTCAGCTGCCACTGGTTGACGCAGCGGCCCTGGCCAGCTGACAGAATCTGTGGAGGACAGGGAGGGGGCTTAGGGGTCAGGGCTGGAGAGTGGAGCTGGTGGGAGTAGCAGAAACGATACATGGGGCCTCACCAGGTCCTGGTAGAAGGTGACATGCTTCTGTGGCGCCCGCATGGGGAAGATGGTGGTAGGTGTGGAGGATCGGAGGTGCCAGAGAGTGAGGGCTGGGCCCCCTCCACAGACCTGGGCAGAAAGGCAGGGGTCCCCAGCCACCATGAGCCACAGGCCTGCAGCTGACAGGCCCCAGAGCTGCCACCCCGTCCTACACTCTGCCCAGCTCACCATCCAGTCTGAGTCAGTTGCTAAGCATCCAATCCAGCGCCCATTGTGGGGTCTCGAGCACTCCTAGGAGGGGGAGGGAGGAGGTGAAGACCCAGGGGACACTGAGGGGGGAGAACGAGTGTGGGTCATGCTCTCACCTCATGCTTGTAGACCTCGATCGTCTGGACCTCCTTGGCCGTGCGGAGGTCTGCAAGGGAAGAACCATGAGAGGTACCCACTTGCCCCAGCCTCCCTCACTGCCATCTTGCCCTCCAACCAGCCACCCCCTTACCCCAGAGTCGCACAGCCCCGTCCTCGCCACCTGACAGCACCTCGGGGCTCCGTTCCCGCAGTGCCAGGCAATGGATGTAGTCTGTGTGGCCCCGGAGGGCCCGCTGCAGGGAGGAGGGCAGTGTCAGGAGATCTAGGAAGAGTGCCTCCCCCCACCCTGGACCTGCCGCCAGCTCCAAGGCCCTGCTCACTGTGAAAGTCCCGGTTTCAAGGTCCATAGTGTGCAACTGACAGTCTCCCCCAGCCAGGATGAGGGAATTCTCCTGCAGAGGAAGGCAGGGTAAGACCATGTCCATGTCCAGTCAGGACAGGGAGAGGGTGAAGAAGCAAAGTTTGGGCCAAGAATAGTCACAAAGGGCTTAGACCTTGGGGACCAGCAGCAAAGCATTGATCTCAGGCACTTCCAAGCTGGTCCTGCGGGAGGAAAGGCAGGGTCAGCGTCAGTGAGTGCCTTCACCCATGTGCCCTCTACCCACGCAGCCCTGGCTCACCTGTATGGGGGCTGGCGATGCCACAGTTCCTTACAGCCCTTCACAGGGGAAACACTGGGTGAGCTCAAAGGCTCTTTGGGGCGGGGCAGCCCAGCCCTTCCCTGCTCGACTCCTCACCTTCTTGAGGACCTCCACCCAAAGCCAGGCTTTCACCTCCCCGTCCCCAGCACTGAGCAGATGTCGATCGGTGGAGACCATGCTGTAGACGGGCCCATCATGGGCTAAAGGGAAAAGGGAAATGAAGAACTTGAGTGAGCTCATCCTGCTCCCTCCTCTACCCCAAAGTCCCCTAAGCCAGATTGAATGGTTATACCCACCTTGGAAGGTCACCACGGGCTTCTTACTCTCCTCTTTGGCTTCCGAGCTCAAAGCGGCAGACAAGCTAGAGGGAAGAGGGTGGCCAGGAGTCAGAAGCAGGGGGCTTCAGTCCCAGGAGGACCAAGTACCAGGGCTAACGGGTGGCGGGGAACAGGAGCTGAGGGTACCTGAAGATGGCGATCTGCCCATAATTATTGCCAGCCGCCAGGAACTTCCCACAGGGAGAGACGCTCTGGGAGAAGATGGTCATGTGCAGCCGCTGCAGGGCCTGAAACACCTCTGCCTGCAGGGAGAGATTGGGTGAGGCCTGCCGGAGACGTCTGAAACCTCTGCTCCCCGCTTCCCCTGCTGCCAGCCTGGCCTCCCACTGCCCCGACGTCTCATCCATCTTTCGAGGCGACCCACCAGGCCGGCACCTGCCCATGCAGCTCCATGAGTGGCTCCAAGAAGAGGTGAGAAGGGGAGAGTGGAGGTGCGACACATGGTGACCTCTAAACAAGCACCCAGCCTCTCACTGTCAAGTGGAGCTCACAGGAGATTCTGTCACGATTAGATGAGCTAATGTATATAAAGAGCTTTGCGTAGGGCTGCCATGGAGAAAGTGTTTTAAAAGTGGCTCTATTACCCCAACACAGAAAAACGCACTGACTTCTAATCCCTACCCTCTGACTTCGATGTTAGGCTCCTGAGGCACTTCTGGGTTACTCTCCTGCCCCCGAGTCAAGTCCGAATCCCACGAACAGCCCACGCAAAACAGGGTGCAGGGCACGAGCCGGGCACGGACTACAAGCTCCAGAAGGCACCGCGCACCACAGCCGGCTCACCTGGCCCAGTGGCAAGGCGAGAGGCACCGCTCGCTCCATCCCGAGAACTGCAAGTCCCAGCGTGCTCCGCGCGCGACGCGGCCTCACGGTTCTCGACGTGTCCGCGAACGTTTCCTCTCCGCGGCGCCCCGCCGCCTCTGCACTGCTGGCCGGCCCGGCGCGAAGGCGGCCGCCACGTATCACCCCGAGCCCCAGGAGCCAAGGTGAGCGCCGCGAAGCCCCCTGACACTAAGAAGCGGCGCCCCCCCGCAGCCCAGCTAAGCCAGATCCCCTCCCCCACCCCGCCGAACAGACCCGCCTTCCACCGCGTGCTGCCCGTCTCCCGCGCCTGCGCGGAACCTCGTCGCCGCTGTGAGCGCCTAAAGCCACGCCCCCTCGCGTTGGGCCACGCCCTCGGAGACTCCGCCCCTGTACCCCGGATCCCGCCCGCAGGACCCTGAACCTCAATGATCTTACAGCAGCCCTCGGAGCGAGGCCCCCAGGGTCGGGCCCAGCGCCACTCGCGGGCCGCCTTGGAGGCGACCCGGGGCCTGGACGCCAGGTGCGTGAGGGGGACCTGGGTGGGCCTGAACACGGGGCGCAGGAGCTTGGACTGGGAACTCAGGTTGGTCTGCAGGATGACATGGGGAGAGGCGAATCGGCAGGGCTTAGGCATGAGCTGAGATGGGGTTGGAGCAGGGGCTCACGGTCCAGACTTCCGTTGTAGGCTGCTGGATGGCCTCGGAGAGGCGGGTGACTTAGGCGTCAGCTGAGACAGGGATAGGCTAGGGACTCCTGGCTGACGCTGCAGGCTCAGGCGGGCAGATCCTCGGGAAGGGGCCAAGAGGGTGGGGTGCACCTGGCTCTCTTTTTTTCCCAGCTCCCCTCTCCGAGGAGCTGTGCCCATGAGCACCAAGCGACGCCTGGAGGAGGAGCAGTGAGTTTGGGGGCAGGGAGGGACTCCCAACAAGATCTCTGTCACCTCTGGTCCTCATCAGGCTGCCTCCCCTCTCAATATCCCAGCCTGTCTTTCTCCCTATTTCTCCCCAGGGAGCCCCTGCGCAAGCAGTTCCTGTCCGAGGAGAACATGGCCACCCACTTCTCGCGACTCAGCCTGCACAATGATCACCCTTACTGCACTCCCCACTTGGCCTTACCCCCAGCCCTGCCCCCACTCAGGTAGGCAACCCCCCTGGCTGGGCCTTCTAGAGGATCACATCCAGTCCTCAGAGCCAACTTCCAGGCTCTGCCTCATCGTGCTATTTTTAGCTTCTAGCTGACCTCTGTGTTATTTCCCATCTTGGCTCCTTGGAAAGTGCTGGGAACCCAGGAGCCTCTGGGAACCTGGACTTGTTGGGAGGTGGCTCAGCCACAGCCTCAGCCCCATGCCCTGACTGTCATATCTTCTTCCAGGAGTTCTTGCTCTGAGCTGCTTCTCTGGCGCTACCCTGGGAGCCTCATTCCGGAGGCCCTCCGGCTATTGAGGCTGGGGGACACCCCTGCGCCCCACTACCCTGCAACCCCAACTGGGGATACAATGGAGCTCTGAGTGCTGGTGGGCAGTGCCCCTCCCACCTTCCCCAAAAGAGAAGAGACCAGTGACCCCCATGAAGGGACAAGGTGCTTGCCTATTCTCCTCCAGACCAGGCATCTGGGTACCAGGACCTTCCCTCAACACAGGACACTGAGCCCAGTGGAGCGCTGGGATGGGAGGGGCAGGAGCACGGGAAGGGAAGGGAGGCAACCGCCCCTAGGAGAACTGAATAAAAATTGATAAGCAAAATAAGACTTCAGTCTGGAACTTGGGGACTTTGGGGAGGGCGGGGAGGGCAGAATTTCTCCTCAAGATCTTCCCTGGAAAACGGTTAAGGCCAGCCAGGTCCTGGCAGGCTGGGCTCCAGGCATTGAGAATGTGTGAGTCACAGCCTCGCCCCCGCCCCCGCGGCTGACTGACTCACTCCCTCCCTCCAGCTCTGGGGAGTCAAGCTGGGATCATGCCACTCTCCAAACCATTTAAAGTTAAAGATTTCTTTATTAATAAATTCTCCCTCCCCTCCAAAATTTCTCCCCCAAATAAATATCTCCTCCCCACTTTGGGGTTGGGGGGGGTCTGCATCTTAGGGCCAGCCCTCCTAGAGGGCCAGCCCCCTAGTGTTAAGAACAGGTCTCTAACCCTCCCAGGCTGAGAACCCCGTGGTGGAATTTCAGTACATCTGAGTGAGGGGGGCCTAGTGTTGTGTCTGCCCCTCAAGTCAGCCTGGCCCCCAGGCCATCAGGGAAAGGGGATACCCCCTTGTGCAAATGCTGCAGTTCCTTAATCTGTGTCAGCCGTTTTGTGTGAGCCAGCATGAGGCTCCTTTTCTGTCCTGGAGCCACAGACAGGGCAATCAGACACCTTGGAAGGCTCCGCTGAACCCTGGGCCCAGGCCTCAGAGGTGATCCACCCATCCCCCCATCCCCCCTTGTGGTTGGAGGAGCATGGCTCCAGCTATGTCTGGGAGGCATGGGCTGGCTCTAGAATGAATGAATGAATGGGTGACGCCCCGGCTGGCAGGGGGCGCTCCTCACTGTCACTGGATCAGCGCCACGGCTGGACAGCCCTCTCCGCCAGTCTCCTCTATGGGGGCTGCAAGATAAGAGGTGGGGTCGTTCATGAGCAGGGGAAAGGTGAATATGGAGGAGTGATGGGGGCAGGCAGGCCAGGGCACACTTACTGGTAAACTTCTCTCTCCTGCGGCACCGTCTCCAGACCAGGAAGCCAGAAAGCAGCCCCAGCACGAGGGCCAGACTCAGGGCGCCCCCCAGGATGGGCCAAAGCAGCCGGAAGTGGGCAGGAGGTGCGGCAGCGCCTGGGAGTGGGACCCTAAGTCACACCTCGCCCCTCTCCGGAGTAGCCCCGCCCCCTAGAACTGCACTTCAAGCCTTCCCTCCGCGGTGGCCCCCACCCTCATCAGAGCCCCTTCCCCACTCCCGCCTCCCTCCATATTACTTTCCCAGATCCCAAGCCCTGCGCCCCGTCTCCGCACCAACAACCCTCTCCCCGGGCTGAGGTCCACTCCCCACCGGCCGCGCCCCCGACTCACAGCCCAGGCAGAAATCGCTGTGTGGTCGCGCCGGGCACGACGCGCAGTCCATGCACTTGTCTAGGTCCGCGCTCCAGGAGCTGCCACGAGAGCAGGGGGCGGTGCCTGGGGAGGGGGCCGCCGGTCAGAGGCTGGGGGCGGGCCAGGCTATTCTGGGGTCTGAGGTCAGGGTCCGCGAGCTCGAATAACGTGAGTCACCGGCGCCCTCCCCCCGCATTCCTCACAGGTGACCGCACGGCCCGACCCGGACAAGGCAGCGCTGGGGGGGGGGGCGTACCGCGGGACGCTAGGGGGGTCAGGTCCCCACAACCCCCCTGCTGCCGGCGGGTGACTCACTGCTGGGCACTGGGCCCGACCCCGGTCCCTCCCCCCGCATAGCTGGGCACTGAAGTCACCGGATGGAAGGGGGCACCCCACATGGTATAGAGGGCACAGACCCTAGCGCCTCTCGACACCCAGCCCCCCGCAACTCTTCCGCCACTGCGGCCGGATAGACCCCGAATTGACCAGGCTGGGGGCGTGCCCTCTTACCAAACTAAACATCCCGCCCTCAAACTTACTTTCTCTCTCCACTTCTAGTTCCGACTTTCGGAACCGAAGACCCCACCCCCACCCCAACTGCAACCGGACAGTCAGGGAAACTGAGGCCCGAACTGTGGATGAAGCTTGAAGCGGAATGGGACCTTCCCCATCCCGGGGCGCGGTGTCTGAGACCTCTTCACCCCAGGTCCCTACGCCCGCCTGGTCCCCCTAAATCTGCCCTGTTCTCCAGGCACCTAATCCCGGCTCCCGATGCCCCGCCGGTGTTGCCGGCCCCCGCGCCCCGGGTACCTGGCGCCTGCTCCCCGGCCGCGGCTCGCAGCAGCGCCAGCCCGAGCCCCAGCACGAGGATCCGCAGCAACAGCGAGCCCCGAGCCATGGTGCGCGTCCCGCGGCCGCCGCCGTCTGCGCCCGAAGCCGGCCGGCGGGGACCCAAAGCAGCGCCCCCGCCCCGCCCCCGCCTTCCGGGGTGGAGCTCTCGGCTCTGCCCGCCCTGAGAGCGGCTCCAGGACGCCCCGCCCCGCCTGGCCCTCTACGTTCAGTCATTCGTTCAACAAACGGGGCCCACTCGCCTGAGCCACCAGGATCCCGCAGCACCGGCCTTGTCTTCTCGGTGCTCAAGCCCGGGTCGGTGGGGCAGGACAAATCAGACACGAACAGTCCTTGCAGCGAAAACTGCAGCTTTGCTAAAGGCCCCGCGGGTATAACAACACAAAATAATGAGCCTTCTATTTATACCCCAAGACCTAGATATAGGCTTGTTGTCTCCATTTTGCAGAGTAGGAAACTGAGGCTCGGGAAGGTTAGGTGAATTCCTAATGTCACACCACTGGTAGATGGAGCCGAGGCTCGAGCTCAGTTCGGCTCCACGCCCCCCGCGCTCACCTTCCGTGGGTCGGGACAATGGGTGGGCCAGCCCGGGTCCCAGCACCCCAGCAGGATGCGGGCGCAGCGGCCCTAGCCTGGAGCGCCCCCCTCTGGCGAGGTCGGGATTCGCACGCCCACTGCCGTCGGGACCGGGTCTCTGCCCCTCCCCTGGGGCGGTGGTCCAGTGACGTCACCGCCTGTTTAAGACCCCCGCCTCCGCCCCATCCCCACATTCGTCCTAGGAATTTCTCTACCCTCCTCGGCAGGTGAGCCTGGCGGTGGCGTGCGTGCTGGGGAGAGACGCCCTGCGGCGCCGGGTGCAGGGGGGGCGGTGTGGAAGGGATGCGTGTGGAGAACCGGGCTGCGTGCCTGGCGGCGGCCACGCGAGTCGACGCGTCCCTGAGCCGGGGGCTGCGCCGCAACCTTCGTCGGCTCTGGAAGGGTTAAACGCCCCTCCCCTCTCCCCCGGGACAAAGGCACCGAAACCCGGGGCGCCCCTCCCCCACCTGCCTTGCCTCTCCGGGGCGGGCATCCCCTCCCCCTCACCTGCAGGAGCCGACCCTGCGGCCCGCGCCGCCATTAAAGCCCTCCTGGACGCCGGGCTCCCAGGCTCGGGTGGGCGAGCGGCCGGGGGCGCCCTCGAAAAGAGTGGAGCCCGCAGTGTGTAGAAAAGGAAGGGGGCGAGGGCAGGGGCGCCTGGATTGGCGTGGCCCTGGCCCTAACTCGGCCAGAGGCCTGGCGGATGGGCCTGGGGGCTGGGGCAAGCGCGGGCTGGCACACGCGGGCCAGTCTCCCCCGAGGTCATAAGCTGGGCCCAGGCTGGACTGGCGGCTAAGAGAAGTGGATCGAGAGCCGCGCTAGGGTTAGGTCTAAGCCGTGCGCTGGAAGAACTTTGGGTTGTGGGGAGCTACAGCAGGACCCTGAGCAGAGCTGATTCCCGTGGCAACCTCCCACACGAAGTGGGACGTGAGGGGACAGGTGTAGGCCAGGGTGGCAGTGGAGGAACTGCTTCACTGCAGAGAACCCAAGGGTTTTAGTTCCTTTTGGGAAGCTTGAGAGCACCCTAGCGAGGCGTTTTGGTGTAGTACACACACGAAAATGCCCCCAACCTTGAGAGTGTGCCGCCTGGCCCCTAGGGGAGGTTGGAAGCGTGGGACCCAGGGAGTCACCTGTTGGCCTAGGAAAAGAAACTGCTTTCCGGTGGGTGGGATTAATGGTGGGAGGATTAATGACGTTTTTCCACCTCTTCTGCCCCTCCAGGGATGGGCTGGGCCTGGGCTGGGCCTGGCCTGCCGCCTGACTGAGGAGCTTGGGTGACCTCCAGGCTCAGGAAGGAAGTGGCTCATGGTTGGTGGGGGTGGGCCAGACTCCTAACACAAGATCTCAAGATCAGGCTGGTATCCACCAGCCTAGGGCATGGAACCAAGTTGGGGTGAGGGCTTTGGACACTGGGTGGTGGCAGGAAGCTTGGGATCTCCAATCTTAGTGTTGAAACTGACGAGTTTTGAGCTTGAGACCCAGGGCTAGAGCCAAACCACCATTTGTGCACCCCACAGCACTGCCTGGAAATTGCACTCTTCTCTTCTTCCTTTTGGCCACTTTGCTGCTTGATAACATGTACTCAGAAGTGGCTAAGGCCATGGACTGGCATTTGTGTGGACTTTATGCCACCGTCTTTCGTTTACACTCAAACTGCCAGGGAGGGAATACCAGGGAGAAAAAGGAAGGCTGAAGCATGAAATGCCCCGTGTGCTGCTGGGAAGTGAGGCTCAGAGAGTACATCCTGCTCATGTTGCAGGATGTGGTGACCAACTCCCAGGTGTGTGTTCCTGGTGTCCTGGGTGGTGGCTGTGCCATGGGACCTGGGCCTGCCAGGCTAAATGTTGCTTTGCTTCTGTCCCCCAGTGCATTACAGCCCTGTCACACTCATCATGGCCTCTGCTGGGCTGCAGATCCTGGGAGTTGTCCTGACTCTGCTGGGCTGGGTGAATGCCCTGGTGTCCTGCGCCCTGCCCATGTGGAAGGTGACCGCCTTCATCGGCAACAGCATTGTGGTGGCCCAGGTGGTGTGGGAGGGGCTGTGGATGTCCTGCGTGGTGCAGAGCACTGGCCAGATGCAGTGCAAGGTGTACGACTCGCTGCTGGCGCTGCCCCAGGACCTGCAGGCCGCCCGTGCCCTCTGCGTCATCGCCCTCCTTGTGGCCCTGCTTGGCCTGCTGGTCTACCTTGCTGGAGCCAAGTGTACCAACTGCGTAGAGGACAAGGATTCCAAGGCCCGCCTGGTGCTCACCTCTGGGATCATCTTTGTCATCTCAGGGGTCCTGATCCTGGTCCCCATCTGCTGGACAGCCAACGCCATCATCCAGGACTTCTACAATCCCCTGGTGGCTGATGCCCAAAAGCGGGAGCTGGGGGCCTCCCTCTACCTGGGCTGGGCAGCCTCAGGCCTTTTGTTCCTGGGTGGAGGGCTGCTGTGCTGCACTTGCCCCTCAGGGCCGCCCCGGGGCCCCAGCCATTACATGGCTCGCTACTCGGCATCTGCCCCTGCCGCCTCGCGGGGGCCCTCCGAGTACCCCACCAAGAATTACGTCTGATGTGGGTGGGAGAATGAAGGCTCCCAGTGGAGCCTTCACCCCTGAGCTGGGACCATCAAAAGATGGTGATGCCCAGCAGCTTTGGAGTAGGTTCTTATCTTCTGTTTCTGCTTTTTGCTGTTTTTATTTTTGGGGGGTATTTTTAAAACACATTTGGTAACTGAACCAAGAAGATGACTCAGACTCAAATGGCCACCTGGGCTCTGCTGTTGGCATTTCTCACCTTTGGTTGATGGAGCCAAAGAGGCGATGCTTTGAGTTTCTGGATCTTTCTCTACCATGGACACCCTATCTTGGAAGCCAACCTGGAGCTGTAGAACCAGTATGAAGGCTGCTTGCTGTGCTGGCCTTTGTGACAAGACAGACTGTCCCTAAGAGTTCCTGCTGCTGCTGGGGGCTGGGCTTCCCTAGACTTAAAGGGACTGCCACTGCCTTCCTAGTCAGGCCCCTGGAAACCCCAAGGGCCCTTGAGCCCCTCTTCTCAGCCCTGGAAGAGCAGGTGATAAATTACCAAAGAACGACCCACCTTCAGATCTTCTGAACTCGGCTCCTCCGTCCTGTTACCATGACCCCTCCCTGGGTCAGGTCCCACCTGTGCTGTGGACACCCCCCTCCCCCCAACACTTCTGCCCTACCCACCCACACTCACAAGTTTTTACTAAATAAAGCATGTCTTGTTATGTGCCTTTGGTGTTCCTAGGGGCTACTGAGTGCACAACCTGGCTAGAGGGTGGGTAAGCATGAGTCATTGACGATCCTCTGTCCCATGTCTTCCCTGGCTCAGACCCCATGGCCTGAGTGAGGTACTCACCAGGCAGCACCTGGAGAAGGCCTTGGCCCGATAGCCACCACAGGCAGGCCATCTGGCTGTCCCTGCCCAGTACCGGCGCACAGATCAGAGGGAGCCCAGTTCCAAATGCTCTTTTATTCCCAGCTCCTGGGTAGGGGTGGGGTGATGGGGGGGGGCACGTGACCTGCTTCTTGTTATGGAGCCAACTAGCTACTGCCCTGTGGGTGAGGCCCAGGTTCCTGGGGCAGGGGAGGGTCAGCCTGTGTCCTAGACAGCAGAGGAAGTAGGTATGGGGGAGGCAGGGCTGGCCAAGGTGCTCAACAGCTCTGGCCCTGTCTGGGCCCAGGAAGAACATGAGCTAGGGACACCACTAAGGCAGGCCAGCTGACTGAGCCCTGGAGCCGGGTCTGGCTTGAGGTTTTGGAAAGTGGGTTTCCCTGGAGGGGAGGGGGTTGATATTGGTAGAAGACTAGGGGTTGGGGAGGCATCAATTGCCAGCCCAGCTCTGGGCCGGGGCCAACGCCTGTGCCTCACACGTAGTCCCTCTTGTCCAGTCCAGATGCCCCAGAGCGAGAGGGGATGGAGTAGCCCAGCCTGGGCCCGCGGGGCCGATCGGCCTGGGGTGGGGGGCACGTGCAGCAGAGCAGCCCCCCGCCCAGCATGAGCAGCGCAGACGAGGCCCAGCCCAGGTAGAGGGAGGCCCCCAGCTCCCGTTTGAGGGCCTCGGCCACCAGGGGGTTGTAGAAGTCCTGGATGACGGCGTGGGCCGTCCAGCACACGGGGATGAGCACCAGGATGCCGGCCAGGAGGAGGATGACCCCCGCGGTGAGCACAATGCGGGCCTTGGCGCCTTCGTCCTCCACACATGTGGTGCACTGGGCGCCCGTGATGGCCACCAGCAGGCCAAGCAGGGCCAGCAGAAGGGCGACGACACAGAGGGCACGGGCCGCCTGCAGGTCCTGGGGCAGCGCCAGCAGCGAGTCGTACACCTTGCACTGCATCTGGCCAGTGCTCTGCACCACGCAGGACATCCACAGCCCCTCCCACACCACCTGGGCCACCACAATGCTGTTGCCGATGAAGGCGGTCACCTTCCACAGAGGCAGAGCGCAGGACACTAGGGTCCCCAGCCAGCCCAGCACGGCCAGGGTCATGCCCAGGAGTTCCAGGGCGGTTGAAGCCATCTGCCCCCTGGGTTGGGTCTTCTCAGCCCCAGGCAGCCTGGGTGACTCGGAGTGTCTGTCGGAGGTGTTGAGCTGGGGTCTCAGTGCCTAGCAGGAGGGGGAAGGTTTGTCGGGGTCCTCAGGCCAGAGCAGTCCTCACATCTGTGGGTCCCTTGAAAGGCGTCTCCTCTCCGTGCCTCTCACAGGTGCGTCTCTGATCCTCACAGCACACAAAAGCAGACTCAGGTCCTGCTCAGCTGAGTGGCTTGTGTCCCCTCTCGGGGCTGACGCCCATCAGATGCCCTGCAGTCACGTCCAGGCCACGCTCGCCTGGGTCCTCCAGACCCACTGTCAGGCTGAGGACAGCCACGTCCCTTCCGGGCGGGCTGGCGCAGGCTCACACTCAGCGGTGCACCCTCTGCGGGTGCCACCTGGGGACTCTGCCGCTCGGCTGCCTGCAGGCGGGGATTTATGGGCCAGCAGGGGAGGAGCAGAGTGAAGTGCAGGGACGTGTGATTGGGGAAACCTGAGTGACGGGAGGACCAGGGCAGTGGGGGTGGGTGTGTGGGCAGGAGAGGGGATGGGGGCCTGGGGGTCAAGGCAGGGAATGCTGTGACCTGGAGGGCTCAGGGAGGAAGAGTGTCCGTGCTTGGGGGAACCCAGGCATGAAGGGATGGGAAGACTGAGACAGTTGAGGGGTAAGGAATGAGAGTGGAAATGGCAAAAAATTAACTGGCTGAGGACAGAGAGTGGCAGTGGGGGTGCAGGGGACTTCAGCCTGCCTTCCTGAGCCTCCCTCTACCACCCTGTCCCCTACCATCTTCATCCTGTCCCCACCTAGTTTTGGGAAGCAAAGACACCCCAGCTCCCCCAGTATCACACACCCCCTCACCTGTCCCCCACCACCTGGGACTCTCCGGAACCCGATCTGTCCCCAGTCTCAGCCCAGTGGCCCTGGCGGCTCCCAGGGGAGGGGCCCCACCCGCACTGTTCCCCCGGTGACAGGTGCCTGGCGCCCAGCTCAGGTGACATCACCCTGGCAACGGCCTAGAAAACTACCCCCCCACTTCTGTCTCAGCTCAGGTGTGCCCTCTCCGCCCCCGCTGCTGAAACTGGGGGCCGAGCCGAGCTGCCCAGGTCTCCAGAGGCCAGGGGATAAAGGGCCTGTTGTGGAGGTGGGGGAGGGCGGGCACTCAGGGTGGGAGTGCAGCCCAGGACCTGGTTCTCTTCCCTGGGTGAGTGGCCCTTCAGGCCTCCCAGGCCAGGACACCACAGGGTGGGCATGGGGGCACAGCCCGGTGTGCCTCAGGCCTGCCTTTCCAGGGGGGCAGCCTGGGAGCCACCCTGACTGAAGCTCAAATGCTGACTCCTACTGGGACAGGTCATGGAACAGCAAGCTTCTTAACCTCTTTGGGTCCGAGAGCCATTTAATATGCTCCCACAAACATGTGCCTCTCATTTTAGGGGGTTCACGAACTCTCTCAAGCCCTTCCCTGGGTAGGAACTGGGTTATCGTTATCTGAAAAGGGGAGGGCTGCTTTCCAGAGCAGAGGGCCCTCACCTGGGGGAGCCCCTCTCCTCCACACTCCTCCGAGGGAGGCTGGTGCCCGTGCCAGGAGGGCTGGGGGCACCACTCGCCCCTGCTCACCTACCAGTGGGCCTTTATTTATAAAGGGTTCTAACTTCCAGGATTGCTTAGTGTTCCAAACCCAGGGGTGGGACACCGCTTCTGGGAATGGGTTTTAGCATTTTTTTGCAAGAGAGGTTTATACTTTCACCAGATTTGCAAAGGGGTCTGTGACCCCAGAAAAGTTAGGATGCCTTCCCCGTCCACATAGAGAGACTGAAGCCAGCGCTGACCTGCTGGTCTGGAAGGTAGGAGCCAGGGTTCCCTCTGCATGGCCCCAGGCCTCCCCACGGGGAATCGCTGCTCCAGGATGAGGGGCCAAGCTGGTGGCCCCACTGAGGCTGGAGGGTGAGGATGAGGACAGCAGGCTGGAGAATGGCCACTGTGATGGGCTCAGGGAATCTGGGGGCGGTTTGTCCAGCTCATCCAGCCCCTGGGGCTTGGATTTCAGGGGGTGGGGATGGGGGCAGCTGAGCAGAAGGGCCCTGTCAGTGGGCTCCCTCTGCCGCCTTCCAGGGGCTGCCAGGAATCCAGCCACACCGGTTTGGGCAGGTGTCTCTGCAAGGGCCCACGGCCCCGCCCCCAACCTTCAATAGCCCAGACTGGGGGCTTTTCTCTTCCCTGGGCTGGGACGAGTCCTCCTCTCACCTTGAGTCTAAGGTGACCAACTCGCCCCATCTACCCAGGACACTCCCAGCTTGAATACTGAGTCCTGTGCCCCAGGGAAATGGGAACAGTGGTCAGCCTGTGGTTGGGCCTCCCTCAGAGGCCCACCAGCTCCACAGGCAGCTCTAGACCCCAATGGTGGAACCCAGTGGGGGCTGCACAACCTAGTGTCATGCCTGGAGATGGCACTAAGAGGACCACACTTTTTTTAGACCCTAATTCCTCATTGGCTAACATCTCTATAGTCAAGCAAAGAGGGAAAGCCCATGCCACCCAGAGGACGTAGACATCCCCACCCCAGCGATGGGTCCCCACAGGGCTTGCCTTTATTGCCCCCTCAGCTTCCTCCCACCCTAATTCTCACTCTTTTCTCCCCAAGGCCTAGTGGGAGAGTAAAAGTGGGAAAATATCTCGGAGCACTAGGAGAGGCTGGAAGAGGGTGGCGGTCTGGTAGCTGCGGAGTGGGGATTGGAGGGCGAGGGCCCAAGGGGTGGTTCCCAGGGCACATTGGCAGGAGCACACTTGCCATCCTCGGCCCTCCTTAGGCCTAGGCCAGGCGACCCCAGGCCCTCTCCTGGGTCTGCTGGTCCACATGGATTCAGTTGGACCTTGGGAACTGAGGGGTTAAAGTTGGGACCTAAAGGGAACTGCAGAGGGGCTGGAATGCCATTGATATGGAAAGGAGGGGGTCCCCTAGGGCGTGGTGGTTACCATCTCAATGGCACTTTAACACGTCCACTGGAATCCCCTCCCCCATTGCCTCAATTGGGGGATGAGGTGGGGGAGGGGAACCTTCCCAACTGTGCTACCCTGGGAGAAGACGAGGCTCGCTCTCCAGCAGCCCCTTCACCGGGTGATGGAACTGGACCTCGTCTTTGTTCCCTCAGGAAGAACAGAGGGGCAAGGAGGTTTAGGTGGGCAGAAGAAATGGGAGCTCAGCTGAGATAGGGTAAAGAGGGAGAAAGTGTGGCCTGACAGTAAAAGAAGGGAACTAACAGTTACCAAGAGCCGCCACCGTGCAAGGAACAGCGTGGGGCGGGCGTGGGTGCTGCAGTAAGGACCCAAGGGCAGCAACACCCACTGCTCCTGGGAGCCGGAGACCCTGATTTTACAGGTAGAGAAGCTGGTTTCCTGGCTCCGGAACTTAAAGATGCAGATGAACCCTGCACACCCGTGACAATGCTCCCCAGTTTAGTCGCCCACATTTGACAGACCGGGAAGCCAGCTCAGAGGGCTAAGGGATTGGGGCCAAGTGCACAAGAGGGAAATAGCCGAGCCTGACACAAATCTAGACACCAAGTTCAAGGCCAGCTCCTCGGGCGGCTGAAGAAGGGCCTCCCTCGCACCACCCCACCCTCGACCCCGTTCCCTCTCCCAAGTGAGCTCCGGGAGCCTCCCTGCCCAGGGAAGTCCCTACAGAGAGACTGCTCGGGAAGCCAGCCTCCACCCTCTGGTCCCCTCACCGCCTGGCTCCCAGGAGCAGAAAGTGCCCTTCGCTCAATACTCGCAGCAGGCAGCAAGCTGAACCCAGTCAGGTCTGGTGAGCCCCACTTCAGGGCAAGTCCCACTGCCTAACCCTGGGTGCCTCCTGGCTGTAACGGGGAGAGCTCCAGGCCGCCTGCTCACCCCCTGGCTTGCAGTAGGCAACAGGGATTCCCCAGGCCATTGTCCCGCACACCTTGGGGATCACTGTAGGTACTGACTCGGGTCAAGAGTATTTTGTCAAGAGCATAAATGCGGTTTCCTGTGTAAACCTGGACAGACTCCGTTGACTGGGTAACAATTAACTTTATTATCAGTCGTACTTGTCAGCCTTCAATCCGCAGCAGTTAGCTATCGCTGCCCAGCTGTGAGAGCCACATTCATTCCTGTCCCTCCTGTTTGCCGCGGGTTCCATCCTGGTGGAGAGGGAAGGGCTACACGCATGAAGGAGGGGAAGGGGAGCTCAGCCACGATTCAGAGCAGGGGAAAGATGGTCGCTATTTTCTTTCCAGCCCAGTAAGAGCTTTATCCAGGTTCTAGTGAATGACAGTGAAATCTCTTGTAAGGCAAAAGCAGAGGGAGATTTGAGAGACAGGGGAGAAAGCCCTGTGAAGGGGGAGGCAGGGACTGGAGGGATGTGGCCACAAGCCTAGGAGGCCTGAAGCCACCAGAAGCTGGGAGAGATGAAAGAGGACTCTCCCCTGGAGCCTACAGAGGGAGCACACCCCTGCCCGCACCTTGATTTTGGACCTCTGGGCTCCAGGACTGTAGAGAATAAACTTCAGTGTTAAGCTGCTCAATCTGTAGCAATTGTTATCGCTGCCACAAGAAACGAATACACTCCCTTCTTGCTGGTGAGTCCCAGGCTCTCGGAGGTCCCCCAGGGTCAAGGCTGGCTTCCCGATAACACTCCTGAGCTGCTGTAGAAGAGCCCATTGAGATAGGACGTCTGCCTGGTTACCTGAGCGCAGGTACCTGAGGAACAAAGAGAACTTTGAGTTGCGAGGGCTGCGCAGAAACTGGCGGTGGGGCTGAGAGGCAGGCGCGGCTGGGGAGAGGAGTTTCCTCTCCGGACGCAGGGTGGGAGAGCTCCCGTCCCGCGGGGATGACCTCACAGCCCTTGCACGTGACCCCGGGCCCAGTATCAACTGTCCATCCACACCCTGCCTTCCTGATGTGCCCAGGCAGCGGGACCCCTGAATCTATTTCGGTTTAAAGGTTGACTTAAGATTTGGGAGGCAGGATCAGAGTTTCCAAGAGCCATACAAGCATAAACTGAGGAGGGCCTTAGCAGTGGCATCCAGAGCCTTTAATTTATAAGGGAAAATGAGACATTTTGGATACTCCAGTTAAAATATTTTAAACTTCTCACTTCTTCCCCTCAAGCCCATTTCCTTGCGCATGTGCTGTGGCCCCCGCCCAGGCCCTGCTCTCCAGGCAGTTTATCAGCGCGGGAGATGAATTACGTTCTCAAATAACCTGGCAAGAAGCTTGCTGCAGGGCGGCAGAAGAAAAGGGAGGAAAGACCCTAACCTTAAAATGCGTTTATTTTCAGACTGGCTCCTTTCTCCCTCAAACCTGGGCTGCTCCCCTCTGACACTCCTTCTCCCTTCCCCAACCCAGGCTCTCACCCAGCCTTCCGAACCGGCTCGCCGGGAATGTGGCGAGGGGCACAGGCCCTGTGTCCGGGCGGGGCTGGCGGGCGGTCAGCAGGGCGGCGACAAGAATAAGTGCGGCTGCGCTGGGGGTGGTGAGAAGGCGGGCAGTGGCCAGGGGTTGCGGTGTGCTGGTGGCGGGAAGGTGGGCAACAGCCAGGGGGGGCGGGGCGCGGGCGGCGGGAAGACGGGCAACAGCCAGGGGTCGCGGGCCGCGGGCGGCACCAGGAGGTTGACGGATGAGGGCCGCTCGGGCAGCGGCGGCAGCGGCTGCGGGGGCGGCTCGGCGATCAGGGGTGGGCGGCCTCGCGCGCCCACTGGCCCGGGGGTGGCGGCGAGGGCGGCCTCGGGCAGCGGCGGCAGCGGCAGGTGCGCGGGCGGCGGCGCGGGCGCCGGCAGGCGTGGCAGGTCCTGCAGGGCGAGCGCGGCGGCGGGCAGCGCGGGCGCGCAGGCCTCGGGAGGCAGCTTGGGCAGCGCCAGGTGGGCGCCGGGGCCCCAGGGCGCCAGCGGCTTAGGCCGCAGCGGGAGCGCAGGCAGCGGCGGCAGCTCGGCCAGGGCGAGCGCCGAGGGCGGCGGCGGTGCGGGGCTCAGGCCAGGCGGCAGGCCGGGCAGCGGCGGGTGAGGCAGGGACGGCACGGGCGGCGGGGTCAGCGGCAGCGACTGGCGAGCCCGGCCCAGCCGCGAGTGGGCGCGGGCGCCGGCGAGCCGCGGGTGCGAGCGGGAGCGGGGCAGCAGCGCCGCCAGCTTGGCCGCCGCCGCCACCCGAGGGCCCAGCGCGCGCGGCCTAGGGAGCCCTTGTCATTCCAGCGGCGGCCACAAGCAGCGCTCCGGCCGGCCCAGCCAATCGCAGCCGTCCGCTCACGCGCTCCAGCCAATCAGGGGCCAGTGCGCTTGCTGCCTGTTCGTCTCTCCCGCCAGCTAACACGAGCTACCCCTGGCTGCCAGTCAGAGACGACAACGCGCCCGCCAAGGTCTTCTTCCCGCCCTCCCCCCCACTCCAGCCAATCACTGTGTCCCGCGGTGCTGCCCGCTCCCATCCTTGAGCCCAGGCGCCGCACACGCGCAGCGGGCGCCCCCACCTGGCCTGAAGGTCCATTGGTTCGTTGCAACCCTCGGGGCCGCCTTGCCCCGCCCCGCCCCACCAATTGAGAGAGAGGCTCGCCTCTTGCTGTTGTTTACCCGTAGTGACTCAGGAATGCTGACCCTGGGGGCGCCACTCAAGGTGTACACAGATTTCCATTCAGTTATCTCATAGGAAAGATAAAACGATATCACAATTCAAAAGCAAAGTATGGTGGCATTTGTGTTAAAGTTCCTAAGAAGGATTGTCAGTGACAGATAGGTGAGAATCTGGTAGCTCAGAAAAAAGAAAATGGTCAATCTATTCAAAATTGGAATGTAGAAACTTTTACAAGAACAATTATTAATAGAACAGTATTAGAACAGCATTTCTGGATGTTAAGGAATTTCACCCACTGTCCCCCGTGGTTTGTGGCCATCGTGAGCAGATGTTGGCTTTTAATCCTATTCTCCAGTAAAGAGAAAAATTTTGGAATGTGGTTTATTCCGTGCCTCGGTGCAGGGAAAGACAAGACCATTTGAATATTTTTGTTTTTAATCAGTAGCTTGATTTATGTCTCCATTCTGTGTTTATTTTTTTTTAATTTCAGCATATTACAAGGGTACAAATGTTTAGGTCACGTATATTGCCTTTGCCCCACCCGAGTCAGAGCTTCAAGCATGTCCATGCCCCAGACAGTGCGCACCGCACCCATTAGGTGTGCATATACCCAGCCCCTCCTCTCCCCTCCCATCTGCCCAACACCGGATGAATGTTACTACTATATGCTCACTTAAAGTGTTGATCAGTTAATACCAATTTGAGGGTGAGTACATGTGGTGCTTGTTTTTCCATTCTTGTGATACTTCACTTAGTAGAATGGGCTCCAGCAGCTCTATCCAGGATAATACAAGAGGTGCTAGATCACCGTGGTTTTCTGTGGCTGAGTAGAACTCCATGGTATACACATACCACATTTTATTAATCCACTCCATGTGAATATTTTTAAAGAATCAATAATTCTGTAAAATAGGCCGGGCGCGGTGGCTCACGCCTGTAATCCTAGCACTATGGGAGGCCGAGGTGGGCGGATCGTTTGAGCTCAGGAGTTCGAGACCAGCCTGAGCAAGAGCGAGACCCCATCTCTTCTAAAAATAGAAAGAAATTATATGGACAGCTAAAAATATATATAGAAAAAATTAGCTGGGCATGGTGGTGCCTGCCTGTAGTCCCAGCTACTCGGGAGGCTGAGACAGGAGGATCCCTTGAGCCCAGGAGTCTGAGGTTGCTGTGAGCTAGGCTGACGCCATGGCACTCACTCTAGCCTGGGCAACAAAGTGAGACTCTGTCTCAAAAAAAAGAAAAAAAAAAAGAAAAAAAATAATTCTGTAAAATAGCAAAAGTCTATGATTTTCACACAGAGCAAATTAGATGAAGTAGGCTAAGAGAAATCAGGCTGGAATTCCCATAATATTTACAGGATCTCCTAAATGTTGATCAACCTGAAACCTTGAGCATACTGTGGTAAGGTTTTGGTCTACACTTAAATTCCAGGATCATAAATCAAGCTATAAAAAGATAAGCCGAGTGTCTCATAGGAGTGTCAAATCCCATCAACTGTATTCAACTCGAGCTTCTTCAGTTAAAACTTCACCTGATTGCAAGAAGAGGTGTGGGTTTGGAAGGGTTTAGCTCAGAAGGTAGAAATTCGGGCTGGTCCTGGGCTGGCCAGGCTCTGAGTCAAAGTTCAGAATTGCGGGGCAATTCCCAATTGTACAGCCTCTGTTCTGGACCCACCTGGGAGATTTGCTTCTGCATTTACTGCATGAGCACATTTGTAATCATGAGATGAAGAAATGAAGCAGTCCGGTAGCACTGACACTGATACAGGATTAGTCACTGGCTTTTTAAGGTGTTTGAAAGACTTCAGTAATCTGATACATTAAATGTCTGATTTATTCATTTCCAAGAGCCTCTTACGTGCTTAGGAAGATGTTGGTTGTTGGAATCGTGCCCCTGCTCCATTAAGAGAATCAAAAGAATCAAGTAGATTATGTTTGTAGTTGTTGTCTGAGATGTCTAAGGGAATTTAGTTCACCAGAGTTTTGAGGTGTGCTAAATATTTAGGGAGAAGCTGAGCTGTGAAATTTATAACCTAATTGAACATTAATCAAGGAATGAAAGTGAGTTTTACATCCAAATTATTAGTCAATACAAGGACATCTGGAACACAACTGAAAAGCGTTAAAGAACATGAGATTTTTCTTTAATAACTTTAATAAACTGATTATAAATTAAAGCACAAACAATGAATGGTTCTTTTCCATGCATAAGTCCCCTAACTTGGATGTGGTCCCCCCACTGGGCAGTGACCAAATGATGTCCCCTCCCCAGGGCAGGCACTGAGTCTGTTTTGTTCTCGTGGTCTCTCCCATTTGGAACATGGTCCCTGGCACATAGCAACAGTGACGTTTGTGGAATGAGTGAATGAGGTGCTGGGTGGTGACTGCAGGCGCATGCCACCCCACCCCGGTCTGCAACCCGCCCAAATGGCACACAGAGGCAAACAGGGAAAGCACGTGGCCTTTATTAATACTTCTAGCCTGGACGAGACCCCAGGCCAGGCAGCACGAGGGGCTGAGCCTGAGGGTGTGGCCTTCGGGCCATGAGGCCAGGCTCCCACGTAGAGGCCCTCAGGACAGACAGGCCGAAGTGCTCAGCATTTCCCAAGAGGGCAGTGGCCTGGGAAGAGGCAAAGGAGGGGCTAGGGAGGGCAGGTCCCTGGGGAGGTCTTGCCCCCTCCTCAGCTCCTGAGGGGTTGAGCCCTCCCCCTCCTCTGGCCTGTGAGGTCATCACTCAGCAGTCACCTACAGGTGGCTGAGAGCCTGCTATCCCTCCCAAGGGCTGGGGGCGCCCCCCCAGTGCAGCTGGAGGGTAACAATGGTGGCCCTTTGGGCATGGGGTGTGTGGGCCTCTGTGACTCCCTCTCACCTCCATAACCATTTCCCAGCTGGCCATTGCTGCCTCTCTTCTGCTCAGGGCCCCCTAAGGCACAGACAGAAAAACCAGGGGCACCCAGGTCACCAGAGGAATTCTCCTGTCCACCCCAGCTTCACCCCAGGCTCTGGGAGACCCCCGCTCACCAAAGGGCCCAGGACTCAGTTCTGGCCTTAGCTGTCCATAGGGCCCTGGGGAGGGAAAGAAGGTGGGGAAACTGGGTCCCTGATGGCCCTTGTCCCCGGTTTCCATCACCTCCCAATCTTGGTCCAGCTGGCAATCAGGGTCCCCAGCTCCACGGGCCGCTTTTCCAGCCCCATCCTTTCCTGCAGATTCCCTCTGGCCCCTCCCGCACTCTCGGTCACGAGAGCTGCCACTCCCTTTCTGCAGGGCTGAGGTGGGCCTGGGCCTGGGGCTCCCTGAAGCCCCCCATCGCCGCCCCCTCTCATCCACACACTCCATTACCCAGCTGGCTCCCGACCTCTGCATATTCGCCTCTGGCCCCATACCCAAGCTTCAAGCCAGTCCTCCAGGCCTGGAGCACGGGCCAGGGAGAGCCCAGCAGCGCGCCAGCCTGGCCTGTGGGAGGACAGCTGGCGTGGGCACCGCTTCCCCCCGGTCCTCAGCCCACCCACTCTCCCTGGTCACTGAACACTCCTTTCTTACCGTTTCCTTCGGGGGCTGGAGCTGCTGCTTTGGGGTACACAAGAGCTTCCTCCCCATACCCTGCAAAAGATTCTGGGTATTCCTGCCAAGCCCCTGGGGACATCCCTTCCCTTCTTCGCTCAGTACACTTTGTCCCCTGGGTCCAACTCATCATTCCTAAAACCGAGGGCCCCAGGGAACCGTGGAGGAGGAAAGAGGAAGTCAGAGGCAGGACCTGCCCCCATGCCGGCTCCCCTGGGCACCTGGCTGTGGGTGGGCCTCAGGGAAGACCCCGCTCCCAGAAGCCCATTCCCATAATGAGAACCTGCAGGAGTGAGGTTGGCATCTCTGAGGAGGCAGGTGACCAGCCCATGGAGAGACAGGGAGACTCAGGCAGACAGACAGACTGGGAGGTGACCTAGAGAGGCCTCACTCGGGCTGCTCCACCTGCCTGGAGCACCCCCCAGCCAAGCAACCAACCCTGGGCAACCTTCCTATCACCGCCTCCAGTAAGCCTTCTCTGACTCCCTCTGGGCAACGTCCTCACTTGCTCTTCCCTTTCCACCTGGCCCCAGTCTATCGCTCTGCCCACACCTGAGCCAGATCACACCTGCTTCCGGCCACCAGTGCATAGCAAGCTTGCACTAGGTAAGGAAAGAGATCGACAGAGACAGGAGCAGAGAGGGGCTCGCCAGGAAGGAGATGCCAGCTCACGCCCGAGGTAGGGGCCCAGGAGGACTCACCAACTTTCTGTGGCTTGAGGCCACCGCCAAAGCCTGGGAGGGAGGAAACTGTGAGTCAGAGATGGGGGGGTCAGAGATAGCCACAGCCTTTGCCTCCCCTCTTCTTGGGCTGGCAGAAGGAAGAGGAGGGGAAGAGAGGGGTAGAAGGGAAGAACTCCAGGGAAGGGCCTCCTTACCCAGTTCTGCTCCTGGTCCATAGCCATTTGGAGGCTGGTACCCTGTGAGAAGTGTGGAGGTCAGTGGGAAGGGCCCAGACTTTCCCTGACTCTTTGGGGGCCAAATGTGGACCTTAGTGACTCTGAGGGGAAGAAGGGACTTCCCTATCCACAAGAAACAGAACCAGAAGAAAGCTTAGAAAGCAAGAGAGACTGACGGTAGACTCAGAGCGGGACTTCCTGGCCTTAGGGTGCTTGAACAGTTGAGGCAGTCTGGGGAATAAGGGTGATGGAGTGACCCTGATCTGGTATGGGGACAGTGGGATAGACCTTGTTGAGGGTTTGTCCCTCTGGGACATGGGGCCTGGGGGCAGACAGACTCACACCTGTTTTCTGAGGTTTCGCTCCCCACTGGACAGCTGGGGTGAGTGCTAGGAAGAAAGTTAGGGGGCAGGGGTGAGCCCAGCACAGGGCTTGGGAGGGCTTCAGCCTGCCATGGGGTGGGGAGGTGGAGGGAGCTGCCAGATTGAGGTCACCTGGGATCTCAGGGCCAGAGTCCAGGCTTTTCCTCAGCTGACTCAGTGTCACTGCCCTCTCTAGGCCTCAGTGTCAGAGGACACGACAGAGTGGCGCATGGGGGGTGCAGCCCAGCCCCTCCTAGGCCCAGGTGCTTCCTGGTGCCCCCCAGGGCCCCCATGCCTCACTCACCTGGGAACTTGCCATTCTGCACCTGGGGCGGGGGCTGGGACTTCAGGCCCCAGCTGCCCCCTTTACCCGAAGGGACCCCTGGAGGGCGAGGCCTGGGAAGGAGCAGTGAAGTGAGCCCCACATTGCAGGGACCTAAGCCGGGGAGGAAGGGAAGGGAGTGGAGCGTGAGCTCCAGGCCAGTCTCACCCCCTGCCACCCAGAGGGCCTGGCCTGGCCAAGCCACCAGCCTATGGTGGCTTCTGGGGCAGACCCAGCCTCCAGGGGGGACATTTGCCAGACTGGAAAGAGCCCAGCTCCCGCGGGCCATGGGCTGCTGCAGGACAAGGTGACCCAAGCAGGTGACCAGGCTCCAGCTCTTTGTCCACCCAGCCCCTCCACCTTCCAGCAACCTCCCTCCCACCCCCTTCTGGGCCCCCACCCCTGGTCCCTGTGGCCTCACCTGGCTGAACCCCCAGCCCGTTTCCGTGGCCATATCCTGGACAGGAAAGCAGAAATGTGAGAGGCAGTCCAGGGTCCAGGGTGGGGGTGCAGATTGTTCTGGAAGGAGGGGCCCGAGAGGAGGTGCGGGACAGAGAGGGGGGTCTCTCACTCACCTGGCTTCTGAGGCTTCACACCCCCTCCCAGGCCTGGGGAGAAACAGAAAGGCCAGTTCAGACCCCAACCAGCCCAGCCCCTCGCCGGGGAGTGAACCCTCCCCCACTGGGCCCTCCACACTCCCCTGCGGGGAGCCGCAGCCACTGGCCTGGCACATACCCTGCGGGGAGAGCAGAGTGTGATGGTTGGGCTTGAAGTGGGGAGACCTAGAGGGCACTCGGCCAGCTTTGGAGGTTTTGGCCCCCTCCCAGAGAATGACTGACAGGCAGACCCCACCCTGCCTCTTCCCCAGGACCCAGCACTGCCGCCCCCCGCCCTGCCCCCCAGGTCCTACCCCGACTCCCTCACCGGGCTGAGCTCTGTTGCCCAGGAAGGCTCCAGCTCCCAGCCCATTCCTGTAACCTGGGGAGACAGGGTAAGACAGGGTGGGGGTGGGAGTGGGCAGTTTCAGGGCTTACCTGTCCTCTGCCATTTCATGCCCTCTCCAATGCCTGGAGGGATGGGGGTGGGGGTGGTGCCCATCCTGCCCCCCACCACGGGTCCTCTGCTCCAGACCCCTGGCATCTGCCTCTGTGCCCACCCCAGCCTCCCCTACCTGGACCATGGCTGGTGGGGGGAGCCAAGCAGCAAGAGGTGGCTGGGGTTGGTCCCCTGCCCTCTCAGCTGAGGGCCTGAACTCTTGGCATGGCCCTCTGCCTCCAGCCACCTCCATTCAGTCGCCAACTCCACCCTCTCCCAGGCTGCAGGAGCAGAGTCTGGGGACCCACCTCTCTCCTCCCTCCCCACTCTCCGGCTTCCCCGGCCCCCATTTAGTACTACTAGGGGTAGATTGTAGCCATTCTGAGTGGGCCGCCTGTGGGGAGGGAGGGATGAGAAGGGGCTTGGGGACCCTGGCTAAGGTAGGGGTGGAGGGCCCATGGTTCCCCCTTCAGGGCCAAGTCAGAAACCACGGATCCTGCAGACACCCCTGCTTCCTCTGGCCCATTCTGGAGCCTGGGCGGAGATGGGAGAGACCCCCTCACCTGGCTGGGCCCCCAGCCTGCTCCTGCTCCAGATCCCCGAGGGGCAGGTCCAGGTGGCATATGAATGAAGGCAGGGGGCTCAGGGGCTGGGGGGAGTGGACGGGGGGCTCACCTGGCTTCTGGGGCTTTGTGCCAGCTCCTAGGCCTGGGGAGACACAGAGAGAGGCTGACATTGACTCCAGCCAGCCCTGCCCTGACCCCAGACCCCAGCACTCTGTCCTGGTCCCTGTCCCCTCAGCTCCCCTCTGCCCACCCCACCTCCCAACACCTCAGGACCCCGGCCCAGATGCCCTCACCTGGCCCAGCTCCCAGCCCCTTTCCAGTGCCGTATCCTGGGGGAGGAACGGGTGGGCATGAGGGGTGGTATGTGGGGGGCTTTAGGAGGAGGTGTCACGGACAGGAACAGCCTTAGAGACAGGGCAGGGTGCTGGGGACTCTCCCCGCCTGGCTTTGGAGGCTTCAGAGGCAACGCCCAGTCCCACCCTTCTCCCTACAACTCAGACCACGTGCTGCCCTCCCAGTCCTCCCCAACCCCCAGCTCTCCACCCTACCCCAGGTGTCCCCAGCTGGCTGGGCCCCTGCCCCAGAGGAGGCCCCAGCTCCCAGCCCCTTCCCATGTCCCAGAGAAAGGGCAGAGGGAGGGGAGGCAGGGCATGCTTATGGCTTCAGGGCCCACGGATGGAGAGGTGGGACCAGGGCAGGCCTCAGCTGGCTTGTGGGGCCTCACGCCCCCTCCAAAGCCTGGAGGAGATGTGGGGAGCAGGTGAGCCACTCCAGGGCCCTGTCCTAAGGTCCCGCCGAGCCCCTCTCAGCCCTGCTCCTACCTGCCACAAATCCGTTCAGAGCTGCCAAGACTGTGGGGAGAGGAAGGGGTAGGTGAGGGGATTTGGGATCAAGCTGGGGTGAAGGTGACAGTCCCCCTCTTGGACTAAGCCAGAAACCCAGAGTCCTGGAAGCTTCCTCCCAGCACCCCTCAGCTATTTGCCAACTCTGGCCCTCTGAGGCCTGGGAAGGAGGCAGGGAGGGGACCACAGATGTACCCCCCCAGACCCCATCCATCTCACCTGGCTGGGCTCCTAGCTCGTTCCCGTTCCCGAATCCTAGTGGACAGATGGAGGTAGAGGTGAGAGGGGAAGGAAGCTCAGGGGCTGGGGGGAGGCAGAGGGAGTCGGGGGGAGGCAGAGGGAGTCGGGCTGAGCGCCCTCTCCATAGCCTGCTGGACAGACAGGAGCAGATGGGTGGCCCGGGACTCACCTCTGGCCTCCCTAGAACCCAGCCGCCCCTACCTGGTCCATAGCTGTTTGGAGCTGTGGGGCCTGTGAAAGAAGAGGAAGGGGCCTGAGGAGAACACCAGCCTGGCCCCTGTAGCTCCGCCTCCAGCCGTCCCCCAGCTGTGGTCCCAGCGGCAGGCAATGACAGCAGTGAGGGAGGGGACATCGGGCAGACAGGGCTTGGGCCACCCTGCCCTCACACTGTCCTCATCCTCACTTCTGTGGCACTGCCCTGAAGGAACCGGTCCCACATCTCCTTCCCACCGTGTCCCGCTGGCCTCTGAGGGACCATCTGGTCTGCGGTGTGCCTTTGACACGCAGGCCACTCTGCTCCCTGCACCTCCCCCCCATGGCCAATGACCCACACTCCCTGCGTCTCCTCTCTGCAGCTTCTCAGGCCCCTCTCGGGTTCCTTCCTTCTGCTCACCCCTGGTGGGTGGCTGTCCCCAGCCTTTGGTGGTGACTCCTCCACCCCTCTCGGGACCAGCCCCAGAGCCTTGGACAGCACGTCCAGCTGCCTAGGTCCTTGGGTGTTGCCACCAGTACCATGTCAACCAGCTGGAAAAGCTTCTTTCCCTTGGCAGCCAGAGCCTCCAGGCACTAGCTCCTGCCACCCTGGGCTCCAAGCAGGTATTTCTAGAGCCAGTGTCTCTTCGGTTCCTCTCTACGCCCCAGCTCGAGGCCCCACTAGTTCCTCCCCCACCCCGCCCGCCTCCACTGCCGCCGCCCGCAGTGCCCCGCGGGTGTGCTCCATGCTGCTTCCACAGCCTCCCCAGCGTGGTGGCAGCCCATGGACTGCTTTGTGCAATGAGTGTTTGTCGGGTGAGGCCATGTTGGGGGGCAAAGGGTGCTTCTCACCTGGCTTCTGGGGTTTTAGTCCTCCTCCGAGGCCTGGGGGACGGGGGAGTGGAGAGACTACCCGTGAGCCCCCAAGCCCCTCCTCTGCCCTCAGAACCAGCCCAGGCCCCCGCATTGGTGAGCCCCTGTGACCCCCCCTACTCCCACAACTCCAGGGCCTCACCTTCCTGGGCCCCAGCTCCCAGCCCATTCGCAGTTCCTGGGAGACAGAACACAGGGAGGAAGAGAGACCTGGGACTTGGGGGTGTGCAGGCAGATAAAGAGGCAGTGGACAGGGAAAGGGACAGGGACAGGCGGGGCTCACCTGGCTTCTGGGGAATTCCACTCTCTCCAAAGCCTGGGGGAGAGAGATGAGCAGGTGAGGGCTCTCATCCCTGGGCATCCTTCCAGAAGCATAGGCCTGGGCTCTCTGCTCCCGTCCCCATCCCCTCTTTACCTGGTCCAAAGCCGTTTTGTGCTGCAAGACCTGTTGAGGTAGAGATGAGCTGGGGGCCGGCTGGCCCTGCCCCCTCCCCTGCCCACGGACCCGGCCCCGTCCTGACCACAGTGGCCAACTGCACGTTGGGTTCTTGGCTTGTGAGTCCGGGCATGGCCAGCCCTGATCAGCCCAGGGTCCTCAGGGCAGGTGTTCAGGGGAGAGTGTTGAATGAGTGGACCCCCAAGAGCCACCAGCTTGGACCCAGGCTGTGGCTGGTGACCCTAACCTCTCCCTCCCAGCAGCCCCAGCCCTGCCACCCTCACCTGGCTGCGTCCCCAGGCCATTGCCATTGCCGTATCCTGGGGAGGAAGAGGAGTGTGAGGAGGAGTGTGGGGAGGGCGGGTGGGGTCTCAGTCTCACCTGGCTTCAGAGGCTTCTTGCCCCCTCCTGAGCCTGGTGGGGAGCCAGAGAGGCTGAGCCGTGTGCGACTCCCCCACTGTCCCCCCACCAATCAGTTTTCTGTCCCCAGGACCCCTGACCCTCCAGCTCCCCGCCCCCATTCACAGAACCCAGCTTGGCCCAGGTGCCCTCACCTGGCTGGGCTCCGCCCGCCGGGAAGGCCCAGGCTGTCAAGCCATGCCCATTGCCAAATCCTGGGACACAGAGCAGGAAGGAGTAGGGGGAGGCCAGGCCAGGTATATGGGGGAGACAGGGACAGAAGGACAGGGTAGGGCTCACCTGGCTTTTGGGGTACCACAGCCCCTCCCAAGCCTGAGGAAGAGATAGGAACCAAGTAAGGGAGCCTGGAGCCCCAGCTCTCACCCCACCCTCCCCAGCCTGGCCCCGGGCCACAGGGAGGCAGAGGCTGGAGCTAGGCCTGCCTGGGGTCCAGGCTAGGGGTCTAAACACCTCCTGTGTTGTCCCCACCGCAGGACCTCTGCCAGAGAGCAGTCTGGAAGACGCCCCCAGGCCTGACAACACATCTGAAGACATAGGAGTGCCACCAGCAGGCCAATGGAGGGACCAGTCCCAAGGGGTGACATGAACAGGGCAGAGAGGCAGACACAGCATTGGCGGGGGAGACAGGGAAAGGGACAGGGTCCCTCCTCCCCTGGCTTCTGAGGTTTCATTCCCCCTCCCAGGCCCTGGGGAGAGAGAACAAGGATGACATTGGCCCCAGCCAGCCCCTCCCCTATGAATGAGTGTTGGAACCCCAGCCCTTCTCGCCTGCCCCAGCCCCCTCACCCTGCAGGGTTCCTGCCCCTGGAAGGGCTCCGACTCCCAAGCCATTTCTGCTTCCTAATCCTGGGGAGACAGGCGAGGACAGTGAGCCGTGGGGTGGGCCAGGCTGAGGAACAAAGGGCCTGGAGAGAACCAAGATGGGGCGGGGCAAGGCCTCCACTCACCTAGCCTCCGAGGTTTCATGCCCAGGCCCAGGCCTGGGGAGAGACAGACAGGCTGAGCCCCACTACCCCTCACAGCGCCCTCACTCCAGTTCTGTGCCCCTCCTTCCCTCCCTGAGCCCAGGGTCCTGCCCCAGGTGCCTCACCTGGCTGGGCTCCCACCCCTGGGAAGGCCACAGCTGCCCCGGTTCCATATCCTGGGGAGACAGAGGCAGAGGGAACAGTGAGGGAACTGGGGCTTCAAAGTGAGCCAGGGACAGGCCTGAGCCAGCTCTCATCTGGCTTCTGGGCTCACACCCCCTCCCATGCCTGAGAAGGAGACGGGGGTCACATGAGGGTCTTGGGAGTCCCCTGTCCCTCGGACATCCCTAGAGTCCTGGCTCCCAGCTCCCGCTTCCCTGCCCACCCACCCCTACCTGCTCTGTATCCATTTTGAGCTGAGAGGCCTGCAAGGGAGGGAGGGACGAGCTGGGTAGGTTTGGGGTCCCACCTGAGGTGGGGGACACCAGCAAACCTGAAATGCCCCCAACACCCCCTCAATCATTCACCAATCCCGCCCCTTCCCTCAGAGGCCTGGGAGGAAGGAAGGAGAGGACACCCCCAGACCCCCCCCCATCACCTGGCTGGGCTCCCAGGCCATTCCCGTTCCTGAATCCTGGGGAGACAGATCCAGGTGGGGGTGTGAGAGAAAGGCGGAGAGACAGAGCCAGCTGGGGCTGGGGCAGGGCTTACCTGGCTTCTGTGGTTTCATGTCCCCTCCAAAGCCTGGGGTAGAGATGCGAGCAGGTGAGGGACCCAGGAGCCCCTCCCTCAGGCTCTCCCCAGAGCCCCCCTCCTGGCCCACAGTCATTCTCAGCAGCGGGCCTGGGGGGACTCAGCACCTGCTCCAGGCGCCCTCCGTCCTGCACGCCAGCCCTTTCCCCCTTACCGGCTCCCAGGCCACTGGGGGGTCCATAGCCTGTGGGGAAGTGAGAGGTTGAGGCTGCGGGGCAGGAAGGCCAGGAGTTGGGGCACCCCCACCCTGTCCGGCCCTCAGCCAGCTTTACCTGATCGGTAGTCATCGGGGCTCCCCAAGCCTGCGGGGTCAGGAGAAGCGGGGAACTTAGGAGGGACAAAGAGGGCTCACCCCTCCCTCCCCCAGCCTGTTCCCTGCTGGTCACAGGTGAGCAGTTTGATGCCAGGGGCAGCTGAGGCTGGAGGGTCCCTGGGCCTGGAGGAAGGTGTCCGGGCTGTACCCAGGTGGGTGGGGACAGAGCCCACGCATCCCCTTCCTGGAAATCTCCTCCCACCGTCTCTTCTGCAGCTCAGATTCCTCAGCTCTCAGGAGGGAGCCACTCCTGCCACCCTAGGACACCCGCAGGTCCCTGGCCCCCTCAACTCGCCTTGTCTCCTCCCTCCTGTCCACCTCCTGGGCCTGTCTCTTCTAGCTGCCAGCAGTGTCCTCCCTTCTGTCACACCTGCCCACCCTTCAGGACCTAGCTCCGGGCCTCTCATCAGGACGGATGTTTTCATGCCCTCCTTGGCTCTACTAAGGCTGTGCTCCCCGCCATCGACAAGACTCTCTTCTGGGAGGATAGCACCTGCTGCTCCCCTGGGCCCCACACTGGAGTCCCAGAGCTGGGGACATCCAGGCTGTCCCTCAGAGGGCTCCCAGACCCCTGGGGTGGGAGAGAGGCACCCCTTCCCCACCCCAGTGCCAGAGGGGGCACTTACCCTCCCCCAGCCCAGGAGGCAGGCGGGCAGGCCTGGGGGAGCAGGGGGGCACTGACTTGGGGCTGGGGGCCCTGGAGGCTGAGTGGGGCAGGCCCCAGGCATCTATCTCCCAGCCCCCAAAACCCTCCCAGTCTAATTTCTCTGCCCAGATCAGGCTTCCCATACCTGGCCCCCCTGTTCCAGAACCCCAGCATCTGGCCAGCGCTCCACCCGGGCCCGCAGCCCCCCAGCCCCTCACCGCCTTGCAGGCTCTCCGGAGTCCAGCACAGGAAGAAAAGGGCGGCGGGGAAGGCCCAGGTGCCCATGACGCCAGGCGGAGTGGGAAGGCAGACACCCTTCGGGCCTTTAAACACCCTGCTGGGTGGGGCCCTTGCCCTGGCCCCCTGGCTGTGAGTGGCAGAGGCTCTATCTACAGACCCGGGGAGGGGGGTGGCCCCCAGCTCGCCCTGGCAGGAGTCTAGCCCCTCCCTGGCCCTCCCTACCCCTCATCCATCATGGGTGCTGACAGCCAGTACAGCCCCCCACCTGACCCCCAAGACTTCTCCACCCCTGTCAGCGACTGGCACCCTGGCGCCAGGCTGGGAGGGCTCAGATGTCCCCCCAGCGAGGAGCAGGAGGGCACCCTAGGCCCAGCCAAAACACAGCTGGGGAGAGCGGGGAGCCAGGGCCAAAACGTGGGTGTGGCTGGCAGGGGAGGCCAGAATGAGTTACTGTGTCACAGGGAGTGCAGGGTGCAGAGGCCAGGGTGTTACAGACAGCAGGTGGCAGAGGCAACAGTGTATCAGACCCTGTCTGACAGGCTGGTGGTGGCCACAAGAAGAGCCAGGCTATTCCTGCCCCCACCCTGTGCATCCTGAGACCGCACTGATCACACTGGGAGACAGGCCCTTTGTCCCCAACTGAGGATTGGCTTGCCAGGGTGAGTCTGAGCCTCCAAGCTCAGAGCCACCCCTTCTTCCTCCTCCCATGAGGGACGGTGACACACAGGGACAGGTCACCCATGCTCAACCTCTCCAAGAATCTTTGCTGTTCCCTGAAGCCTCAGCCCTGGGCCCACTCCTCACAGGAGGCCCTCCCAGCTGCCACAGCACCAACTCTAACTTTGAGGGACAGACTAGAGGTGCCACCACTCAGGATGGGCGGTGCAGGACTGCAGGAGCTGGCAGAGGAGGGGAACCCGGGAGGTGGGGCGTGGGGGTGGGGGTGGGAGCAGCTCTCCATGCCTGGGGATTGGGCGGGGGAGCCTGAGCCAGAGCCATGTGCTGGGGCCTGGCAGCAAGGCTGGTACGGAGTGGACAGGAGAGGCCTGGGAGACACATGAGTGGGGGTCTGGACACCAGGCGCCACCACCCCAGTGAGCCCGTGGACCCCACCGAGCTGGCAGGGATGGCAGTGACTCAGCCCTGTCTGCTGGCCTGTCCTCTGCCCAGCCAGCCCTTCCTGGAGCCTCTGGCTGAGCCCAGCCTGCCAAGCCAGGCAGCCCGGGCATCTGGAGACGGCTGCTTTGTGGTGAGGAAGGGGCAGTGGGGGCTCCTCGATGAGAGGCTGCTGAGCCCACAGCGCCTATGGGGCCAGGAGACGGCAGGGCTGTTGCCAGGGTCTCCTGGCCCATTGGCCACCCCCAGCTCCTTCTCTCCCCGACCCCCCCACTGTGGGTGGTGCCGTTGCTGCGCCCTCTCCCACCCAGGGCTCACATACGCAACCATGCCCATGCGCCCACCTCCCATGCCACAGACCCACATGTGCACAAGGTGCATCTGCTCACGGCAGGCCCAGTGCCTCAGCTCAGCACCCACAAGCCCACCTCTTGCCCTGAACCGGGGGTCTTGGAGACCCGACCTTCCACTGGCTGCTGGCAGGGGCTCAGGGTGGCCTCTGGTCCCAACCATCCTATGAAAGCCCAGGACAGCTGGGATAGTCCACTCAGACTCCCCAGAGAGGGCATTCCTGTGGGGCCACCTGTTCCACCCCACGGTGGCAGGCAATAGTTCCCTGGTCTCCTCCTGGAGGGCAGCCGAATGGCCCAGCAGTTAGCAGGCCGGGCGCTGGACTCAGACTGTGTTCAAGCATCCACTCTATGTGGCTGGGGCCTGAGGCAGGATCCAACCTTCCTGAACTGTTCACTCTCCTCTAAAATGATGACAGTAAGAGCGCCTCCATGTGGGGCTATTGGGAGGAGCCACCACTACTTCTTTCTTTCTTTATTTTTTAGAGACCAGTCTTGCTCTGTTGCCCAGGCCGGAATGCAGTGGTGTGATCATAACTCACTGCAACCTCAAAGTCCTGGGTCCAAGTGATCCTCCTGCCTCAGACCGGCAAATTTTTTATTTTATTTTATTTTATTTTTGTAGGGGCGGAGGTCTTGCTATGTTGCCCAGGCTGGTCTCAAACTCCTGGCCTCAAGCGATCTTCCCACCTTGGCCTCCCAAAGTGCTAGGATTACAAGCATGAGCCACCATGCCCAGCCCAAGGAACTACTTATCCTCATTTGCACATGGGGAAACAGAGGCAGAGAGGGGAAGGGACTTGGCTCATAGTATGTAACTCCTGAGTGGTGGGGCTGGGACATGAACCCAGGCAGTCCAAGGGGTCTGAGGTTCACTGTCCTCTACTCTCCGCCCCCTCCACCCCACTGTGGGTGGGTAGCAGGCCCAGTTACACCAGTCTGGGGCCAATGTGTCTGCTTCAGACCTGGAACAGCTGAGGGCCCCCTGCACAGACATATACAGCTCACTCCACAGGGTGCCTGGGAAGCTTGGCCCAGAGGCGGCAGGCGCGGAGACCAGGAGGGTCCGCCCGGGAGGTATGGGATCGGTGCTTGCCAGAGGGAATGCCGTGCCTGCTGCCTGTAGAAAATGCCAACCAGCCCAGGGCCTTGGGCCAACCTGACAGCCACTCAGGAGCAGGCTGGGCCCAGATGGGCATCCCAGCCCCTGTAATGCCACCACTCCCATCCCCAGCACAGCCTGCCCCCTCAGCTCACCCCCAGCCCCACCCAGACAGGGCCTGCCCGAGAGCACATGGACCACTTGGGGGCCGGGAGAGCCTGTGACAGAGCCCTGGCCTGGGCTGCCCTTTGCTGCAGGGACCCTGGCCTCAGGAGGCACAGCCCACCTCTGAACAGAGGAGCAACTCAGGGGCTATGGCTGGAGGCTGAGGACAGGGTGACAGCTGGGGTGTTGGAAGTGCAAGACCAAGGCCCAGGAAGTGTGTTGCCTAAAATGGCACAGCCTGTGTCTCCCAGCCAGCTGCTTGACACCAACAGCACCTGCGAAGGCGGGACTTGGGGAGGACAGCTGGAATGCGGCCCGGCGTCTGTCTGCCAAGCAGGCATCTTCTGCACCCGCAGCTGTGCTGAAGGCCGCTTGGGCGGCCCTCTCTTTGGGCAGCTCTTCAGCCCAGATGCAAGCATGGGGCCTCCAGGACCTTCCAGGAACCGCCAGGCACCCCCACTGGCAAAGCTGACCTCTGTTAACTCCTTCTCCCCACCCATCTGCCAGTTTATCCCCATCTATGCAAGTGTGAAATATGCGTACACGGAGAAGCGCACATAAGATCCGACTGCTGTATACAATTGCACCTACGCAGCCGGCTCCGAGGTCAGGAAACAGAACACGGTGCCAGCGCGGTGGCTCACGCCTTTCATTCCAGCACTTGGAGAAGCCGAGGTCGGAGGATCGTTTGAGGCCAGGAGTTGAAGACCAGCCTGGGCAATAAGGTGAGACCCCATCTCTACAAGCACCCATCACTGTCCCCTCTCTCCCGTTCGTCGTTTTCTCGCCTCTTTTAAGTCACGTTGTCCATTCGTGGCCCCATCCGGGTGAGCCTTACTTCCCGGGAGAGTCCGGGAGCTCCGCGGTGCTGTGGCGGCGACGGGACACACGGGGGCGCGCGCGGCCCTCGCCCGGACGTGTGGAAGGGACCCGGAGTCCCACGCCAGGGCTGGGCGGGCAGGATTCCGCCCGGACAGAGCTGAGCCAAGCGTTTCGGTGCCGAACCCCGTGGGCCGGGCTTCTGTCCTTGTGACCCCAGGGTGGGTAGGGAGGTCCTGGCCCCTCTCCTCCAGGGACCTCCTTTTGGCCCAGACCGCGGTGCTCTGAAAACTGCAAAACACTGTCCGGGTGAGGAGTTGTTACTGTCATTGTTGGGAACGAGTAAGCCCTACTGTGTGCTCGACCATGTACCAAGCACATCGGGGGCATTTTCTCATTTAGTGCTCATGCCGCGCGAGGAAGGGGAGCTATTGTTATCACCCCATTTTACACACCCGGAAACTGGCAGGGTAGGATTGCGGCGCTCATGCCCTGA
The DNA here is from genome assembly GCF_041146395.1 of Eulemur rufifrons. Taxonomy (NCBI): domain Eukaryota; kingdom Metazoa; phylum Chordata; class Mammalia; order Primates; family Lemuridae; genus Eulemur; species Eulemur rufifrons. Next base: position 34,418,116 of record NC_090996.1, read on the forward strand.
CACCGCAGCCCCCGCGCTTGCCAGCTATCTGTATTTATTTATATTGACATATTTATGTTGCTGCCCTTCCTCATACAGCGAAATTTCCACTGGAAGCATGTTTTTGAATTTAAATTTTTAAAAAAATCTTTGTGAATCAGACTTTCAAGAACGGGCGGTTGGAAGCGGGCCTGTCCTGGCAATGGGATGGCACAGGGAGCCCTGGACAGCTGGAGAGGGGACCAGCCTGGGGTCGTCAACAGGGTTCAGGCTGGGACAGGGCGGCATGGTTGCCAGAGATGCTAACGTCAAGATAGGATTCCTGGAGGCGGGCTGCGGCGCCCACCCGGGATGCGGGCCCGCCCCCAGCGCTGGTCCTTGCCAGCAAGGGGGCTGGAGCCTGGCAGTGCGTGACCTTTCGGAGACGCGGGGAGAGGGACGCTGGGGTATTGGTGGCTAGGGCTAGGAGGAGACGGGTGGTCAGTGAGTAAACTAACAAAGAGAATTTCGGATAGAGACCAGCGCCGCAGCAGAAATAAGGCCGGAGGAGGTGCGGGGAGAGGCCGCCCAGAAGCGTGACTCCTCCCTCTGGGTTGGCCGCCCGGGAGAGGGGCGACCCCAGCCCGCCCGGCTCTGCGCCGGCCCCTAAGCACTGCAGCGGGGTCATCCTGGCGTCGTGAGCTGCTTCTCTACGGGAGAGAGACTAATCCGAAGCTCGGAAAAGCCCAGCGCGCTCCCAAGGTCGTTCGGCCGGGAAGGGGCTGAGGGGGATTTGAGCCGAGAGCAGCCTCAATGCCAGAGGATGGAGAAGCCGCCTTAAAAGCCTGTCGGCAGAGGGCAGCGAGCAGGCGAGGCCGGGCCCAGGAGGCTTCTGCCTGTCTGGAGGGCTTCCTGGAACAGGCGGCAGTTTCTAGCTCCCGAAGCCGCGCCCTCGGGGGTGGGGGCTTGGACGTGGGGCTTCCCATCGCAGCCCTGGTGCGGTACACCGCCGCTGTGACGAGGCAGTCAGCCGTTCCAGGGCACCCGGCCCGCGGGGACCCAGGAGGCCGCAGGCACTTCCTGTCCCCCAGTGACGGCCCCCTGGGGCTATGCCTGCGCACGCACCGCCGTGGCCGTCCTTTTTACGGATGCGAAAACTAAGCTAGCCCAGCGAGGGCAGTGGGTGCTGGGCCTGGGGCCTGGGGCCAGTGGGTGTCCGGGAACCGGACCACACTCCGACTCCGCGCTGCGCCTTGGGCTCAAGGACACAGCGCGCGCCCACGCTTCCCCAGCCAGCTGCAAGCGCAACATGCGCCTGCGCATTAAGAGCGCACGACCAGGGAAACGGCGAGGGCGGGGCGGCGACGCGCACGCAAGGTCGTAAGGGGCGGGGTCCGGGAGGCTGGGCGCTTCTGATGGGCTGGACGGAGGAGGGGACGGGGTAGGGGGTGTTCCTGGGCGGGGCCTCGAGGCCGGTTTGGAATTTTTGGCGCGAGCCGGCTCCGCGCGCGTTCACGGGCCGTTCCCTCTCCGGAGAGTCCTCCGTCTGGGCGTCCGGAGCGGTCGACGGCAGACCCCGGCCTGCTTGGCCACCCCGACGGCTCCCGCGGTCTCCGCAGACTCGAAATCTGGGACCTCGCTGATCTGCGCCCCGTCCACCCGTCCCAGGTGAGCCCGGGCCGGCCCTGAGGGTTCTCGGGCAGGGCAGCCTTTCCGCTCCCCTCCCCTGCCGCGGCCGCCCCCAACCCCGGGCAGCCCTTCCCCGGGCCGGCCTCACCCACCTCCCTTCAAGCCCGGGCCCTCAGCTGCTGGCCGTTCCACTCCGGCGGGCGCCGGCCCTGCTCCTTTGACTGCACCTCCCTGGGCCCGCCGCGCCCGACGGCCACGCCCACTTCCCTTAGGCCCCTCCTCTGGAGCGGCCCCTTCCAGGTGTCAGTCCCCACCTTTCGATCCTCTTTCGTCTGGTAGCTCCTTCCCCCAGCAGCAGCCCCCACTTTACTCGACCCTCCCGGGAGAGCCCCGCCCGCTTTCCGTCAAGTCCCGCCCTACGGCCACTCCCGGTGACAGCCGGTGCGCTCACCTCTGTTCGCCAGCGTTTCCCCACGCCCACGGAGGTGAACTGGGCTGAGGCCCTGCCCGCGAGGAACTCACAGTCTAGCGGCAGACCGTGCTCAGCAGATGTGTCCGGCCCGGTGAAGGGGTGAGGCAAGAAGGCCCGAGTCCTGAGACCCCCGGAAACTGCAGAGGCCATCCGGGCCTGGCCTCGGCTCTGGGCCACCCTGGAGTCACCTGGGAGCCGCTGCTCCTTCTACCTCCCCCAACCCACCCCTGAGGCTGTTGGCCAGGCCAACCGTGTTGGATGTAAGTGATACTGGGACAGTCTGGAAACTGGCTTAAGATGCAGGGGCGCCTGTGGTCCCAGCTACTGGGGAGGCTGAGGCAGGAGGATCGCTGAGCCCAGGAGGTCAAGACCAGCCTGGGCAACATGGCCAGACCCCATCTCAAAAAAAAAAAAAAAAAAAAAAAAGATTCAGGGGCCCAGGGTCCTGGAGTGCGCAGGGCTAGGCCAGCGGGCTGTACTTCTAACCAGCGCCCTGCCGATCCTGACACCTGGCTCCTCACTTTGAGAAACCCTGGGATGGAATTCTTGAGGTAAATAGAGGCAGAGGAAGGGTCCCCACAGCATGTAGGGAGTCTTCCAGCCAGGCCTGGGCAGGGTCCTTCCCCTCACCGCCTCACTCCCTCAGGGACCAGAGGCTCAGATGACTACTCTCCTGTTTCTGACTCATCCCTGCTAGCTATGGCATCTCTTGATACATTGTGACTTCCTCTCAAATCCACTCCCCTTCTCTTGCTTTTTGGTTTTTGTTTCAGTTACAACATTATAGCAACAGACAGCCCTCTCTGCCCCAACACACAAAGTCACTTACAGAGGGAACTGGCCAGAGCATTGTCTATGACAATAGCTGTTTGCATTTATGCCAGCCACTGGGCTGAACCTTCTGTAAGGTCAGGATTCCAAGTCCATAAACCCCTGGCACCAGATGTGTTCAGAATTCAAAATGTCTCAGATTTTACAAAGCTAATAGGGCGCATATAACATATATGTAACACCACTTGCAGGTCTGGGACATCATCCCATAATCAAACAACATTAATATTTCTGTCAAGAAATATATGAATATTTACATCAAGAGGGAAAAGTAGTTCAGGTCAGATTTTTCTGCTAAATTAGTTTTGTATGTAGATATCCGATTGTCCCTAGACCATTTTTTGCAAAGACTATTCTTTCCCGTTGATTGTCTTGGCACCCTTGTTGAAAATTAACTGACCACAAATATGAGGGTTTTTATCTGAACTCTCAGTTTTATTCCCTGGATCTATATATCTATCCTAGTGTGAGTACCACACTGTTTTCATTACTGTAGCTTTGTAGTAAGTTTTGAAATCAGGAGGTGTGAATCCTCCAACTTTATTCTTTTTTGAGATTGTTTTGACTATTCTGGGTCTCTTGAGTTTCCATATGCATTTTGGGATCAGCTTGTCAATCTCTGTAATGAAGGCAGCTGGAATTCAGATAGGGATTGCACTGAATCTGTGGGTCGGTTTGGAGGGTAAACATGTAATGTCTTTTTGTTTATTTAGGACTTCAGTTTCTTAAAGAAGCTGAGAGAAGAAAGGAAAGCAAGTATGTATGCGTAATGTTTGTTATACTGACCTCATTTACCATTTCTGGTTCTTTGTTCCTGTGAGTTTGAGTTGCCATCTGGTGGCATTTTCGAGTTCAAAACAGTCATGCACCCACCTCCTTAGTGCTATTATTTGTAAATAATTGCATTACTGTGTTATATGCCCAGCAATGCAGTTATGTACATATTGTTTTATACATATAATGCATAATGATTTTTTAAATGATTTAAGAGAAGAAAGAAGAAATCTGCACTTATACTGTCTTTATTCATTGTGTAATCACCTTTACTGGTGGTCGTCTTAGTCTTTCCATGTGGATTTGAATTAATATTTGGTTTCATATGCTTTCAGCCTGAAGAACTTCCCTTAATATTTCTTGTAAGGCATGTCTGCTAGCAGTGAATTCTTTCTGTCTTTGTATATGTGGAAATGTCTTTACTTTGTCTTTATATTTGAAAGATGTTTTGCTGGATAAAAGATCCTTGTGGACAAATTTTTCCTCCAGCACTTTGAATTGTCACCCTGCTGCCTTTTGACCTCCAGTGTTTCTGATGAGAAGTCAGCAGTTAATCTTATGGGGGGGGGGGTGTAAGTGACGAGTCATTTTTCTCTTGCTGCTTTCAAGATTTGCTCCATATTTTTGGTTTTCAGCACTTTTAATATGACATGTCTATGTATGGATCTCTACATTCATCTTGCTTGGAGTTTGTTGAGTTTCTTGGATGTGTTGATTAATTTTTTAAAATAAAATTTGCAAAGTTTTCAGCCATTATTTCTTCAAATATTTTTCCTTTCCAATTCAAAGGGACAGAGGAAAAACTATTTTTTTCCTGCTCCTTATTTTCGCTCCTTCAGGTACCCGTTACATATATGTTGGTGCACTTGATGATGTGTCTCTAGATTTCTCTGAGGCTCTGTTCTGTTTTCTTCAGACTGCGTCATCTATATTTTTCTTTTTCTTTCTTCCTTTTTTTTTTTTTTTATACAGAGTCTCACTCTGTTGCCTGGGCTAGAGTGCCGTGGCATCAGCCTATCTCACAGCAACCTCAAACTTGTGGGCTCAAGCAATCCTTCTGCCTCAGCCTCTCGAGTAGCTGGGACTACAGACATGCGCCACCATGCCTGACTAATTTTTTCTATATATTTTTAGCTGTCCAGATAATTTCTTTCTATTTTTAGTAGAGACAGAGTCTCACTCTTGCTCAGGCTGGTCTCGAACTCCTGAACTCAAATGATCCACCTGCCTCGGCCTCCCAGAGTGCTAGGATTACAGGCATGAGCCACCGCGCCCGGCCAAGTCATCTCTATTGATGTGTCCTCAAGTTGCTTAAGTTATTTCTTCAGCTCAAATCTGCTGTTGAACCCCTCTAGTGAATTTTTCATTTCGGTTATTGTTCTTTTCAACTCCACATTTTCCATTTGGCTCTTTTTTTAATTTCTATCTCTATTGATGTGCTCTACAATGTTATCGGTATACCTTCCTTTCCTTGTTTGAACATGGTTTCCTTTAGTTCTTTGAACACAGCTATAAGGACTGCTTTGAAGTCTTTGTTAAGACTAGGCCCTCTCAGTTTCTGCTGCCTGTTTTGTTTTTTCCTGCGTATGGGTCACACTTTCCTGTGTCTTTGCATATCTTGTAGTTTTTTGGTGAAAACTGGACATTTTAAGTAATATGTTGTAGCAACTGTGCATACTGGTTCCCCACCCTTTTCCGGGGCATATGATTGTAATTTGCCTGTTTATTTGTTTGGTAGATGGCTGGACAACTGTGGTGAAGTCACTTCCCCTGCACTGTGAATCCTGGATGTCACTGCTCTGAGGGTGCAGCCTTGAGCACGTGCACAGCCACCCTGGGATGATGGTGGTTTTAGGAGGTTCCCTGTGACTGGCTTTTCCCTGATCATACCCAGCTGTTAGGCTCCACCAGTAGCTGGTTAGGTGCTGTATTGTTTTTGACAATAACGCAGGGCATAATTGCTCCACAGACTGATCCAATTAAATTTGGGCTCCTTTAACACAGGATAACTTTTGGGGTCAGTGTTTAAGATTTGTTCTGACTACAGGAAGGCTCTTGTTAGCTGTCTCTTTCCCCAGTTCTCTTTGGTAAACTAGCTGGCCTATGGCTTAGCTTATTGCTCTGATGTAGGTACCAGCCTCCGCTTCATTGTTCATCACCAGGACCCCCCACTGATTTTCTTCTTTCCTTCCTTTCTTTCTTTTTTCTTTTTTTGTTTTTTTGAGACAGGATCCGCTCTGTTGCCCAGGATAAAGTGCTGTAGTGTCATGATAGCTCACTGCCACCTGGGCTCAAGTGATCCTCCTGCCTCAGCCTCCCACCTCCATTGATTTTGACAGCACCTGTAGGCTTGAACTTCCCCACACTGTTTCAGATAAAGTCAGTTCTTCAAGAGGAGACCTTCAGAGCTCTGTTTTACAACCTGCTTCTATCCCCGAGCAAAATCTCTGAGCCCATGCTATGGAGCTGGGAGCAGGACATTGGTGCACTTCTGAGTGAACTGTGCCTCAGAAGCAGGTCCTGGGGGGTGGGGCGGGGGCAGGAGCTTCTGGCCTTCTTGGTTTGCCTCTCCCAGTGTGGAAGCTCCTTCCTATAAATGAGCTGGGGCTTGGGTGATCGGGGGTCTGTGTTCCCAGCCTGCTGGGCCCCAAGGTAGAGCCTCCCCTCTGTGAGTGGGGCAGGTGGAAGAAGGGAGCCCTTAATCTATATGCCACACGCAGCTCGAATATAGTCTCTGCCATGTGGAACTGGGAGGGGAGAGAAGTACCGAGAGCCTGGCCCTCCTGGGCAGATACCCTAACCCCAGGCTGGGAGCTGGGAGAGAGGGGGCCCATCTTCTTGGCCACACCTGCCCCCACTGCTAGGCCGGTGGTGCTTGGGGGCCAGGAAAGGAGTGTCATGGCTCAGGTGCCAACATGCTCCATGTTCTTATCAAGATTTGGCAGATTTTCTTGTATACATGTTTCTTCGTTCTCTATATATTCTTAGTACCACACCCAGAGACTTTAAATGCTTGGTTTCGAATAATTTTCACATTATGCCTGTTTCACTGGGGACAAGGTCCCCAGGGCTCCTCATGCTGCCATTTGGATGTGGGATCCACTAAATGAGTTTTGGTACCACAACTATGGAAAAGAAAGAAAGAAACTTGGAATTCAGAGGTTTTTTACTTTGGAATTGGAGTTAAGGGATGATTGGCCTGTGTGAATATTTCCATCTTACAGTCTTGGAAGAGGTTGCATAGCTTAGGAACAATCCGTTGAGATGAGGTGGGGACGGACACGCAGGCAGTCTGACTCCAGAACCCACCTCAGTTTTAACCTCTCTACTGGACTACTGGGAGACCCTCAAGGACCCGGCCCCGTGGGTTTCATTTTATATTTCTAGAATTGCCAAAATACAGACAGCCCAGTATACAGGTATGTATATATCTGTCCTCTGTCTTTTCCTGGTAGGTGTTTGTCACCTCCACGGCCTTCATGTTTAAAGCAGAACTCGTGTGTGGTGTAGACGCGGTTCTCTTCCACAGCATCTTTGGCGTCACAGGACCAGGCGCTGTTTGAGTGGACTCAGCCTCTGCCTCTGCCCCCAAGCCTCCTGCGCTAGTCATGCCCCTGCCAACGGAGGGCACCCCGCCACCCCTGAGCGGCACCCCTGTCCCAGTCCCAGCCTACTTCCGCCATGCAGAACCTGGCTTCTCTCTCAAGAGGCCCGGAGGGCTCAGTCGGAGCTTCCCACCCCGGCCCCCCGCCAAGGGCAGCATCCCCATCAGCCGCCTCTTCCCTCCTCGGACCCCAGGCTGGCACCAGTCCCAGCCCCGGAGGGTGTCATTCCGAGGTGAGGCCTCAGAGACCCTGCAGAGCCCCGAGTATGACCCAAGGAGGCCAGAGTCCTTCTTCCAGCAGAATTTCCAGAGGCTCAGCCGCCTGGGCCACGGCTCCTATGGAGAGGTCTTCAAGGTGAGTGCGGGGGTTGCGGGGGGCAGCTTCCCTAGGCTCATGGGGGGGCCCCTTTGCCTCCCTGCTCCTCCCTGGGCAGGACAGTGCCCTCAGCAGCCTGCGCCCCTTGTCTCCCTGATGGCCCACAGCCTCCACCAGGCTTTGCTTTGGCTGCTCTCACAACCCCCACGCAGGCCCTCTGAGGGCTGCCTCAGTGCACACTGGGCCCTTGTCCACAGCCTGGCACACCCGCAGCAGCTCTGGCTGCCATCTCCTCCTGCCCTGAGCCAGCTGTGCTGGGGTCCTTGGCAAGTTCTGCCTGCCTTGGGCTGGCAGGCTCTAAGGGTACCCCTGCCTGCCACTTTGTATTTTCTTAAAATATAGTTTCCAATCATTTACATTTTCTTTAAAATGGTAGTTTTCCCTTGCATAATACTGTATGAAGACAATTTGTTAAAAAGTAGGAACAGGACTAGTGTGGTGGCTCATGCCTGTAATCCTAGCACTCTGGGAGGCCAAGGCAGAAGGATCCCTTGAGGCCAGGAGTTCAAGACCAGACTGAGCAAGAGTGAGACCCTGTCTCTATAAAAAAGAGAAAGAAAGAAAGAAAAATTACCTGGGCATGATGGCATGCGCCAGTAGTTCCAGTTACTTGGGAGGCTGAGGCAGCAGGATCGCTTGAGCCCAGGAGTTTGAGGTTGCAGTGAGCTATGATGATGCCACTGCACTCTAGCCTGGCAAAAGAGCAAGACCCTGTCTCAAAATATAAACAAAAAGTACAAACAACGCAGGCCTCTGGATCAGCTCTTCTTCCCAGAGGAAACTGCTTTCCCACAGCAGGGCATCCTGCCCGCGGCGTTGCATAGACAGCTCTTTCAGTTCCCAGCATGTCCTAGAGATTTTTCTGGGTCGGCGCTCGTAGGTCTACCCTGTCTCTTCCATCGCTGAGTCTCCAGCGAACCAGCCCCTGCGGACGGAGGGGTGTGCAGTTCTGCCATTGCAGTGGGTAGCGGTCTCTGAGACACATGCCGGCTGCTCTGCCTCCCTACATCTGTGAAACCTTAATGGAATCTGCTGGGTTATCGCCCCAACTGGTGCACCACTCACAGCCCACCCTCCACCCCGCCTGCGCCTGCCACCTCCCTTCCAGGTGCGCTCCAAGGAAGACGGCCGGCTTTATGCTGTAAAGCGCTCCATGTCACCATTTCGGGGGCCCAAGGACCGGGCCCGAAAGTTGGCCGAGGTAGGCGGCCACGAGAAGGTGGGACAGCACCCTCGATGCGTGCGGCTGGAGCGGGCCTGGGAGGAGAGCGGCATCCTGTACCTGCAGACGGAGCTGTGCGGGCCCAGCCTGCAGCAGCACTGTGAAGCCTGGGGTGCCAGCCTGCCCGAAGCCCAGGTCTGGGGCTACCTGCGGGACACTCTCCTTGCCCTGGCCCACTTGCATGGCCAAGGCCTGGTCCACCTTGATGTCAAGCCCGCCAACATCTTCCTGGGGCCCCGGGGCCGATGCAAGCTGGGTGACTTCGGGCTGCTGGTGGAGCTGGGTACAACTGGGGCCAGTGACGCCCAGGAGGGAGACCCCCGCTACATGGCCCCCGAGCTGCTGCAGGGCTCCTACGGGACGGCGTCGGACGTGTTCAGGTGAGGACTGGGATGCACAAGGGTCCCAGGCGGCGGAAGGCCTTCCTAGGGGCAGTGGGCAGAGAAAGGGACTCCTTCCCTAGCCTTGGACACGCAGACTCAGGTGCAGGGGACACTGCCCCTGCCCTTCAGTCAAGGGCTCTCCAGAGTCAGGCTGTAAGCAGCCAGTCCCCGGAGCTACTTTAATAGACACTGACCTACCTCCTCACAGCTCTACAAGAGGGCTATTATTGCTCTATTCACAGGGAGGACATGGCACAGGGAGGTTAAGGGACTTGCCCGAGGCCCACAGTTAACAGGTGGTACCACTGGGACCCCACCCAGGCCCTGATCATCAGGATGAGAGTAACACTAGTCACCGTAGCAACTGTGGTGCCTGTTCAGGGGGGCACTGGGAGCGTGTGGGCTGCACTGGGCGCGGGGCTGCCTCAGAGCTCCCCTAGCCCTGCTTCCTCACCTCCCTGGCTTATGGCAGAAGAAACCGGCCCTTTCCCACCCTCCTCCAAGGGGCAACCCAGGCCTGGGTCTGTGTCCCTAGGCCAACCCGGGGACCTTCTGCCCCCATCCCATCCCTCCCAGTCTGGGCCTCACCATCCTGGAATTGGCATGCAACATGGAGCTGCCCCACGGTGGGGAGGGCTGGCAGCAGCTGCGCCAGGGCTACCTGCCCCCCGATTTCACTGCCGGTGAGTGGGGGGCAAGGGTGGGAGGGGCATGCGGCCCTGGGCTTCCAGGGAGGAAGTGGCTGGTGGTGGGGGCACTCTTGGGCTCAGGGCCCAATCAGTGTCCTGGGACCCCTGATGTAGCCCTGCTTCCTGGGCAGGTCTATCTACTGAGCTGCGCTCTGTCCTCGTCATGATGTTGGAGCCAGACCCCAAGCTGCGGGCCACAGCCGAGGCCCTGCTGGCCCTGCCCGTGCTCAGGCAGCCACGGCCCTGGAGCGTCCTGTGGTACATGGCTGCCGAGGCCTTGAGTCGAGGCTGGGCCCTGTGGCAGGTAAGTGCCCGGCGGTGACGGGTTGCCCGGCCTGCTTCCCAGCCCCAGGCTCCACCTGGCCTCCTGAGGCTCCTCTCTCCATAGGCCCTGCTCACTCTGCTGTGCTGGCTCTGGCATGGCCTGGCTCACCCTGCCAGCTGGCTGCAGCCACCAGGCCCACCAGCCACCCCGCCCGGCTCTCCGCCTGGCTCCCTGCCCTGCAGCCTCCTCCTGGACAGCAGCCTTTCCAGCAACTGGGACGATGACAGCACAGGGTGGGTGACAACACAGGACACGTGGTGGGGGGTGGGGATGGACATCACGGTGGCCAAACTCCATGCCAGAGGAGGCCCAGGCCCCAGCCCCATGGAGACTAGTGGTGAATGGGGACCCCTCCCACAAACCTGGCCACCCTCACAACCCCGGGAAAGGAACCAAGGCACTGAGGGCATGGCTTGGCCCCGCGTGAATGCAGCTCTGGCGGACTGACCGCTGCACACAGCACAGCTTTGCACGCAGGGCACCATCTCATCAGGGGTGGCAGGCGCTTCAGCCCCCATCCCAGTGGAGGCTGCCAGTTTCCAGGGACAAGGCACTGTCCCTTCTCTGGGAGGAGAAACCCTCTTGGAGCCTGGCGAGCCCCTGCTTGGGGAGGATTCCTTAGTCCCAGGTGCCTGGTGGACAGTGAGAGGCTGTAATTAAGAAACTGCAGCAAAGGAAAACCACATGCTCAGGGCCACAGCTCTCAGGAGGAACACCGCCAGGAGCCTCACCCTCACAAAAATGTCACCCTGTCACTCAGGGGGCACTTTAAAGCTCATACTGCCAGAAAAATTCCATTTACTAAAAGTTCACTTCAAACCCGCTTCAGTCAAAGCCCATGGGTTCAGAAAAGGGACAGAGGGGGGGCCTTTGAGTGTGGTCAGGTGGAAAGACTTTGAAAGCTGTCAGTGCTCCTTTCAGAGTGCACCAAGTTTTTATTGTCCCCAACTGTGGCTCCCTGCCCCTGTTAGGAAGGGGCCTGGGACCTACGTAGGGACGAGCTGGTGTCGTCCTGCCCTCCCCACCCCTCACACCCTGCCTGTCTCACCCACCACCCTGCAGGCCCTCACTCTCCCCTGAAGCGATCCTGGCACGGGCAGGGAGCACCTCCACGCCCCGGAGCAGGTACACACCCAGGTGAGCAGGCCTAGGGGCCGGGGGCAGGCAGGGTTGGCTTTCGGATCCTGAGTGTTATACCTTTCCTCCCTCCTCCCAGGGATGCCCTGGACCTCAGTGACATTGACTCAGAGCCTCCCCAGGGCTCCTTCCCCTCCTTTGAGCCTCGGAACCTCCTCAGCCTCTTTGAGGACTCCCTAGACCCAACCTGAGCCCCAGGCTTGGCCTCTGCACTTTTAGCCTTTTATCCTGTTTCCCTCCTATCCCCCTGAAAGCTGGATCCCTCTGGAAGCTCCCATGGCCCCTTTTGCCTGGCTGTGTCTAATAAAAGGTATCTGAATTTTGGGAACACCCATGCTTGCTCGAGTGGCAACACAGCCCTTGCTGTCCCTTTATTGGTGTCGCCCAGGATCTCAGGCCCCTGGGATGGGTCCTGAGGCTGAGCCCTGCTGAGAACCCAGGGCCTCAGGCCTCGGGCCATCAGATGGAGCCACACAGTGTGGAGCAGAGGCTTCCTGAGCGAGCACGTCCCCCATGGGCAGGTTGAGCCATTGGCACTCAAGGTGGAGGGCAGGCCCAAAGCCCAGCCAGCGCCAGTTGCCTGGAAAATGCAGTGGCAGAAGTCCTTGTGCCCCTTGGCCAGCTGGTACAAGAAGTGTCAATGCCCACTTGGTTCTGCTGCCCCGAATGCCTTACTCCACAGTCTCTGGACAGAGGGAGAAGGGGCGGGTGAGCATCTGGCTGCTGGGAGGCCGGAAGTATGGGCTGGCCAGGGACCCAGGAGGGGCCCAGTGGGAAGGGCCAGAGGGGAAGGAGGAGGTGACAGCTCTGGGCTGGTGCAGACCTGGTATGTTGGCAGCACTCTAACTGTTAGAGTAAGATGTGACCCCACGGTCCCTCACAGGTCACAGGGGACACACAGGCCCAGAGGGAAAGGCTTCCTTCCAGCTGACATGGTAGAACAGTAGCCTGGAGGCAGAAGGCAGGGAGAGGAAGCTGGAGCTTCGAGGCATGGGTGGAAGAAGAGGTTAGTCCGTAGGGAAAAATGGATGAGCAGACGAGGGCTCCCAGCCGAGATGTCCCATCCACTGGAAGCATCTGGGGAGCCAACCCCTTGCAGACCAGCAGGAGGAGGTAGGAGGCCATGGGCAAGCCAGCGTGGGGACAGCCTCCAGTCAGTCCAGGGGACAGGCATGGTGGGCGGCCCAGAGTAGGTCAGGCACGACGCCAGCGTGCAGCTGGAGGATGGAGCCCACACTGAGCAGGTGCATGATCTGGTGGGAGTTGCCCCAGTAGTCGAAGCGGCCAGGTCCCCAGCGCTCTGGCAGGCGGGCCACGTTCACGAGGCCCCCAAGCAGCGCCAGTGCATCCATGCGCAGGTAGCAGGGCAGGGAGCCTGGAGCCCCTGAGCCCAGCCCCATTCCCCGGGCCCCAAACACCAGCAGGCGGGCACCAGCCTGCCAGCCAAAGGCCCGGAGGCGGGCACTGGTGGAGGGGGCAGTGAGGGCCCGCCAGCCAGCCACGCCTGATAGCACGGTGTAGCCCACCAGGGCAGCCGGACGCAGCCAGGGCCTGCAGGCCAGGGTGCAGTGGATGATGGGCAGGGCCCCTGCACAGGAGAAAGCAGGAGAGGGCATGTCAGTCTGAGGGTCCACCTGCCCTTGCCTACCCAGGGCTCATATGAGTGCCCCCCGACCCGTCCCTCAGGGCCCTGACTCACCGAGGGTATTGACAAGGCAGACCCCACACATATCCAGCGCGAGGAGCCGGGCATACACAGGGCTGCCTCCTTGGTGGCACATGAAAAGGTGATACAGCACAGAGCCTGCAGGTGGTGCCAGGCAGGCCACACAGTGCGTGCCCCCCAGCCAGCCATCCTTGCCCAGCTGACCCCAAGGCATGGTCATCGGTACCAGCACCAGGAAACCCAGCAGGGCCAGCCCTAGGGGAGGGAGACAGTTATTCATCAGGCAGTCCCAGCATGGAGGGACAGGAGCAAGACAGAGGTCATGAGAATGCTTCTGTCCAGCCGGCAGCCAGCAGGCCTTGGACCGAGGCAGGCCCTGGGCTAAAGGCTTTTCGAGACTTTAGTTGCTTAGGGCTCATGACAGTGTTGGGAAGTAGAGAGCATCATCTCCACTTTGCAGGCAAGGAAACTGAGGCTCGGACAGGCTGAGTGACCTGCCCCAGGTGAGCCCAGCAAGTAAGCAATGGACAGAGGACAGAGCCTGGACAGGCCAACTCCCACTCTGCTCCCACCCAAGCAGGAGGCCCCAACCCGGCCTGGTGTGTCAGCAGAAGCCTAAGTAGGCGTAACTTCATGCTGAGTGCTGAAGATGCCCCAGAGGTCTTGGGGCAGTGAAACCAGCCCCCGGCTACCTAGCTTGCCCTTCTCAACCTGAGTCTTCCCCTCTCCATAAGTGTCCAGGCAAACAGGCCATGGCCCTTTTTGTCTTCCAGAAAGGGCCAGACCAGCCAGGGGAAGCCAAGTCCACAGGAGGGGAAGGGGCCCCAAAGGAGCTTGTCCCAGCTCCCCAGGCACCCACCCTTCCAGCTCCATTCGTCCCAGTCCAGCCCTCCCCGCAGGCGCTCTGGCCTTGCCTTCACACAGGGGCCAAGGGCTGCCCACTCTCGGTGGGATCTGGCCAGGCAATAGCTTGGGAAATGTGCTGAGGTTGGGTCCAGCCAGCCCAGGGCCCCTCTCCCTGCTGGGGCAGCTCAAGGACGGGCAGGGCTGTGTCAGCAGAGCTTGGCGGACCGCGGAGGAGGGGCCGGGCTCCTGCGAGGGGAGGAAAGCGCAGCCACCAGGCGGAGCCCCAAGACAGCTGCTTGGGCGGGGGCGTCCGGGTGGCTGCGCGGGGAGTGGCTGGGGCCGGCTTCTCCCGGGCAGTCAACACCCCTCTCCGGGATGGGTGCTGGCGGGGGAGGATGCCCTGGGCGCTGGGATTATAAAGGGCCGGACAACAAGCTCCCAGCAACTGGGGCTCAGAGGAGTTAAGCAGGTTCAGGCCCCCACGCTGCTCCCCTCTCCTGACCCGGGGCCCCCGCCGGGAAGGCGGAAGCTGGCACTGTGGCCCGGACAATGGCAGCTTTGTCACCGCGGCTACTGGTCGTGCCAGGGCTGGAGCAGTCCAGGACTTGGGTTTTCCTCGGCCTTAGAGCCCCCGGCCCGGCACGGACAGGGCGGCAGTGGGTTTGGGATGCGCGTTGCGGGACGCGGCTCACCGTGCGTGTAGATGTTGCCCAGTTCGTTGTGCAGATAGAAGAGGCTGCGCAGGCAGCCAGAGCCGCTGCTGGCCGGCCGGTAGCCGGTCAGCACGAACTTATTGAACTGCAGGTGCGGTGGCGAGCTGGCCCAGTCCAACAGCCGCGGCCCGGCCAGGAACGCCATGGCCCGGCACGGCGCGGGCGGCCCGCGCTCCTCCTGCCTCCGGGCCGCCGCCTCAGTGGGGCAGCCGCACCTGGAGGCTCATCCCGGCCCGCGCCCCCAGCCGCCCCGCGCTGGATCGGCGCACGCGCCAGCCGGTGGAGGGGGGTCCCGCCTGGCGCCCCTCCGCGCTGCGCACGCGCGAGGCTGACGCCCCCGTGCCGAGGCGGAGGCTGGGCCTCGCCGGGCGCCCGAGCGCCGGGCAGGAGCGCCGCAGGGACAGCTGGCGGCGCCGGTGGCCGCAGCGGCCAGCAGTCTCGCCGCAGTCCGGAGGTCGGGCGCGGCCGGACGCGGGACGGGACGCCAGGCTCCGCCCCGGCTCCTCGCCTCCGCCGCCCTGCCCGCGTTTCGCGCGCTGGGTTCCTGACGTCGGCGTGGCAGGGCCAATGGGCGCGGCCAGCGGGGAGGCTCCGCCCCGAGGCCGCCCAGGCCCTAGTCACGTTGGCATAAAGTGCGGGGTTCCCGCTTCATTTGCATGGGGAGGCTATTGGCTTAGGGCTTGACGTTCTGGGTCCTGCGGGCTCCGCTGGAGTGACCCTGGCACCTCTGGTCCCTCAGCATTGCGCGGCGGGCTTTCCGCGTGACCCCCAGGTTTCTGCACCTTTGGGCACCCACCCTAGAGGATACAGCCCGGCCACCCGGCCCCACCCTGCAGCCTGGGCTCTGTCCAAGGTGCTGCCGGATGGGTCGAGTCTAGAGCCTCTGTGTCCCCACTCCGGGGGTGAGCTCTCCGCCGGCTGGACTCCTCCGGAGCGCGGCAAGCTGCGCCAAGGTTCCCAGGCCTCTGAGAGTGTACCTGACGCGCCCAGAGCCCTCGGACGAGGCCCTGCCCTTCGGGCCAGGCTCCCCGGAACTTGGGCTCAGCCCACCTGGCTCCCTGTTATCACCCACAGGGCGCACCCTCGGCCCCGCCCAGGACAAGCTGAAAACAGAGGATAAGACACAAGGCAAGAGGCGAGGAGAGGAAGGTTGGCTTCCACCCAGTCCACGCTGAGCAGGGAGCAGGTAGGCTCCCCTTCGGCATAACTCTCCCCACAGTCCTCCTTTTCCTCCTTCCCCCGTGGCCCCCCTTCTACAGGACCCCGCCCACCCATCTTTCCGTGTTCTCGGTCCTTCCTCTTCTGCATTCCAGGCGGCCGCACGAAACTCCTTGCACGGAACGCCCTTCATTTGCATGGGCACAGGCGATACGCAGCTCCTGTGCATTAATATGCTCCTCCCACCGCGTAAGAACTTGCGGAGGCCCACAAAATGGACCCTTTATTCAAAGTCTTTGGCGGGTCTTTTTGACCTTTTTTTTTTTTTTTTGATCTCAGACCTCTCACTGAGGCAGTAGTCCAGGACCACCCCAAAATGGGCTCAAAGACCCCTAAAACCACATCAAGGTCCATGAAGGGGGAGCCTGGATTCTTCTTGCCCTTTGCCCTCGACCACCTAAACACTGAGGGAGGGTCAGACCAAGTCCCCGATAATAGCACCAGATGCTTCCTGTCCGACTCCTGATGACCAGAGGCCGAGCTGCCTTTAAAGAGGCAGAAGGCCGAGGTAGGGTGTGGCATAGCGTCTCAGGTGTCCATCTTGCTGGTGGAGGGTCCAGATCAGAGAGCAGAGATGAGTGAGCGCAAGGAGCTCTGGCTGGAGACACTCAGGGTCCGGTAGCTCGAATCAGGACTCTCAGCTTGGGAGTCCCCTTGGGGACAGGGCAGGGCCATCCCTCGGGGCCGACGGTACCACACAGCCCAGTTTCTCCAGGATGCTCGGGAAGGACCCAACGCCGGGGGCCCTTTTCCCGGAGCCAGCAGACAACTCCTAGAGAGGGAGCAGAGGTCAGCTGGACCCCGATACAATCCGCCCTCCAGCATCCTGCTCTGCCTCCAATCTCAGTACTATTCTCTGTGTGGACCCAAGACCTCTCCCCCTCAGAAACCCAGGAGTTCCTTCCTAGCCCTATTCCCCTCTTGGGCCCCAGCTCCCCACCAGGGGTCCCACGCGCCCCAGGGCACCGAGGCGTCAGGTATCCGGCGCAGGATCTGCCCTCAGGCCCTGCCCCAGCGCCCGCACCGTCGGCGCAGAAGACGCAGCAGTGACAGCAGCAGCAGCAGCAGCACGGAGACAGCGGTCGCCGTCGAGAAGACCCGGGCTGCAGGCACACGGGTGCAGTGAGGACAGGGTTCGGGAGGGGTCGCTCCCTGACTCCCTCCCGCCTCTCACGCCCGCCTCACCCCCCATCGCAGCCTGTGGAGCCCCAGGCCTAGGGCTGCAGCTCACGTTGGCCCCGTTGGGGGACGCTGCGGTGGTCTGGGCCGAGCCCTTGGAGGGCGCCGGGTCCTCCGCAGCGTCCTGCAGCCCTGCGGAGAGGGGTGTGAGGCGGGGCAGGGGGTAACCGGCTGGGGATGGGGTCAGGGCGGAGCTCACCGCGGTAGGTGAGCGCGAAGCCCTGGGCGTGCCCGCGGGCGTCGCTGCGGAACGTAAGCAGCAGCGCGGTGGCGCGTAGGAGCAGCGGCCCCGGCGGCGGCGGGCGGGCGCCGTCGAAGGCGCGGAGCAGGCTGCCCGAGGCCGCGTCGCGCAGCTCCAGTCGGTCGCGCGGGTCGGCCAGCTCGAAGAGGCGGAAGGTGAGCTCCAGCGCGGCGCCCGGCGGGCCCAGCGCCCAGCTGCAATTCCTGTCCGGCCCGTACTCGTCGGGGAAGTCGGGGGAGTAGATGACGCCCTGCGGCGCCGTCCAGTTCCCCTGGCAGGAGCCCACGGACACTGCAGGCGGGGCTGGCGGTCAGGACCCGGGGCCAGACGGGCTCTTCCTTCGCCGCTCAGAGCTCCGGGTCAAAGCGGCCCCCTGCCCTGTTGGGCCCCACCCGCCGGCCAACCCAGGCCCTCAGCCTCGCCCTCTCCTCACCTTCATAGATGCCCAGCCTCCCGTCGCCGCCGCACAGCTGGCCCGGGTGGCCGAAACAGATCTGGTCACAGTCGGTGGCTGGGGCCAGGCGTCCCCGGGCCAGGTCGCTCTCAGAGCCACAGAAGCAGGCGTAACCAGCCTCCACGCCCGCCAGCTGGGAGCACAGACCGGGTGATCCCAGAGGTAGAGGCTGGGGTAGGGGCGAAGTGGTGGGGGCCTAGGGTTGGGCCGGAAGTGAGAATCCGGCTGGATGTTCAGAAATAAGTGTCTAGATTTGGCATCCAAGTGTTGGGAGTTGAGTAGGGGTCACTGGTCTGGGCCCGTGAGCAGTACCTGGTAGCCCTTCATGCGGCAGAAGCGAAGGCAAACTTGGACCGTGAGCTTTGTGGAAGTGCCGCTGGGGCCGCTGAGGGCTGGGGGCGCCCCCGAGTCCACGAAGCAGCCCAGGTAGCCCGGCACTGAGAGGGCAGTGGAGTCAGGGTCCCACACCTCCGAAAGGGACCCTCCACCCAGGCACCGCAGCATTTTCCGTTTGTCCAGCGGGACCACTCACTGTGACACGTGGGAATGTCGCAATAGCGCCAGTAGATGCCTTCCTCCGTTTCGGCCACGTAGCACCACGGCTGCACGTCGCCGTCTGGGTTACTGCAGGTGGGAGGGAGGTGGTCAAGATCCCACCGCCCCGGGAGCAGCAAACCCAGGCCGCCAAGGCTCCATGCGGGTCAGGAGCTATGCCCTCTCCATCCTCCCACAGACTCTAGTTTTCCCCACGTGCTTCGGAGAGTCAGCTTCCGAGTGGACCGTGGGAAGTCATTAAAGGAGACTTGAGGGCTGTTTTTAGGTCTTCAGCTGTTGGGAGGGCTTTACCTCATGTATGGGGGGAGTCTGAGGCCATCTGTAGTCTTCGCCCCCACCCAGCCATACGACCCCCTTTAAATGCAGAAGTGGTGAACACTAAGCTTTGTGGTTCGGCAAGAACCTCTTCAGTTCTTGCCACTCCAGACAGCAGTTGTAGCTCTGAATCCTAATCCTTCATCACCCTTCAAAGAAATTGTATGGCGAGAGCCCATCCCCTCACTTCAGGGCCCCCTTCTGACCAGGCCTTGCCTGCACGAGCCCCTTGAGTGTCCAGGTCTGGTCCTTGTCTCCTGGCCCTGACCTCAGGCTCTGCAGAAGTTCTGCACCTAAGGCCAACCCCTTTGGCCAAAAATTCTGTGCGGTTCGCCCCGCCCCCAGCTCAACATAGGCCCCGCCCCGCCATGGCCCCGCCCCCAGAGTCTCCTGGCGGACTGTGTGCCCGCCCACTCGGAGGCCCCGCCCCAGGCCGTCCTGGGCAGCGGTGCACCCGCCTCGCCGCGGCGCAGGGCCCGCCCCTCACCGGCAGAAGTTGTGCGCGCCCAGCCCCCAGCGGCCCTGGGGGTCGCTGGCGCTGCTGTAGCTATGCTGCTGCGTCTGGTCCCAGAAAAGGCACGGGCGGCCGGCCCCGCGCGGGCCGGTGTGGTTCTGGTGGCCGCGGTAGTCGGCGCCATTCACCTGGAAACACTCAGACAGGCCTGCACAGCCACGGCGAGGTCTGGAGAGATCCCGACCCACGCTGGGTATCCTCGCCCCCCAACGCCAACTCTCTCCTGGGTCCCCAGCCAGCGCCCCTGGTACCCGCCCCCGCGGGGGCCCTCGGGCTGCTCAGCTGCTCCAGCCACCTGCTCTGCCTCCTCCCCAGCATCGGGGGGGGGGGCCCCACTCTGGGCGCAGAGGCCGAGGAGCGGGTGGTGACCACCGCCGGCCTTGATGCCCGGACTGACCTGGACTGTGCAGACTCCCGGCAGAGGCCCCGCGCGGCTGCAGCAGCGGGTAGAGAAGGAGGAAGCCCTGTAGGACCCGTGTCCCCATCGCCCCCAACCAAGGAGAGGTCGCCCTCGCCCAGACACTGCCCGGGCTGCCCCCAGGGTCGCTCTGGGGTCTCCCAGGCGACCTGGGGGGCGTTGTCCTCTGACCGTCTGTCCTCTTCCAGTCTGGGTGGCGCTCTCCGTCTGGGACAGGGCACTATCTCCTGGGGGTCTTTGCCTCCCAGGGGCTCTGCCCCTGGAGGCGTCTCTCCCGTGGGTATCTGGCTGGGGACGTTCTCAGTCTTTGCCTCTTAGTGCTCAGGGTGGTGCCTCGGCCTCCACACCCGCCCCTTCACGCTGCGCCTCGCTCTGAGTCTCCCTCTCCCAGGTCTCTAACGCGCTGGCTCCTGCTCCCCTCGCGTCCCTCCGCGGGTCCCTCCCCTCTGGGTCCCTCCCTCCCCACGAGGGAGGCCGGGAAGCCCCGCCTCGGACTGGAGTGAAGGCAGCAGGTCCAGACGCCTCCCACACCCGTCCCCCCAGACCCCCGGCATCCCAGCGCGCGCCGCCCCGCCCCTCCCCCTCAGGGTCGGTGCGGGTTCAAGTGGGAGGGTGTGGATGGGGACAGGCCAAGCAAGCAGAGAGAAAAACCTTAAAGGGGTGACACAGGACCCTCTCCCACGGCCTCACGTGCCTGGGACATCCCTAAGTCTCCTGTCGTAAGCACCCTCATTCAAGTGTACACACGCGGTTCCACTCAGTCTCCACTCGTTATCAAGGGCTCACGCGCACTTTCTCCGGATCCTGGCGCTCCTCCCTCCCCAGGTCCAGACGCCACTGGCCTGAAGGAGGAAGTGCCACTCCCTGGCCCCACCACCCGATAGACGGGCGGTAATCGTGGACGCTCAGTCCAGGACAGGCAGGGGCAGCTGGTGTCTGGGGAGGAAGGCAGCTGCGCCCCCGGTCCCAGCCCGCCCGCTCCTCCCTTCCCCCGCCTTCCCCTCCCTAGGACCCCCAGCCCTGACTCTCCCAGCCTTGCGGTGCGGTGGAATTCCCCCAGCGGTGCCCCCCACCTGGCGGGGGAGGGGGAGGGGAGCAGGCCCGGGCAGGCGTGGGGGGAAATTCCCCGCCCCCTCCTCCTGGGCCTGGCTCCTCCGAGTCCTCTGATCTCCGAGCGCCACCCGCCCGCTGCCCCCAGGGCTTGGGGGGAGGCCAGCGCAGGTGCGTGGGAGGGCGGAGGCGGGGGCCGGGGCAGGAGCTGATGGGGCCCAGAGCGAGCCGCCCCGCCCAGCCCCCTTGGCCCTCGGTCCCGGCTGCCCACCCCTCACCAGGTCCCCGCCAGGCTGTCGCGCCCAGGCGGACCAGTCTCCACCTTGCAGCCCCCACACCCCACTCCGTCCCGAGGCTGATGGAGAAACAAGATGGGGTCTCAGGGAGGATTCTGACAGGCCAGGTGCCCACGGCAGGGGTCGGACCAGCGGGGATCCCGCAGTTAGCGCCTCCCGCAGGCCGCGCAGGTTGGGGGCATTTGAAGGAGATGGGCCTGCGGAGACGTTAGGCCAGCGTCTGGGTCCCCTCCCCAGGGACCCTTCTCAGTTTCCCACACGCGCTGGCCCCGCGCTGGAACCCGCCTACGCCCCGCTAACCAGGGACCAGCCCGAGGCCACCTGTCCACTGGGTCGCTCTTCTCCCTCTGGCCCGCAAGTGCCGGCGCGGCAGGGGTCTTGGTGGCGTCGTCCCAGGCTCTGGCCCACAGAGCATGTCCGCGGGGTGGGCGTCCGCGATGGCCGTGCTTCACCGCCCAGGTCATAGCCACCTGAGGAAGGGGCGATACGAGGGCCAGGGACAATCAGGATCCCACGTGCAGAACAGGGGTCAGGTGGAGGAAGAGTTGGCGGAGGAGCTGTCTATCTCCCTGGGGACAGCGCGGACCTAAGAGCACTGTCCCTCGTTCCAGGACACTGTGACACTCGCCCAGTCCGCCCAGGCCTCAGTCTCCTACAAAGGGGGCTGCGGATGAGAGGAAGGGATGCTCATTTCCAAGCTCGGAGCACCAAGATGGTTTTGGGGGTGTCCCTGCCACAAGCTCGTCCCAGGTTGCTCATGGAAACTTCGAGAACTAAGAAAGGCCTCAGCCTTCTGCCCTCCCCCGCCTCACTTCCCGAGCATTTGGCGCTCAGCGCTCAGCAAGCAGCGGCGTGTCTGCCCTCCCGCAGCCTTGCGGGGGGAGGGGCGGGGGAGAGGTCGCATCTCCCCATTATGCAGATGGGCCGATCAGGGCTCAGAGGCCACACCTGACTCGTGGGCAGTCACCACCTCTAAAGTGTCGGAGCTGGGATTCAAACTCCACTCAGTCTGATCCAAGAGCTGGGCGCTGACGCACGCCAAAATCCCGCATTGCTTGGGGTCGTCTGGGTACGGAGAGACGCGGGCTCCTTCTTGCCTGCACCTCCCAAGTGGGATCTCAGCATCCCATTTCACAGACGGGAGGCTGAGGCCAGAGAGGGGCGGGGGGCAGCCCACGGTCATCAGGGTCTGACACCGGGACGATGGTGGACCTCAGACCTCGGAGGGCAGCGGAGTCACGAGCGCAGACCGGCCGCGTGGGGGCGGCAGAGAGAAAGGAGCCGAGGACTTGGGCATGGATGGGCGGAGAAGTAACCCCAGGCATGGGTTGGCCTGGCCTTGCCCCCTTTGGGGCATGGGACAGAGGAATCGCGCTGTCCCCGTCTGGGAGAGGGAAAGTAAGTGGGGGTCCTTGGCTGAAAGGAGGGGCCAGGTCACTTTGTCCCAAGCAACCCTTCAGGCAGGGGAGGGGCTGGCAGCCCTTTTCTCCCAGGACAGCAGGGGCAGGGCAGAGGTGGGCCTGGACCCTGGGTGGAGTTAGAACTCCTAAGTCCCCCCTCCAACCTGGTCAGCTGGCATGGGTCTTCTTCCTTCAGTTTTCTCATCTTTCTGGTGGAGATAAGGTTCCATTTGGGGCCCATCCCTTATGGCAGGGGTACATCAGGGCCACCAAGGCAAAAGTGGCACTGGAACTGTTCTGTGGGCAGCGAGCTCTCAGGTGTCTCTGGGCAGGCCCTGGGAGAGGTGAACCAGGCCAGA
The DNA here is from genome assembly GCF_041146395.1 of Eulemur rufifrons. Classification (NCBI taxonomy): domain Eukaryota; kingdom Metazoa; phylum Chordata; class Mammalia; order Primates; family Lemuridae; genus Eulemur; species Eulemur rufifrons. Next base: position 34,440,740 of record NC_090996.1, read on the forward strand.
CCTCATCCTCTCAGACCCTCTGAGACCCTGAGGGCAGCCCTGGGCACTCGGGTTACAGCCCCCCTGCTGATGGGCCCTAAGGCCCTAGGCATGACCTCTCCCAGCCCCTCTGCCCTGTCCCTCTTCCGGGAGAGCCATGTCCCACCTGCCCCCAGCTGTGTTCCCTGCTGCCAGTTCCTCCAGCTCCTGCACAGACCGCTGGACCCCATTCCCTGCCCCTCACATGGGGCGTGAGTTCAGGGCAATGGCAGTAGTGCCGCCACCCAGTACTCAAAGTTCAGGGCCTGGTCCTAGCACCGTCATCATCACCAGGCAGTTTATTAGAAATACAGATTCTCGGGCCCCACCCAGGGCTCCTTCAGCTCCTGCGTTTCACAAAATCCTGGGCGTTAAGTGTTGAAAGCCCCGGCCAGGTCTGGCCAGCAAGGGGCTCAGTGTCTCTCTTCTCCATTCACCAGTGAAGGGCAGGGGTGGCGGGGCCTAGAGGAGGGTGGAAGGAGCTAGATTCCGGGCCCATCCACCTTGTGGAGGGTGCCTGCCGACCGGAAGTATGGGGAAGGGACTCGGAATGAGAAATAAACATCTATGTGTTGAGCCGCTGAGATGGGGCCTTGCGGGTGACAGCAGCGGGCACCACCTTAACCATCCTCCCTGTCTTATCCACCCAGCTCTTTTCTTCTGTGTCGCTCTGGGGCCTGCTGTAACAAAGTGTCACCGACTGAGGCTTGAACAGCAGAAATTCATCATCTCTCAGTCCTGGAGGCTGGGAGCCGGGATCGAGGTGCCAGCAGGGTTGGTCACTCCGCAGGCTCTGAGGGACAGTCTGTTCCAGACCTCTCTTGGTTTCTGGGGCTTTGCTGGCAATCTTTGCCATTCCTCAGCCTGTAGAAGCATCCCTCCAGCCTGCCTTCGTCCCCACACGTGTTCTCCCCGTGCGCGTCTCCGTCCAAATTCCCCTTTTTATGTGACCTCTTCTTAACCAATCACATCTGCAATGACCCTATTTCCAAACAAGGTCACAGTCTGAGGTCCTGGGTGTCAGGGCCTCAGTGCATGAATTTTCGGAGGACACAACACGTAACATCTTAATCATCTCTTGCCTGGACACTGTCCCGACGGGTATCCAACTCCCCGTTCACACCCTCCACGATCCGCTCCAGCAACCAGAGTCACTTATCTGGTAATTAAACATTAAATGATCAGATACATGGCCAGTAAAGTCATTAAACATTAAATCAGATTGCATCGCCAGTCAGATGGAACCCTCTGACAGCTCTCAGAGCCACAAGGTGTGGCCTGCACTGGCGTGTGCCTCCCTCCCTGACCTCAGCTCCCCATCACACCTGGTGTCTGAGCTCCAAGTTCCCCAGGCCTGTGTCCCTTCTCCCCTCTGGGCCTCTGATCCTGCAGTCCCCCCACACTTTCACACTTCTCTCCTACTTCCTCACTAGGCTGATTCCTGCTGTGGACCTTAGAGCCACCTCCTCCGAGAAGCCTTCTTTGACTACCACCCCTGCAGTCTGCTCTCTGTGCCCCCTGCCTCCTGGAGCTGCCTGGTTCCCCTGTGCCTCCCTCACCACCTGGGAAACTGGGCGGAGGGGACACAGCGGGTGACATATGTGCTGAAAGGGTGAGCCGGCCAGGCTCACTTTGGAGGGATGGGGTGACCTGTTGTCCTAGATACTCCGGTCTCCAGCCCAGGCAGAGCCAGGGAGGGGCCCAGATTTGGAAACTCTCACTTTGACTCTGTCCTTGACTTACTGGGTGGATTTGGACAAGTTTCTTGAGCTCTCCAGGCCTCAGTTTCCCCATGAGGTGCCACCAAGTGCCTACAGCCGGGGACACTGGATGACTGGCAGTCACCTCAGCAGCTTGGTCTGCAGGCCCTGCCTGCCCTTCTCAGATGGGGACACCATGGCCGGCAGGGCCTGGGAGTGACAGGGCTCGCTGATCTGGTCTGGGCACCGGGCGGGGCAGACTCAGTTAGGGCTCCTGGGGGCGCTGCGGACTGTGTCTCCAGGGGCTGCACTTGACTTGCTGGAAGCCGCTCTGCCTGGCTGGGTGGGGGGCTCCGCCTCTCGTCTGTCTCCCCAGCCCCTGGCGTTCCTGTGCAGGGCCAGGGAGGGCCGGGGGCCAGGCTGTTTCTTCCCTGGCCCTGCCTCTCAGGATGAGGCCCCTCCTGCACCCTGGGAGGGGGCTGCGGGGAGGGCCTGCTGGTCACTGGCAGGTTGGACCTGGTCTGTGGTCTCTGGTGAGTGTGGCCTGGGGGCTGGTGCAGGGGGAGCAGAGCCATTGCGGGCCCCCAGACCTGGTTCCCGACAGCTGGTGCAAACGGGTGGGTGAGAGCTTCCGCCCCCTCCCCCAGTGGTGAGGCGCTGCACGTGCCCCTGGGGATCCCCATCACCCTCCTGGCCTTGGCCTGTCACTGTATCAAAGAGGTGCCTGCCCCCCAGGCCTGTGAGTCCAGGGGGCCAGCTCACTGCCAGGCCGCAGGACCCCTCGCCGGGGAAGGCCTGCAGCTGCCCCCTCCACAGCCCAGCTGGGGGGCAGCCAGGAAGCCTCTTGGTGAACCCAGTGCCTCCAGTTTCCCACCCCACTGTCCCCTGAAGGCCCTGGGGGCACTGAAGGGGCCCTCCACACTTGGGAGGGGGAGGGATATTCGCTTAGTGCATCATAGGTGCTCAGAAAATATCTGTTAGTGTTGACTGAAGGCCTGAACCCGGGAGGGGAGAGCAGCGGGCACCTGGGGTGGGTGGGGGTGGGAGGTCCTTCTCAGTGTAGGTCTCTGTCCCGCAGGTGTCAGGCTTGAGGGAACCCTGGGGTCAGCCCTGGCCTGAGGCTGCGACTCTTTCCCTAAAGCTACCTTGAGGTAGCAGGGGCTCCGTCACCCTACCCTGGGGCTAGGATTGGGACAACCACTCTTGGTGGGCCCTCTCCTGCAGGGCTGGGTGGGGTGACCCAAAGGGGCGGTGGGGCCTGGCAGGTCAAGAGGGGCATCGCTGATGCTCCGGCCTCTGGGGACGCTGCGGATGGTCAGAGTGGGCAAGGAGGGGGCAGGACACTGCTGAGCAGGTGGTGGGCGCTGGGTCCTGGCACCCCAGGCTGTCCCCCTCAAGCGTCCCACGAGGCCCAGCTCTGTCCCTGGCCAACCCGAGGGGGCCTACCCCCTCCTCCTCCCCAGCAGAGCTCTTGGGCTCTGAGGCCCAGGCAGGCCTCTCCCCAGGACCCCAGGAAGGGCTGGGCATCCCACGCAGCCCCCGACCTCCTGCCTTAGGCTGGGCGGTGCAGCAAGGGGGGCCCCACGGGGACTTGTCTGGGGTCGCGGAGCTGGCATGTGCACAGCGTCTTGGGGTCCTTCCCGGCCAGGGTAGCTCCGTAGGCAGCTCCCCCGCCTCGTCTGCCCCAGACCTGGAGCACTGCGCCCCCAGAACGCTGTGCTGCCTGGGCTGCTGAGGCCTGGCCCCTCCTGGGTCAGGAAGGACAAGGTAGGCAGGGAGGTGGGTGTCAGCAGTTGTGCCAGGTGCTCCAGGCGGTCCCTGGAGCCTGGACCAGACTGTCAACATGGGACGTCTCTCGAGACAGGTTGTTATACGGCCACGGTGACGGCATTCCCGCAGGTGCAACTGAGGCCTCTACTCGGTTGACTCTGAGTTACTCAAAAGGCAGATTCACCTGGGCGCAGACCTGACCAGGTGAGCCCGTTAAGAATCTGGAAGCAACAGAGATGCCCCCTCCTGCTGGCCACGCAGCAAACAGCGTGAGGTCTACAGGTGCAGGGAAGTGAATTCTGCCCACAAGCACGTGCGCTTGGGAGTGGCCCGGCCTCGGGTAAGACCCCGCCCTGGCTGACCCCTTGGCTGTGTCTCAGTGAGGACCGGGCGCAGCGGCTCCCAGACTCCGGATTTGCGGAAATGGTGAGATGATATGTGGGTGTTGTGTCCGGCCCCTAAGTTTTGGTGGTTTGTTCCGCAGTAGCTGTGCGCGCTGGAGAGGAGCGGCTGGCAGGGCTGGAGGGTGGGGAGGGGTCCCCAGGGGCTGCAAGGACAGCCTGCTCAGCCCAAAGTGGAGCCCTAACGCCCTCCTGGTCAGCAGGGGCCCAGCAGGCACTGTGCACGTGTCCCCCACCCCCATGGTTACGTGGGCCAACCTGGGCCTATTAGAGTCCCTTCCCTGGGACACCAGAATTTGGACGGGGAGTCTGGTCTCCTCCCTGGGGAGCTGGGTGTCTCCGGTCGGCCATGCAGGCTGGGAAGCAGAGGCGGCGGCTGGAGGAAGCAGAGAGGCAGATGAAGCAGGCGTTTAGTAGGCAGCTGTGGCTGGTAGCCTGGTGCTGGTGGCTGCCCTGCCCTTGGTGAGGTTCCAGAGACCCCCTCGGGCACTTCTGGTCTTCGAACCAGGTCATCTATCTTATACAGAAGCCAGGGAGAGCGCACCTGGGCAGGTGTTGTGTGCTGAGATTTGCATTTTAGAAAGCTCCCGTTTCTCCCCCAGCTTTCGTGGGGACAGACTGTAGGGAAGGGACACTGGAGGCAGATGGGTTTGTAGGCGGCTGCACAAGTGGCTGGGGCCCTACGAGAGTTGGGGGCCAAGGGACAGGGACATCTGTTAACATAGGGACCGACGAAAGGGCACTCTTTGTTGTGGTAGTGCCTCGCTGGACCCTCCAAACCCTGCGGCACGGGACCCTAGAGGAAGGGGCCCTCCAGCAGCGGACGCGCCAGGGAGGGGCCGGGCCAGGAGAGGGACTGCTGCTGGGCATGGGCTGCTTTTTGGGCGATGGCAATGTCCTTGATCTAGATAGCGGGGACGGACGCGCAACTCTGGGAATACACTAGAAGGCACTGAATCGCACACTGAATGGGCGAACTGTGTGGCATGCGGATTGTTTCTCAATAAAGCTGTCACTAAAACAGGAAGAACAGAGCAGGCAGGTGGTAGGCACTGACAACCGATCGGACGTACGGATGGGCAGGTGGCATCCAGGGCAACTCCAGTTTCTATTTATGTGGTGGTGCCATCAGACAAGAGAATGGGGACAGTCCCCTTTGCCACCTGCACTGCTGGTGCCCACAGGAGGTCCTGTGGCAGGGCCCAGGTCTCATTTGCAGAAGGGAGGCCAGGCTGGGGCCACAGGTCGACAAACCGTGAACCCCAAAAGTGGATGAAGGCAAAGCGCTGAGGTCTAGTCTCCATCTCCAACCGCCACTCTGAGGGTGGGTGGGACAGAGAAGCTGGGGAACCACCTTTGGGAGGCGTCCAGGAGGGGTGGTCAGTGCCCATGGGTGACTCTGAGAGGCATCTGCTGGCCTCAGTGAGAAGTGACAGGGAGCTTGTGCCACCTGTGGCAGCTGTCTTGACAGAGGAGATGGAACAGGAGGCAGGGCTGGGGCCGGTGGGGTTGAGGCCCACTTTGTAACCACAGGGGCAGGGACACGGGGAGGCCAGGGCTTCTAGGGCAGGCCACTGCCTGCCGTTTTCAGAATTTGAGTTCCTTGTTGACACTCTTGCTGCTTGGGAATTCTTTTTTTTTTTTTTAATTTTTTTTTTAAAAAAAAATAATTTTTTGAGACAGAATCTCGCTCTGTTGCCCGGGCTAGAGTGAGTGCCGTGGCATCAGCCTAGCTCATAGCAACCTCAAACGTCTGGGCTTAAGCGATCCTACTGCCTCAGCCTCCTGAGTAGCTGGGACTACAGGCATGCGCCACCATGCCTGGCTAATTTTTCTATATATATTTTAGTTTTGCCAGATAATTTCTTTCTATTTTTAGTAGAGACGGGGTCTTGCTCTTGCTCAGGCTGGTCTCGAACTCCTGAGCTCAAACGATCTGCCCTCCTCAGCCTTCCAGAGTGCTAGGATCACAGGCGTGAGCCACGGTGCCCGGCCTCATTGTGGTTTTGATTTGCATTTCCCTGATGATTAGCGATGTTGAGCATTTTTTCATATGTTTCTTGGCCATTTGTCTTCTTTTGAAAACTTAGGAATTTTTAATGTTAAATTTCATGAGATGACGTCCTGCACTGTCACGCTCAGGGGCGCAAGACAGCACCTGGTTCAGATACGATAAAATAGGGTTTACTGGGAAAGCTGTCAGCAGCGAGAGGGCAGGGAAGCAGTAGCCACTCCCCCAAGGGCACACGCTCCATGGCCAGCTTTCATGAGAGAGACTGGCCATGTGCTTTGCTCTGTGACAAGGATGGGGCAAGGGACATCCTGGGGACTCTGGAACCATGCGGAAAGTGGACTTATGAGGGGGAAGGCTCTGGAGCTCAGTGGCCAACATCAGCCCCCTGCCGTGGCTGAGCGGGTCCTGGGGCAGAGGTGGGTGGCCGGGAAGCCACCCAAGGCAACAGCAGCATCCAAATTCACGTCCATCTGGGAGTCACAGTCTGGCCAGTGTGGGCTACCTGTCCGTACTCTGAGGTCAAAGTGGGTGTGGACAAAGGGAGGGAGAACCGGCCCTCGTCAATCGACTCGGATGTCCAAAGAGGGAAGCGAAACCTGTGTCCTTCCTGGCTCTCCTCACGCCGACTCTGGGTGCCCAGAGCCCAGCCAAGGTGACGGGCGTGGCAGAGGTCCACACTGCAGAGGCGGCAAGTAGCGATGCCTGCTGTGACTTGGAGCATTTCTCGGTACCGAGGCCTGTGTGGAGCTTCCCCTTCCACGCTGGGCCTGGCCAGGGCTCCAGCTGGGGGCAGCAAACCAGACCGTCCTTTTGGGTCCAGGTGCTTCCTAAAGTGTGGCCTTCGCCGGGTATGCACCCTCGCGCCGTGCAGACAGAGCAGGCTTGGGGTGCTGGGTCTGTTCCCACAGGGCTGCATCTTTAGCCTTGGCCGTGAGTTCACTCAGCCTTAGGGCAGGATGTGTCATGGCCGGCAGCCCCGGTGTCAGGTATCCCCTGCTAGCGCCATCAGCAGGCAGCCGTGGCATTGCCCGGGAGGCACCGCCAGGCCAGCCCAGCATCTCCCGGACCTGCAACGAGTCTGGCAGGTGGGGCCCCATGGAGCTGGCAGTCGGGGTCAAGTAATGGGCCAGACTGACAAAAGGGGACAGTTACCTGTCTGGAAAGGTAGCCGGGTCTTGGGGAGCAAACTGTCCTCTGGGGCTGCCACTTCCATTTTAAGCTTGCCCCAGCTTATGCAAACGAGTCCAGGGGAGCCCCAGCCAGGCTGAGGCGCAGCAGCAGAGAATCAAACCTCTTCCAGCAACAGGCTCCCACAGGGCCTGGCAGAGGCCAGCGGGCTGGGGACAGACCCCTCAGCTGCCTCTCTGGAGATCCCCCCACCTGCTTGTGCTCCAGGAACATCTGGCCCAGGTGACCCTCACTGCCAGGCATGGGCACATCCCCCAGGCACTGCCAAACCAAACTCCATCACTTCCTGAGCATGTGGCACAGAGACACGTGGAATGTGTGGCTTCATGGTGGCCAACTGTTGTCACAAAGGGGACATGAACACACACCAGGTCCACATGGTGAGCTATAAAATAGGCCTTACCGGGGGGACATGTAAGCAGAGGAATAGTGGGTGTGCCCGAGCTGTCACTGCCCCACAGCAGATGGCTGCTCCATGGCCGGCTCGCCAGGGGAGGGGGAGCCTGCCGCCTGCTGCCTCCTGCAGGGCGAGGACAGGGACAGCAAGCAGGAGCCCTGAGCTCCCAGCGGGTGTCAGCTTGGCCCTCCTCGACCTGCTAAGCCAGTGCTCCCTCCACTAAGCTGCCCGACAGGAGGAGGGACGTGCCCCTGCTGCCATCTGTCTAACTTTTCTTAGGCTCCAGATGGACACAGGTGGCCTCAGCCTGGGCATGTCTGCCCAGCGCCGGCTTCTTGCCGACATCTGCCTGGCTCCCACTGCCGGGAGCGACACCGGCCATGGGAAGCGTGGACACAGGGTTTAAGTTGGAGAACAGCACAGAGAGGGGAGTCCAACAGAGGGGATACTGGGGCCCCTGGCTTGGGCAGCTCTGTTAGTTGTTGGGGACAGCCACATGCCAGGAGCAGGTGGCCAAAGACCAGGAAGGCCCCCCCGGCACCTGTCCGGAAAGGACCTGGCGTGGCTTGCGTCAGTCTGTGGAGGGCAGCTTGGTTCACAGACACGGGAACTTCAACAGAAGAGCCCTGGCTCTAAGACACCGTTTCACTTTTCACTTTATTGAGCTGAGCAGGGTCACCCCCAGTCGCAAAGTCCCTGGGGGAGTCGAGTGCTCTGAAAATGCACAGGTGATCGTGGCTGGAGCAGCAGGACAGGGAGGAGGTATCTCTGTCCCAGGATGCTTCTTCACATCTTTCTGAGGTCAGGAAGGCATCAGTGGCCACCGCCCTGTCCCACCACAGGCACGACTGCAGGCGCCAGCCCCCAGCACTATTCTTTGCTGGCACGAGGACGCAGTCGAAGAATTCCTGCTGGGAGACTTAAGGAAATGTGAAGGCCACTGATGCTTTGGAAGGGTGAAAATAAATTTTTTCAAGCAAGATCTAAGTGGATGGGAAATGGCAGCGTGGACGTGAAACCTCAGGGCTGGCAGCTCGGGCGTCCCCCGCCCACGTGGGAGGAGATCCGCCTCACTGGGACCCGCTGTCGGCTCTTACATCTTCCATGTTCCTGGTTGGGGAGAAACACATTCATTACATAGGTGCAAACATGGTGGAAACAGGTAATAGAGAAAGTTCACAATTTCTGGAATCCTTCCTAGAGATAATCATCGGATAGATCATTTTTATACGCGTGAACACACACATGCATCGTATCAGTTCCTTTGAAGCGTGAGGTTGCTCCGTCACAAATGCTCTGGGAACTCCCTGCTTGCTGCACTAGCATGTTCTGGGGAGACACACCCAACACTTCTGAGAAGTCCCATCTGCTGCCCCGGAAGTCGCCAGGGACTCCCACCCCGGCCTTTTCAAGGTTGTCAAGAAATGCAAAGTTCTCGCTTTGGCCGAGATGGTTTGTTCACACACTTTGTGTTCCTGGCTTCCAACAGGGGTGGCCAGCTCCCCTCCCCTGGAGAGTGGGCTGAGGCAGCGCCTGGCACCTAAGGGACAGAATCAGGCAGCAGTCACTGTCTTCCTTCCTTTTCGTTGTTTAACAGCTTTACCGAGGCCGGGCGCGGTGGCTCACGCCTGTAATCCTAGCACTCTGGGAGGCCGAGGCGGGTGGATCGCTCGAGGTCAGGAGTTGGAGACCAGCCTGAGCAAGAGCGAGACCCCGTCTCTACTAAAAATAGAAAGAAATTATATGGCCAACTAAAAATATATAGAGAAAAAATTAGCCGGGCATGGTGGTGCATGTCTGTAGTCCCAGCCACTCGGGAGGCTGAGGCAGTAGGATCGCTTAAGCCCAGGAGTTTGAGGTTGCTGTGAGCTAGGCTGACGCCACGGCACTCACTCTAGCCCGGGCAACAAAGTGAGACTCTGTCTCAAAAAAAAAAAAAAAAACAAAAAAAACAGCTTTACCGAGCTGTACTGATTGTATAAATTTCACCTCTGTAGACAATGCAGTGACTTTTCCTACAGCCAGAGCTGTGCAACCGTCACTCACTGCAGTGGCTTCAGAACACTTCCCCAGTCCCCAAAGAACCTCTCGCCCTTTAACTAACACCCTGATATTCCCCAACCTCCCTGGCCCCAGGCAACCACTAATCTACTTTCTGTCTCTATAAAATTTACCTACTGCAGACATTTCCCACAGATGGGATCGTGTATCCTACGTGCTCTTTTGTGACCGGCTGCCGTTTTCAAGGTTCATCCAACATTGTCGTAAGTATCAGCACTTCATTCCTTTTTATGGCCAAATACTATTTCACTGTATGGATAGAGCACGTTTTATTTATCCAGTCATCTGTTGCTAGATATTTTGGGTTGGTTTCAATTTTTGGCTGTTGTGAATAATGTTGATGTCAACATTTGTATATATTTTTGTGTGGATATATGTTTTCAGTTCTCTTGGGTATAACCTAGGAGTAGAATTACTGGGGCACAGGCTAGCTCTATGTTTAACCATTTGAGGACCTTGCCAGACCATTTTCCAAGGTGGCTGCGCCATCTTGCATTCCCACCCAGAGAACAGGAGGGTTCCGATTTTGCCGCATCCTCGCCAACACTGGGTATTGTCTGTTTTTTTCAATAGCCATCCCAGAGGGAGTGAAGTGGCATCTCACTGTCATCTAGATTTGCATTTCCCCAAGGCTAATGATGTTGGGCACCTTTCATTCTGCTTATTAGCCATTTGTATATCTTGGACTTCATCAAAGGAATCAAATCTTCTTTGGAAAACTGCCCATTCAGATCCTTTGCTCGTTTGTTAACTAGGTTGTCTGTTGTGCTTTAAGAACCCTTTATATGTTCTAGATACAAGTCCCTTATCAGACAGGATTTGCAGATAGTTGCTCCCATTCTGCAGGTCGTCTCTTCACTTTCTTGATGGTGTTATGTTTTTGACTTAGATAAAGTCCAATTTATCCTTTGGTTGCTTGTGCTCTTGGTGTCCTATCTGAAACGCTTTGTCTAATTCAAGGTCACAAAGATGTACTCCTATCTTTATGTATTTTTATGGCTTTAGCTCTTAGGTGCAGGTCTGTAATCCAATTAGTTTTTGTATGAGGCATGGGAGGATATCCAGCCTTTTGCATGTGGATATCCACTTGTCGCAGCGCCATTTATTGACAATTCACTCCCCATTGTCCCAGCGCCCGTGTTGAAAATCAGCTGATCCTGAGAGGTTTTACTTCTGGACTCTCCTATCTGTCTATCCTCAGGCGCCCTGTTTTGATTACTGTAGCTTTGTGGCAAGTTCTTAGATTGAAAGGTGTGAGTCCTCCAACTTTGTGCTTTTTTAAGATTGTGTTGGCGATTCTGGGTTCCTGGAGTTTCCATGTAAATTTCAGGTCTTCCAATCCATGAACATGGCGATATGTTTCCACTTATAGTCACGTGTCACTCAATGATGGGGATGTTGAGAAATGTGTGATTAGGCAATTTTGCCACTGTGTGAATGTCAGAGTGTACTTAGACAAACCGGGATGGCACAGCCTACAACATGCCTCGGCTATATGGTATAGAGACCTTAGGGCCACATGTGGCCTTCTGGATCCTTGCGCGTGGCCTTTGACTGAATCCAGATTTTACAGAACAAATAAAGGGATTTGTTCTGTGACGTTTAGATTCAGTTAAGGGGCCGCACGTGGAGATCCGGAGGCCCGCATGTGGCCCCAAGGCCGCAGGTTCCCCACCCCTGGTACAGCCTATTGCTCCGAGGCTGCAAATCTGTACAGTACGTTACTGTTCTGAATACTGCAGGCAATTGTAAAAGATGGTAAGTATTTGTGTATCTAAATACATCTAAACATAGAAAAGGTATAGTAAAAATATGGTATAAAAGATAAAAAATGGTTCCTGTATGGGGCACTTACTACGAATGGGGCTTGTGGGACTGGAAGTTGCTCTGGGTGGGCAAGTGGTGACTGAATGTGAAGGTCTAGGACAGGACTGTGCCCCGCTGCAGACTTCATAACACTGTGCACTCAGGCTGTACTGAACTTAAAGAAAATTCTTTCTTCAATCTTAAATTAACTTCAGCTTACTTTAACATTTTAAGTAACCATTTTTATCTTATGTAATGATGTATTTTTTGACTCTTGTAGTAACACTCAGCTAAAACAAACATTGTACAGCTGTACAAAAATATTTTTTCTTTACGTCTTTATTCTATAAGCTTTATTCTTTAAAATTTTTCTTTCTTTTTAAACTTTTTTGTTAAAGACTAAAGACACACATTAGCCGAGGCCCACACAGGGTCAAGATCATCAACACCACTGTCTTCCACCTCCACATCTTGTCCCACTGGAAGGTCTTCAGGGGCAGTGACACGCAAGGAGCTGTCAGCTCCTGTGACTACAGCGCCTTCTTCTGGACACCTCCTGAAGGACCTGCCTGAGGCTGTTTTACGGTTAACCTTTTTTTTTTTTTTAATAACTAAAAAGAGTACACTCTAAAACAGTGACACAAAGCATAGTTTGGTACATACACGAACTAGTAACACAGTTATTATCATTATCAAATATTATGTACTGTAATCGTGTGTGCTCTACTTTCATACAACTGGCAGTGCAGTAGGTTTGTTTACGGTGGCATCACCACAAACACGTGAGTGGTGCCTTGCACCACGACGTCAGGACAGCTACGACTGGCTATGGTCACAAGGCCATAGGAGTTTTCTAGCTGCATTATAATCTTACGGGACCACCATCGCATATCCAGTCTGTGATTGACCAACACGCTGTTACACATACCATTTAGGGACAGTATCTATCTGTGCAGGGAATTATCTACCAGCTAAGGGTCACCCTTGCAAGCAGGCTGTTCTAAGGGCAGCATGTCAGGCCTGCTGTATACATGTGGTGTGTTACATTAATTGAATTTGGGATGTTAAACCAACCTTGCGTTGCGGGATAAATCTCACTTGGTCATGGTGTATAATCCTTTTTTATGGTGCCAGATTCTGCTTGCTGGTATTTTGTCGAGGATTTTCCTAAGAGATACCGGTCTGTAGTTTTCTTTTTCTGTTGATGCCTTTGCTTGGTTTTGGTATCAGGATGTGAGTTGGGAAGTGGTTGTGAAGGACCGGTGTTAATCCTTCTTTAACTGTTTCACAGAATTCACGGTGGAGTCCTCTGGGCCTGGGCTTTTCTTTGTGGGAAAATTTAAGATTACCAGTTTGATCTCTTTACTTGTCGTAGGTCTATGCAGATTTTCTTTTACTGTTTCTTCTTGAGTCAGTGTTGGTAGCTTATGTCTTTCTAGGAATATTTTCATTTCATCTAAGTTGTCCAGTTGGTTGGCATACAAACATTAATATTCCCTTATAATCTTTTTTTAAATGACTGTAAGTAATAATGTCTCATCTTTCATTCCCGATAATAGTAACTTGAGTCTTCTAATTTTCTGGATCAGTCTAGCTAGATTTCAATTTGACAGTTTTTGTTGTTTCTTTCAAAGAATCAGCTTCAGATTTTATTTTCTCTACTATTTTCCTGTTCTCTATTTCATTAATTTCTGTTCTAATCTTTATTTTCTTCCTTCTGCTGGCCTTAGGCTTAGTTTGTTCTTTTTCTAGTATGTTATTGATTTGAGACCTCTCTTCTTTTTTAAGTGAGCAGCCGTCGCCTTCCCTGTGAGCATGGCTCTCGCTGCGTCCCGCCTGGCTTGTTGTCTCCGTTTTCTTTCATTTCAGGAGTGTGTTGTTAAATTTCCAAATATTTGTGAATTTCCCACATTTCTTTCCATTACTGAGTTCTAATTTCATCCCATTGGATAAATTGTATTTGTTCCAGAGAACACACTGAGATTTCAATCCTTTTAAATTTCTGAAGTTTTGTTTTATGGCCCAGACGTGGTCCGTCCTGGGGAACGGTCCACGTGCGCTTGAGAAGAACGTGGCTTTTGCTGTTGGCGGCTTCCTGCTTGCTCTGCTCTCCCTGGGATCAGTCACTTCAGGGGAGATGCCTGCCACCTTTGAGGACACTCAGGCAGCCGTACGGAGGGTCCCTGCGGTGAGGAACTGAGGCCTTCGGGGGACGGCAGCCGGGCTGACATCTCTTCAGCCTCATGAGAGACGGTGAGTCAGAGCCATGCAGCCCCAACCGCCTCACGATCTTGCCCCACAGAATCGGACAGAGACCGTAAATATTTGTTGTTTCAAGCCACTAAACTTTTGGGGTAATTTGTGACAAAGCATGAGATAACTATACAATTACCCGTAAGTCTGCTGGCTTTCAGGAGAACAAGTCTTGAAGCAATGTTCAACTTTAGGCAGAAGTTTTATCTTTTCTAAGAAAAAAATTGAAAACATGAGTTAATTATTCTTGAAGGTGACAGAGGCCGGGCGCTGTGGCTCACGCCTGTAATCCTGGCACTCTGGGAGGCCGAGGAGGGAGGATTGCTTGAGCTAAGGAGTTCGAGACCAGCCTGAGCCAGAGTGAGACCCTGTCTCTACTAAAATAGAAAAAATTAGCCAGGTGTGGTCACGTGTGCCTGTAGTCCCAACTACTCAGGAAGCTGAGTCGGGGGGATTGCTTGAGCCCAGGAGTTTGAGGTTGCTGTGAGCTAGGCTGACGCCGTGGCACTCTAGCCTGGGCAACAGAGTGAGACTGTGTCTCAAAAAAAGCAGCTGACAGAATCAGTGACACACCTTGTTAATGGTCTCAAGACTCCGACGATGAAGACAACCAGATCAAGTCAGTTCTGATTTGGGGAGTCAGTGGGAATTCTGGTTTGTTTGTTTTTTTAAGAGATGGGGTCAAGCGATCCTCTTGAGTTGCTGGGATTACAGGTCTGAGCCACCATACCTGGCTGGCATTCTGGTTTTCTAACACCCAGAATACCTATGCCTAGTAAAACAAGTTACTCGAGATCCTAAGAGTCAGTCTTCAGTCCCTGTCATCAAAAGAAGCTAGATATCAGGCCGGGCGCGGTGGCTCACGCCTGTAATCCTAGCACTCTGGGGAGGCTGAGACGGGTGGATGGCTCGAGGTCAGGAGTTTGAGACCAGCCTGAGCAAGAGGGAGACCCCGTCTCTACTAAAAATAGAAAGAAATGATCTGGCCAACTAAAAATATATATAGAAAAACATTAGCCGGGCATGGTGGCGCATGCCTGTAGTCCCAGCTACTGGGGAGGGTGAGGCAGAAGGATTGCTTAAGCCCAGGAGTTTGAGGTTGCTGTGAGCTAGGCTGACGCCACGGCACTCACTCTAGCCCGGGCAACAGAGCAAGACTCTGTCTCAAAAAACAACAACAACAACAACAAAAAAGAAACTAGATATCAAAGATGAGATGCCCTTCACTTGGCCAAAGCCACTCTATAACTTCTACTTCTTTTCGTTTTTTGAGAAAGTCTTGCTCTTGTGCCTGGGCTGGAGTGCAGTGCTGTCATTCTAGCTCACTGCAGCCTCAGACTCCGGGGCTCCAGCCATCCTCCAGTCTCGGCCGCCTAGAGTGCTGGGATTACAGGCATGCACCACAGCACCCAGCCTACAACTTCTACTTCTTATTTAAGCTAAATAGTTGCCTTCTCATAGAAATCCTGTTATTTTATTTTTTTTAAGTTTTTTTTTTTTTTGGAGACAGAGTCTCGCTCTGTTGCCCGGGCTAGAGTGCCATGGCGTCAGCCTAGCTCACAGCAACCTCAAACTCCTGGGCTTAAGCAATCCTCTTGCCTCAGCCTCCCGAATAGCTGGGACTACAGGTATGCGCCACCATGCCCGGCTAATTATTTCTCTATATTTTTAGTTGTTCAGATAATTTTTTTCTATTTTTAGTAGAGACAGGGTCTCGCTCTTGGTCAGGCTGGTCTCGAACTCCTGACCTCGAGGGATCCTCCCACCTTGGCCTCCCAGAGTGCTAAGATTACAGAGGCGTGAGCTACCACGCCCGGCTGAAATCCTTTTTTTAAAAAATCTTTTCTTTTGGTTGTTTTATACAACTTGAATTCATTTCTATGTTTTACACAATGTGGCCTTTAATATTCACATGAATTAATGTGAGACACATGTGCTTTCTAAAGACTGGTTTTATATGCTGTTTATGTGAAGGAAACTCATTTTCAATTCAGTAAAATTATTTGCAAAACCTTATGTGTTTGTGTGCATACACTTGCACCCACAAACGCTGCATCTGTCTGGGGTAGTCTCTGTAAGAGACTACCAGCTGTAAAAAGATAAGACCTCTTGGAATAAAAGGAGGCGCAGTGGCTCACGCCTGTAATTCTAGCACTCTGGGAGGCCAAGGCAGGAGGATCGCTCAAGGTCAGGAGTTTGAGACCAGCCTGAGCAGGAGCGAGACCCCGTCTCTACTAAAAATAGAAAGAAATGATCTGGACAGCTAAAAAATATACAGAATAAAAGGAGAGAAAACTGGGGCAGGTTTAGGAGTGGTTTTGGGTTAAAGAGGAAGTTGCTGGTGGAGGGGAGGCTGCAAGCTCTCCAGAGGGTGCCAGGGTGTCTGTCCCCAGCTGGCAGAGACGAGGACAGCCATGGCTCTTTCACACACCACCCCCCCAACCCCGTACCTGGGTCTTCCTGCTGAGCCGTGCTGGGCAGCTGCTCCCGCTGCCTTAGGGCCTCGAGGCCCACCAGGTCAGGCAGGTGGCAGTGGCCACGCATCACCATCACCCGCTGGCCCTGGGTGATGGCCCGGCTGCGGCAGCCCAGCCGAGCCTGGTCCCGGCACATCCAGTACACCTTCTCCCCGGCGGCCTTTTCCTTCCTGTAGAGGAACGAGTCGTGCACCAGGAACCTGCCCCCGAGGGATGTCCTCAGGAACTCCAGGGGCCGGAGGGCGTCTGAAGAGGAATGTGACGCAGTGAGTGGGGCCTGGGGGGCAGGGATGCACATTTCCCCCAAGTCAGCCCCAACCAGGACGCTGCAACCCCCCAGTAGGACCCTCTCAGGGGAGAAGCTCAGGCCACAGCCCTGACTGCCTGGAGTGCAGACTGGCTGTCCCTTTCCAAGGGCCCTGCGGCTGCCCGAACCCCTCGCTCTCCTGGAGGCCTCTCCTGACCATGCAGCCCCCCAGGGCCGAGGCTGGGCCGGGCGGAACATCGGGTCACAGCCCAGCTCCTTGTCCACCCACCTGCCAGACTCTGACTTTTAAGCTGAACCAAAAGGTCACGCAGCGTTGGGGCTCGGGTGGCCTGGGGGAACTGTGCGAGACCAGCAGCAGCTGGGGGACACGGGGAGGGGAGAAGAAGGGTGCCCAGGGCCCAGTGGCTGCCAAATGTGTCTCCTGCAGCTGCCAGTGGCGCCACCCCAGCCCTCCAGCTTCTCGAGTGGTCTGAGCAGATGTCTCCCCTGACAGCCAAGCCTGCACGGAGCCATCAGCACCCAGCCCAGCGGACAGACGGACGCGCAAGGTGCGCACGTCCTGCAGGCAGCCTCCAGCCTGTGTGCGGGGGCTCAGGTCTGGGGGGCTGCCAGGCAGCAGGGAGACCAGCGCCCACCCGCCCCTCCTGCCCGCACCTGGGCCTTCTTCCCACCGGGCCAGGTTGGGGAACTGCTCCCGTTGTCTCAGGGCCTCCAGGCCCCCCAGGTCGGGTGGGTGGCAGTGGCCACGCATCACGGTCACCCGCCGGCCCTGGGTGATGGCCCGGCTGCGGCAGCCCATGCGGGCCTGGTCCCGGCACGTCCAGTACACCTTCTCCCCCGCAGCCTTCTCCCGCCTGTAGAGGAACGACTCGTACACCAGGAAGCTGCCCCCCAGCGGGGTCCTCAGGAACTCGGGGCCACCTGAGGGAACAGGAGAGGCATCAGGGGAGGGAGGCTGGAGCCCAGGCTTGGGGGCACCGTGGGGGGCCCTATTCAGCAGCAGCATGGCCACCGGAGTGAGCCCCCGGCCCCGGGCCCCGTGCCTGCACCCCCTCCTCACAATGAGGTGGCTGTGGAGCCCGGGACACAGACCCTGCCATCCCCCAAACCCAGCTGGCCTTCAGCTGCCAGAGGCTCCCTTTCCTGAGGCCGGGCAAGGACCCTGCAAGTAGAGGCCTGGTGTACCCCCCACCCTCCCATGCCTGCAGGGCGGTGGCTGCTATGTCCACTCACCTGTCCTCGGCGCCCACACGGGCCAGCATGCAGGGTGCGTCGCACCTGCTCAGTCACAGGGATGCACCCACGGCCTTGGGGGCAAAGCAGCTGGGGCCGCGTGGGGGCTGTGGCAGCAAGCATGGCTGCAGCAGGGCCGCGTCCCCTGCCCCCGCCTGGCTGGGCAAGCCCTGCCCCGTCTTGGGCCTTCGTGGACGTGCTGAGAGGGAGGACCCAGGAGGCTGGCTGTGCCCTTCTGCCCAGAGGTCTCCCTTCCCCTTCCTCCAGGCACAGGGGCCGCAGAGGTGAGTGGAGACAGAGGGGGAGTCGTGAGCACATTAGGTGGCCACAGAAGTTCCTAGAGCAATAACGCCCCTGAGCAGGTGAGGGTAGCTGGCTGCAGAGCCACCTGAGAGGGGCTGGGAGGGCTGAGCAGTGGGGGCACTGGGGGGCAGCCCAGGAGGCAGGAGGACCCTGCAGGGTGCAGAATGTGGGGATGGGGGGGACAGAGCCAGCCAGGAGGAAGAGTGGGGACATGTGACTATAGGAAATGAGCCCCGTGACCATGGGGCAGGCTCCACCTCCTTCCACATGCAATTAAAATGTCCACTTAGGAATAAAAAGGCAGAGACCACGAGGCCAGAGATGCTGACCGGACACAAGGGGGCGGCAGCCAGGAACCGGAGGCCTGAGGTCCTTCTGGAGAAGGCGTCACGGTGAGGGTTAGTGGTGTGAAGAGCCAAGATGGAGCCACGGGAGCTGCCGCGCCCGGTGGAGGAAGACACGTGGGGGGGGGGTGTGTCTGCGTCCACGATGCCGGTCCCCTGCCTGAGCCCCAGAAAGCCAGCAACCAGGCCTGTGTGCCCAGGGCAGGGGTTTCCTCCTGAGGGCACCGACCAGCCAAAGACCCACACGGGCAAGGCCCGGGGTCCCACGGTGGAAACGCCACTCGCTACTGCAGCCCCCTGCGCTAAGCCCGCATCAGAGCCGAGGGTCACGGGACACTCGGGAGAAGCTGCACCCTGAAGACAGAGGCCAGGCCCCCGGCGGACACGGGCTCTGAGACGGGACAACTGCAAAGGGGTTGTTCAACCATGAGAGCAAAACTTTGGAAAATTAAACAGAAGGACTGGAAGCCAAAACCCAGGAAACAGTGCCGCACAAATAATCCCTCATCCCAACAGGATCAACTTCCGACTCACTGGAGCAACAGGAAGACACGACCACAGGGGAGGTTGTCAAAGGCCACAAGGAGACTGCCCCACGCTGGAGGACACAGCTCCCAGCCTGCGCACGTTGACGGGAGAAGACCCTGCGGCTGCAAGCCCAGCCCGACCACACGCAGGATCGGCTGTTGGAGAACGGACCCAACCGCCAGGAGCGCCGCAGACAGCCAGGCTGTCTACCAGCGCGAGGGGAGAGTAGAGGCACCTTCAGACCCGCAAGGTCAGAGTGCCTGCCAGGACTCTGGCTCGGGACGACTAGAGGAGGGACTTCTCCAAACCACAAAACCAAGAAAGAGAAAGGCAGGCCCAGAGCAGGAGTTCGGCAGAGGTAACCCTCGGGGACTGCCGGCGCCCCGAGGCCAGGCTGGAGCGGGGCAGGGCCCCCCAGGGCCCCCTCAGCACAACGCGGAGGTGTCTGAAGATCTGATGGAGGTGAGGCAGGAAGAGAAGGAAGAAAGCGGCGGTGGGCACACAGAGACCCAGGCAGAGAACGGAGCTGCACAGGGAAGGGTGGGGGAGGCAATGGCATCACCGTGTCTCCCCTGCTCTGCTGTGAACAGCTTGATATAACAGAATAAAAACAAAAACCTGCGCATTGTAAGGTTTTTTGGATTGGCTGGTGCCAGAGAAAGAAAGACGAGCAGAATGTAGCTGGAAAGACCGCGGCACCCTATTACCACTAAAAGGCCGGAATATAGGGCTGGGGGCGGGCAGCCCTCCCCTCCCTAATGGAAAAATAAGCAGCCCAGGAGACCTGCGGAGAACAATGCCTGCAAGGCCCAGCTGAGTTAAAGGAGGACCACACCTGGATGGTTACCCTGATAAGGGTCTCGGTTCTTGGAGTCCACACATACCACCGGCCCCTCCTATTTCTCAATATCTGCCCTAAAACTGCAACGGAAAATTCCTTGCTCTCCCCATCATAAATCTTCCCGCCAAAGAAACCCCCACCCCAGCCCTAAAAACATATATAAGTGCACTCAAAACTTCTGGGCAATGTGACTTCCGGGCCTCTCTCTTTCTCTCGCGGGGCCTGTGAACCTTGCCCAGGAGCACCCCATTAAAGCCTCGTTGCTTTCCCCTTTCAACTCTACTTGTCTTTCTTTCTCTGGCGCCGACCAATCCAAAAACCTTACAGGCATAAGAGCCCTGAGCGGTGGGCCTGTGGATTGGAGCTGAATCCTTACTTTCTCCGACTGGACGTTAACAGGTGACAAGGAGATTGAAAAAACAATAGCAATAGAAGCACCTTTTAAGAAACAGGGTAGCCGCGGTGGCTCACTCCTGTAATCCCAGCACTTTGGGAGGATCGATTGAGGCCAAGCATTGGAGACAGCCTGAGCAACATAGCGAGACCCCGTCTCTACAAGAAATAAAATTTAGCTGGGTGTGGTGGTGCCTGTAAGTCCCAGCTACTTGGGAGACTGAGGCAGGAGGATCACTTGAGCTCAGGAGTTCAAGGCTGCAGTGAGCTACGATGATGCCACTGCATTCCAGCCTGGGTGACAGAGCAAGACCCGGTCTCTAACAAAAAAATAAGAAAGAAATAGACGGCAAATACCCTAAGAAACAACAGACACTGCTCAGGGGCTCGCAGGGGCGGGGCAAAGGGGGCAGGGCAGCTGTGCAGCTCACACTATTTCCTCCCCACACAAGACAGGTAAATGGAGATGGAATAAAGAGAGGGTTAGAAAATCAGCTCTGAAGTCAGGGCCTACAGGCAATTCGGATGACTCAAAAACTATGGGATTGGGAAGAACCTCTGGAAAGAGAGGCAGGTGCCTCGTGGACATGAGCGCAGGCGTGGGGA
Organism: Eulemur rufifrons; assembly: GCF_041146395.1. NCBI lineage: Eukaryota > Metazoa > Chordata > Mammalia > Primates > Lemuridae > Eulemur > Eulemur rufifrons. The sequence continues at coordinate 34,461,341 of NC_090996.1, forward strand.
GCTGAGAAGGCTGGGCCAAAATCGCTCTTCTCAGCCAGATGGGACAGGAGCAGTTCCACTGTGACCACAAGAGTCCAAACACCAGGCAAAAAACCAGAGGGGAAGGAGGAGGGAAGGAGGGGGGAAGGAGGAGGGAAGGAGGGGGGAAGGAGGGGGGAAGGAGGGGGGAAGGAGGAGGGAAGGCGTGCGAGTTTATCCTGAGCTGCTGAGATCAGGGAGCAGGTCAGGCTGGAAAGACAGGGCGGGGTGGGTGGGACCCCACTGAAAACAAAACTAGGTGGGCGAGGAATGGGAGGCGAGGACTGTAACTCCTTCTAGAATGTTCACAGAAGGATGGAGGACATTTGCCTGTGGCACACGTGAGGTCAAGAGGTCAAGGCTGCCAGGTCTGGGGCCTGCTTCCCGGGACCCAGCTCCCCATCCGTCTTCAGATACCTGGACTCCCCCTTGGCGACGGGCTGGCGCGTTTCTCCCGCTGCCTCAGGGCCTCCAGGCCCCCCAGGTCGGGTGGGTGGCAGTGGCCACGCATCACGGTCACCCGCCGGCCCTGGGTGATGGCCCGGCTGCGGCAGCCCATGCGGGCCTGGTCCCGGCACGTCCAGTACACCTTCTCCCCCGCGGCCTTCTCCCGCCTGTAGAGGAACGACTCGTACACCAGGAAGCTGCCCCCCAGCGGGGTCCTCAGGAACTCGGGGCCTCCTGGGGGAAGGGGACAGGTGGTCAGGGGGGTGGGACAGAGTGGGCTGAGGCGGCAGGGGCCGGGCTGGGCAGGCCTGATCTCCCCCCACCTCCCGGGACCCCGGGGAAGCAGGACTGGAGGGAGGCAGGGTGGGCTCAGGGCCCTCACCAGGGTCTGCGTCCTGGTCCTCTTCATGGGGCTGGGCTGGAGGCTCCTGATCTTTGACCTTGGCTCGCTTTCTGGGCCTGGGCCTGGTGAGGGTCAGGGTGCCCGGCCCCCGGTGGTAGCACAGACTGTCCACGCCTGGGAGCAGCTCGTCCACTTGGCCCCCGGGCCCCTCGGGCCTGCCCTGCAGCGTCTCCAGGGCCTTCTCCTGCTGCCGCCGGGCCCGCAGGCCCTCCATGTCGGGTGCGTGGCAGTGGCTGCGCATCACGGTCACCCGCTGGCCCTGGGTGATGGCCCGGCTGCGGCAGCCGTGCAGCACGTGGTCCCGGCAGGTCCAGTACACCTTGTCGCCCACGGCCTTCTCCCGCTTGTAGAGGAACGACTGGTGCACCAGGAAGCTGCCCCCGTAGCACGTCCTCAGGAACTCGAGGGACCGGGCCTGTCCTGGGGGGGGGGGACCCAGGGCAGTCACAGCCGAGAGGGGAGGGGGTGCCCACAGCACTTTGGGGACTGACATGCGTTTCTCCTTTATGGCTGAAACTGACCACGGCTGCTGGGGCCATTCCCACCAACACCTCCCACTGGGAGATGCAGGGAAGCTGCAGGTCCCCTCCCAGTCCTCACCTCAGTGGCTGTGAGACTCCGAGTCAGTGTCACCCAGGAAGGAGCCAAGACAGACTGTGACTGGGCGCCTATGTTCCCAGTCCTACTTTCTCTTAGGGCTTTAACTTTTATCCACTTTGTGAGTAGCACACACACGTGCCATAACACTCGAATGGTACCAAAAGGTACACAGTGGAAAGTAAGCCTTTTCCTGCCCCTCCCAGGTACCCTGTGCGGTGGCCACCTTTGATCCTTAAATCCTTTCTGCGCTGGGAGATGCCCAGGCTTCTCGAACCCAAGCCCACCACCCGGTTAAAGGTAATACAAGCCGCCCGCCCGTAAAGCTCCGATGCGCCAGTCACTGAGCCCCACCTGCGGGGCTGGCGCTTCCCAGGCAGCAGAGCGCTCGAGCTCCATGACAACTCTCATCGAGCCCGTCTCAGGATGAAGCTCCTGAAACTCTAGAAATTACGCCAATTCTCTGAGGCTACAGGGCAACCACCAGTGGGGCTGGCATTTGAACCTGGGACTCATGGCCCCGAACTCTCCCTCTCAGCATCCCTCCTGAATGGAAGGACACCAGCCCGCCTGGGAGCCCGCTAAATTCTGATTTCTGGGCCCCACACCAGACTCTGCTGCATCAGAACATGCTGGAAGGACCTGGGACCCCCAGATCACAGCTGGTTCAGGAGCAGTAGTTCTATCCTGGGAGCTTAATGATTTTATACTTTTCAAAGTCATTTTGACTTTGAGCACATTTTTAAAAAAACCCCAGGGGACCCCACATTTCTACCTGGGCTTAGGAAGGAGCCTTCGGAGCCCCGCCCGGCCCAGTGTGCACTCACCCATGCCCAGCGTGGGGCGTTTCTTGGGGGGCAGACTCAGCAGCGACAGCGTTCGGGGTCCCCTGTCTTCCTCCAGGGCGGGCTTGCTCAGCACCAGACCAGGGGTGGGTTCCGGCTCCTCAGGGCACAGCCACGGGCCCACCCCCTCGAGCGGCTCCTCCACTCGGCCTCCAGGGCCCTCAGGACCCGGAGGATCCCCGAAGCCCTCGGGCAGGGCCAGGCTGGGCAGCTTCTCCTTCTGGCGCCGGGCCTCCAGGCCTTCCTCATCAGGCGGGTGGCAGTGGTCCCGCATCACGGTGGCCCTTGGGCCTCGGGTGATGGCCCGGCCCCGGCAGCTCAGTGCCGCATGCTGGCGGCACTTCCAGTACACCTTGTCCCCCACGGCCTTCTCTTGTTTGTACAGGAATGATTCCAGCACCAGGAGGCGGCCCCCAAACGGGGTCCTCAGGAACTCCAGGGGCTTGGGGGCTGCTGGGGGCAAGGGGAGGCCTGGGTTAGCTGGCCCAGAGTAGGGCTGGGGGCCAGAGGCATGCGCAGAGCCGGTGAGGATGCTGGAATGGGGCAGGGTCCCTGCAGTGGGAAGAGCCTGCTCCTCCTCGTGGGCCCAACCAGGAAGTCCAGACTCTCAAGGTGGCTTTACGGGGGGAGGGGAGTGGACATTCCAAGCAGTTAAAAGAATTTGGCACATCCTGCAGCCCCCATGAGCTCAGAGAGTGCCCAGTGCCCAGGCAGTGACCCACAGGGATGATCGCGTGCTCGTTATACCAGCCTGGGACAGCGTCATGATCAGACACCAGGAGGCTCAGCTGGGAGCAGGGACAGACAGCCAAGGTCACTTCACTACAAAGGAGAGTGCCCAGGGCCCGTGGAGGTGCTGGGCCAGGGGCAGCAGGCCTAGCCCCTCACCTGTGTCCTGCTTGCTGCATTTCTGCTCAGGGCTCTGGGGGCCTGGCTGGACTGCTCCCCCCTGCTCCTCAGCTGGCAGGATCTGCAGAGTGCTGGCAAGGATGGTGGGGCCAGATGTCTCCAGGGACACGATACAGCGCACTCCTTTGGGCTCAGATTCCACCTCATCCCCATCCTGGTTGGAGGCCATCAGCAGGACCAGTTTGGAGAACTCCTCGGGCTTGATGGGGGCTGCTGGGACGACATCCGTGCCCGGCTCAGGGGATGGCTCCTGGCCGGCCTTCATGCTCTCGCCCTCCTGCTCGCTGGCCTCGGGCAGGGGCATTCCAGGACCGATGGCCTGTCCCTCAGGCCACACTCAGTCCCAGGCAGATGGATTTCTCCTCCTCCCTGGCAAGGAAACCGCGAGTCCAGGGGCTCCGTCCTAAGGAGGCAAAATCCCAGTCAGTGGAGGAAGCCCTGCGCCTGGGGCTCTAGAAACGGGCTGGGAAGGAGGTTGGGCAGATGGGCTACCTGGGTGTCCCTGGGGCTGAGAGGCTGGGAGGGACCTGCTGGAGCCGGGGACCCTGGGCTGCTGCTTCTCTGCCGGGTCCTCTCCTGGCAGCCTTGGGTCCCCTCCCCTGTCCAAGCCTCACTTTCCCCATCTGTACAATGTGCACAATAGACACCTCTCCCGAGGGGCTGTCGGGTGACGGATACTGATGCTGAGTGACGGCCCACGGGCCTCTCACGTGCCGAGCACAGGCGAAGTGTTTCCGTGCACTTTCCCATCGACCTTCCAGCCCCACGTTATGAAAGTCGGCCGCTCCTACTGACCCAGCTGACAGATGGGACACATGGGACACTGAGGCACAGAAAACAATGACATGCCTCAGGCTGAAGAGGCAGGAAGTTGAACCTCAGTGTCTGCTCAGGTGCCAGGGGACTTGCTGGACCTCTTGGACTGTGCACTCCACCCAGTGCTGTGCACCTGTCTCACGAGGCTGGGCCAGGTGACCGCTGGCACTTTGAAGACAGCGCTAAAGCCTGGCCCTGGGAGGCCGCTGTCCTAGGCTGGAGGCCCCAGGCCACCTAGCCCTCAGGCGATGCCAGGGCCCCACAAGAGCAGTGACCTTGTGCCTGAGCCAGTGCTGGCTCAGCTGGGCAGGGACACAGCTGTGGAAGTGTCAGAGAATCCCTCCAGGTCACGGGGGGCTCCTTGGCTTCCAGCCTGGAGTAGCTGAAAGGCTGACAACGTGGAGCCAGCACAGGGCTGGGCTGGCCTGGAGACCCGGGCCTAGGGTGCTGGGCCTTAGTCAGCAGTGGGGAGCAGCCTGTGTGTCTTTCTGGGATGACTGAGTGGTGAGCGGATGGTGGGGTCTTTCCCAGCTCTCAGTGACAGTTTGGAAACAAGAATAGTGCAGCCCCTGACATTTTTAGCTTCTTCACTGGGGAAAAGTCACCCCTGCTCCAAGTTTTGCGGTTCCGGTTCTACTGGCCCACATTTTTGTTCCATAGTTCCCTGCTCTGGGGACCCACATTCTGCTCCCCAAAAGCCCGGTCAGCTCCAGGGCCCCTGTGGGATGACGCAGGGGGGCGCCCAGCCCAGGGCAGCCATGAAGTCCCCATCCTCCCCGGGCGGGACCTCAAGAAATACCCCAGGTAATAGGCAGATGATGTCATGCCCCCCAGCCCCGGTCCAGCCCCCGGACAAGCCAACGCCTGTTCCCCCCCGTGCGGTCCTTCCGGTCCCTGCCCATCCCGCCCCACAGGGTGGTGTGAGGTGCTGGGAATCGGGGGACAGACCCTGCAGGTGCCTCAGGGGCCCGGCTGCTCCGGGCAGGGGCGGGAGGCCCCACCCACGCGGCGCCCCGCCCCCCGCACTGATTGGCCCCGCGCACGTCCCTCAGCCCGCAGCCCCGCCCCTCGGCTCCCCAGCCTGCGGATGAACGAGATGACTGGACTGAATGGACGCGGGCGGACAGATGCGGCGCGTCCCCTGGCCGGTGTCCTGCCCAGTCCTGCGCTCTCCCGCCCTCTGCAGAAAGTCCCCACTGCTCCTGGCCAGGCCAGGCCGGGCCAGCCCCCGCCAGCAGCCCGCACTCCCTGCCTTCCCGGGGGCCTCCCACCCGGCCAGGGCGCTGGGGGAGAAGGCCGAGCCCCTTCAGATAGGCCCTTTGGACAACTCAGACCACCAAAGTGATTCCATTGCTGCTCACCAGCGTGCAGATTCCTACAGGACACAGCAGAGGGACAGGAGCGGAGGCTGGCATGGGCCTCCCCACACCAGCCGCCTACGTCTCAGACCACCCAGCACAATGAAAGCCCCACATTCCCATGGAACGTGCCCCAGTCATGGGAGGTGACAGGGGAGAGTACAATCCTCTCAATTAAAATTTCTGTTTTGGCCGTCCTGTAATCCTAGCACTCTGGGAGGCCGAGGCGGGTGGATCGTTTGAACTCAGGAGTTCGAGACCAACCTGAGCAAGAGCGAGACCTGTCTCTACTAAAAATAGAAGGAAATTAGCTGGACAACTAAAAATATATAGAAAATAATTAGCCGGGCATGGTGGTGCATGCCTGTAGTCCCAGCTACTCGGGAGGCTGAGGCAGGAGGATCGCGTGAGCCCAGGAGTTTGAGGTTGCTGTGAGCTAGGCTGACGCCACGGCACTCTAGCCCGGGCAACAGAGTGAGACTCTGTCTCAAAAAATAAAATAAAATAAAATTTCCATTTCAAAGGCTTCCAAGATCAAAAGATCCGGAAAAAGTTCCAATACAACAAAAGACCCTGACTACAGTCTGCTGGAAAGGCGTAGGTCCCCGCAATGAGCTAGAAACTGCATTTGTGGGTGGCAGAGGCACACTGTGCGAGTTCCCAAGCGCTCGTGGGCTGTGGCCGAGCCTGCAGGGAAGGAAGCTGTAGGAGAGGCCACACGCAGGGCACCACACGGCACTGCCAGACAGGGGACATCATCTCGCTCCTCCCAGCCCAGCAGCCCCTGGGCTCTGTGCAGACACACAAGGGAGCCCCGACACCAGCAGAGCAGCAGCCCAGGCACCGCCACAGGACCCCATTATAGCAAACTACTGTTACTTCAAGCCTGTACAATCGGGGGCATTTGTTACACAGCAACAACTGACACACTTGGCCAGTGACTGAACCTAGTGGGTTTTGGCTTTTTGACAGAGGGAACAATACTAATGGCTGTGAAATATCTGACGTAAAGTACCTGTGAACTCCAGAGTGCCATGCCACACACACCCTGCGTCCCTCAGACAGGCACACTGAAAGAGCTTGTAGCCCAATGAGGGGAACACACACTTTAAGTATGAGAGACAGCAGATGAGAATTACACATTTAAAAACATCTGTAACAGGCCGGGCGCGGTGGCTCATGCCTGTAATCCTGGCACTCTGGGAGGCCAAGGCGGGTGGATCGTTTGAGCTCAGGAGTTTGTGACCAGCCTAAGCAAGAGCTAGACCCCGTCTCTACTAAAAATAGAAAGAAATTAGCTGGACAACTCAAAATACATAGAAAAAATTAGCCGGGCATGGTGGCACATGCCTGTAGTCCCAGCTACTCAGGAGGCTGAGGCAGGAGGATCGCTTGAGCCCAGGAGTTTGAGGTTGCTGTGAGCTAGGCTGATGCCACGGCACTCTAGCCCAGGCAACAGAGTGAGACTCTGTTTCAAAGAAAAAAAAAATCTGCAACAAAATAAGCCACACACAAAAGGACAAATACTGCATGATTCTGATTATATGAGGTACCTAGAATAGTCAAATCTGTGGAGACAGAGCATGGAATGGTGGCTGCCAGGGGCTGGCAGCGGGGCGTGGGCTGGTGTTTAATGGCACGGAGGTTTAGGTGGGAAGATGAGAGAGTTCTGGAGATGACAGTGGTGATGGCCGCATGGTGAATGGGTGCCACTGAACCGTGCACTTAAAAATGGTTACGGGCCGGGCGCGGTGGCTCACGCCTGTAATCCTAGCACTCTGGGAGGCCGAGGCGGGTGGATTGCTCAAGGTCAGGAGTTCGAGACCAGCCTGAGCGAGACCCCGTCTCTACTAAAAATAGAAAGACATTATATGGACAACTAAAAATCTATATAGAAAAAATTAGCCGGGCATAGTGGTGCATGCCTGTAGTCCCAGCTACTCGGGAGGCTGAGGCAGTAGGATCGCTTAAGCCGAGGAGTTTGAGGTTGCTGTGAGCTAAGCTGACGCCACGGCACTCACTCTAGCCTGGGCAACAGAGTGAGACTCTGTCTCAACAACAACAAAAAAAAAAAAAAAAAAAAAAAAAAAATGGTTACGATGGTAAATTTTGTGTCTATTGTACCACACACCCCCCCCACCTGTCACAAACTGTACTCGGAAACACCCGTTCCCCAAACGTCGTCAGGGAATGAGGTTCCCCTCACCATCTTCACTGTCTAGGTGAACAGAGCACGCGTCCTTGATTTAGTCACTCTCTGTTCTATTTGTTTTACTTTATGTTCCTCTTCACTCCTCTTTATCTGAGAGATGAGGGTCTTGCCCAGTTCCATGGTCCCCCCAAACCCCAGTCTCCAGGGCTCTCTGCCTCCGCTCATTTGTTTCCATTTGGGCCGTCAGGGCACTTAGCTCTCCCGCAGCCTAAAACTAACCTAACGAGAAACTCCTTCCCTTGCTCAGCCAACCTGCCACCGGCCCCTGCCCACTCCGCAGGCTCCACCCTCCTCAGGCCACTGCGCTGCAGGGGCACAGCCTGGCCGTCCCATCAACCACGTGCTCCCTGCAAGCACCTGCTTTGGCCTTCAGGGAAAGAGCCCTCCATGTGGGAAGACCACAAAACGTGGCCTAGTCACACAGTGGAATATCATTCGGTACATAAAAAGGAAGGACGCTCTGACACCTGCGACAACACGGATGAACCCTGAAAACAAGCTACGTGGAAGAAGCCTGGCACCACAGACCAGGTATCGTGTGACTCCACTTACAGGAAACGTCCACAGTGGCCCATCTGTGGACACAGAAGGTACATGAGATCCGCGGTTGTCTGGGGTTGCAGGGACTGGGAGTGCCGGCTGGGGGGCGTGGGGCTCCTCGGTGGGGTAATGAAAATGTTCTAAGATCGATAGTGGGGATAGTCGCACAACTCTGTGAACATATTGAAGACACTGCACTGTACACTTTACACGGGGAAATTGTACGGTATGTAAACTGCATCTCAGTAAAGTTGTTAAAAAACAATCCCTGTAGGTGTGACGCCATGGAAAAGGGTGCTTGGATGAGAAGCAGTTTTCTGTACATACACAGCTCTACCCAACAGTGGAAGCTTCTTGTTCCTGGGTTCAGTTTACTCATCACAGCAGAGGGGTGGCGTGGATTATATGTTGTGGAGTTTTCTAAATCCTAATATTGTATTCTAAAAACTATATAGAAACCATCTTCAAAGTGTTAAGAACATACTAGTAAATCACCCATAATCCTGCTACCCAAATGCGCAACTATTTCCATCCTTGTATCAGTGCCTTCAACACACTCTTTGCTTTCTGCGGTGCACGCACGGTGCTCAACTCTTGGTGTGCTACTGTGTTCCTCCTTCCGGCAGGAAGCTGCCACCTGCGCACCAGACGGGGCCTCTGTAAGGGACCACAGCACTTCCCAGGGCAAGCCCAGAGTACTGTAGTTAGGAAACACGAATTTCAATCCTCAGCAGCAATGCTCTGGATGGCCACAAGATGGTGATGTTGCTCCTTAAATGTTCCTACCGCCTCGGTAAAATTAAGAGGGTGATGATGTTTTCAAAACAAGAATTTGGAAGGTTTTCCCTGTTAGACAAAAAATTCAGGACTTCCATATATCTATTAGTTCCAATTAACATATTCAGCAAAGACTATCTTTTCTAAACCAAATGAGGAAAATTTTTCAACCCCCCCCCCCGCCCCCACCAACTATTACTTGGACACTGACTCTATCTAACCCTCAATCTTATCTCTCCTTCTGTTTTGTCTCTACTCTGGTCATAAGTTATTTATTGACTAATTTAATTTTACATGTTCATAACTTAAAAACACAAAACTAGGAAGTAATACATTAAAATGTTAAAAGTAGTAAGAATAGTGATTTTATTTCCTCTTAAATTTCCTTTTTTTTTTTTTTGATACAGAGTCTTGCTCTGTCCCCCAGGTTAGAGTGCAGTGGTGTCATTATAGCTCACTGCAACCTCAAACTCCTGGGCTCAAGCGATCCTCCTGCCGCAGCCTCCCCAGTAGCTGAGATTACAGGTGCCCACCACACCCGGCTAATTTTTTCTCTTTTTAGTAGAGACGGGGTCTCCCTCCTGCTCAGGCTGGTCTTGAACTCCTGACCTCAAGAGATCCTCCTGCCTTGGCCTCCCAGAGTGCTGGATTACAGGCGTGAGCCACTGCGCCAGGCCACATGAACTCTTTTTCCAGTGGGAAAATATTAAGCCCTCTAAAGATAACCTTCGGCCGGGCGAGGTGGCTCACACCTGTAATCCTAGCACTGTGGGAGGCTGAGGCGGGCGGATTGTTTGAGCTCAGGAGTTCGAGACCAGGCTGAGCAAAAGCGAGACCCCGTCTCTACTAAAAGAAGAAAGAAATTATATGGACAAATAAAATATATATAGAAAAATTAGCTGGGCATGGTGGCGCATGCCTGTAGTCCCAGCTACTCGGGAGGCTGAGGCAGGAGGATCGCTTGAGCCCAGGAGTTTGAGGTTGCTGTGAGCTAGGCCGATGTCACAGCACTCTTGCCCGGGCAACAGAGTGAGACTCTGTCTCAAAAAAAAAAAAAAAAAAGATAACCTTCATCTCCTTGTGTGGCAATTTTTTCCTCTAACTCCAAAACTCTCAGGAAAAAACAGAGATCCCACCACTATGAAACATAATGTCATACAAGACAATGAAGATAAATATAAAGTAAAACAAATACAATAGAGAAATGAATAAACCAAAGATACTAAAATCCCTGTCATGGGACTTGCAGAGCCTCAAAGTATCTCCCCCAAAATATCTCTTACCTACACAGGGAAAGGGAGCAACTGCACAGAGGAGAAATCCTCCAGACACGGCCTGAGTGATGAAGGTCAACTTCACCAGCAGTAAGACACCAAAACCATGGACTTCTTGGTAAGACACACTGAGAAGAACCCAACATCACCTCTCATATTCTTGCCACAAATGCCGCACCTGCTCCCCGAAAAGCCCCAACTGAGGGACGTTCTACTAAACAACGGACCAGGACACTTTGAAAGTGTCAGAGTCACTGAAGACAAGGGAAGACTGAGAAACCGTCACAGGCTGGAGGAGACTGAGGAGACACAACAACTAAATGCAATACGGGATTGGATCAGATTCTGGAACAGAAAAAAACATCAGGGGAAAAACGGATCGAATTTGAGTAAGGTCAAGATTTCAGGGTAATAGTATTACCAGTACATTGATGTTAATTTCCAGGTTTGGATCATTATACAATGTTACGATGTTGACATTCAGGGAAGTGGGGGTGATCAGCATATGGGAAATCTCTGTACTTATTTTTTAATCATTTTTTTTTTTAGAGGCGGGGTCTCGTAATGTTGCTCAGGCTGGCCTCAAACTCTAAGGCTGAAGTGATCCTCCTGCCTCAGCCTCCTGGGTATTTGGGACTACAAGTATGTGCCACCATGCTCAGCCTCTAATATTTTTGCAATTTTTTAAAAGTCTAAAATTAAAGCAAAATGAAAGGTTTTTTGGAAATCCAAGTTTCAAATTTATAGATGCAACAGGAGTTGACAGAGAAAAGGAGCAACCCCGAGATCTCCTGGGGAAAATGTGAGCAAGAGAGAGGGGAGAAGGGAGAGCACCTCGCCCCTCTGGTCCTCCTGCTTACAAGCCTGGTGCAGAGTGACCTGCCCAGAGCCATGGCTCCCTGGGACCCGAGTCAGGCACAAAAGATTCCTGTGACGTCAGCCCTTACTTCCATAACCCAGTAACCTCTCTTCCTAATGTCACCATCATCTTCCCTCTGTTGCTGGGCAGACGAGGCCTCTGGGAACTTGAGCGTGTGGCAGGACTGCACAGCTGGTGGAAACCAGGACTCTCAAACCCAGGCTGGTCCACAGCCTTCCTCTGCACCTGAGCAGCGGACGCTTACAGTCGGAAATGCCAGTTACAAGGAGAGCCGCTCCACAGAGCCGAGGTTGTGCCCTGAAGCAAGTAAGCAACTGCACTGATGTGTCCCCACTAACAGCTACTTCGTCATTTATTGCAGTTTTGCATCACGGCAGCCTCCGGCAATGTGGCCAGTGGGAGGCACCACAGGAGACCAGAGGTGGCAGCCAGCAGGTTCCTGCAGATGCCTGCTGGGCAGGCCCCACCAGCGCTGTCTGTCTCAGGCCCAGCCACCACCCAGCCAGACTCCAGCCCTTCAGGGTCACCCGGCCTGGCGCCTGCTGCCCTTCAGCCTGGCTGTGGTGGCAGCTGCTAGCCACTGCTAGCTCTGGGTACCTCACCGTTTCCCCATCTGGCCTCTCAGCTCTTCCACCACTGGGGAGAGCAATTAACTTCTCAGCTGGACTCTTACAGAAACTTCTGTTGACTCCGGACCAATCCATCCTTCAGGAATCTAAAGAACTGATTTCAACATTTACATTACTAAATGCTAAGGATGTGGCGGTGCTAGCTGAACACTTGGCATGCATTTCACTTTACCTTCCAAATAACCTCAGTTAGATGCTACGGTTCTTTCATATTACAGAGGAGGAAACTGAGGCTTAGTCTTAGATTCCTGCGATCCAGGGCCAGGCCAGTAAAGACACCATTCAAACATCCTGCGTCTGCCTTCAGGGCCTCGGCTCTTAAAACCAGCTGAAACGGTTTTTTCAATATTGAGGATTCTGACCCCTTGGTATCAGTGGGTTAAGACTGGTGCTACTCAGCTGGGGTGATTTTGGCTTTCAGGCACCATTTGGCAATGTCTGCAGTCATTTTGTCTGTCACTACTGGAGGGGTGGAGCAGCACCCCTTGAATCCAGCAGGCGGAGACCAGGGACGCTGATAGACATCCTACGGGGCACAGGACAGTCCCCCACCCCACCACAGAGAAGGATCTGGTCTGAAATGTCAACAGCACCAAGTCTGGGAAACCTTGCTTATGACAAGCATTTAAAAAAATGAAATCAAATACAAAGCATGCATCCCTATAATGAAACTTTAATTGCAATTATTTGTATGTGTGATTCGAGTCTATATAAGAATTACCTGGAGCATTTGGTAAAAATGCAGATTCCTGGATTTCACATCCAAAATTCTGGCTGAGGGTCTAGAGAGGGATTCAAGAAACTAGATTTTGGCTGGCTGTGGTGGCTCACGCCTATAATCCTAGCACTCTGTGAGGCCGAGGCGTGGTGGATCGCTTGAGCTCAGGAGTTCGAGACCAGCCTGAGCGAGAGCCAGACCCCGTCTCTACTAAAAATAGAAAGAAATGATCTGGACAACTAAAATATATATATATATATATATATATATTAAAAAAATTAGCTGGGCATGGTGGTGCATGCCTGTAGTCCCAGCTACTTGGGAGGCTGAGGCAGGAGGATCTCTTGAACCCAAGAGTTTGAGGTTGCTGTGAGCTGGGCTGACGCCATGGCACTCATTCTAGCCTGGGCAACAGAGTGAGACTCTGTCTCAAAAAAAAAAAAAAAAAAATCTAGATTTTTAACAAATACCCATGAGGCTCTGACACCAAACTATGGACTGAACTTTGAGAAACACTAGAGTGGCTGCCCTTGAGAAAGAGGGGCCTGCAGCTACGTGACCAACCTAGGAACAATCTGAGCTTTTCTTTGTGCCAGGCCCCACATGAGTGTTTTACATATATTATCTCGTTTAATCTGTAACATCGTACAGGTTTCCTCATTAATGTGTTAAATAAAATCATTAATATCTGTTTATTTTATATCAGTGGGAGAGTCATGATTTCACCTTTTTTGAAATTATCCTTGGCCGGGCGCGGTGGCTCACGCCTGTAATCCTAGCACTCTGGGAGGCCGAGGTGGGCGGATCGTTTGAGCTCAGGAATTCGAGACCAGCCTGAGCAAGAGCGAGACCCCGTCTCTACTAAAAATAGAAAGAAATGATATGGACAGCTAAAAATATATATAGAGAAAAAATTAGCCGGGCATGGTGGTGCATGCCTGTAGTCCCAGCTACTCGGGAGGCTGAGACAGGAGGATCCCTTGAGCTCAGGAGTTTGAGGTTGCTGTGAGCTAGGCTGACGCCACGGCACTCACTCTAGCCTGGGCAACAGAGTGAGACTCTGTCTCAAAAAAATAAATAAATAAATAAACAAACAAACAAAAAAGAAGGAAATTATCCTTGAACAACTTAACAAGTTTCAGGAGTCCTGGGGTGTCGTGTGGACCTCTAGAAGAGAGGAATTTGCCCAAATTTGTAAATACTACGCCTGAAATCCAGTGGAGAAAGCAGCTTGGGCTTGGCTTCTGTGCCTCCAGATATCAAATAACAGACTTTAAAAAGCCTAATTTAAAATTCCTTATGAAGACTTCAGGAAAGCAAGCTGAGATAGGCCTATCTAGTGAATTAACGCTGTAGCTGCACCTAAATAATCAGGCTAAATCTAATGAGAGCAGTCTTATTTTAGGATCTAAAATATCTTTCATAGGTTATGAGACTGAATGGAAATCTGTGCTTCAGTGGAAACTATGCGTTGTTTAGAACACATCCTTCCTGTTCTCTTGCTTTAGCCTTTCACTGACTTGGAGCTATTTTAGATAAATTACAGATAACTGAGAAAATTATAGGTAACTCAAAAATTATAGATAACTGAGAAAAATGCAATATAATCCTAGTCTATAGACAAGTAAATAAATGCTCTCTTTTCTATGTAAATACAGACATGTATATAAATCCCCCCACTGTGGAATAAGCCAGTTTTGCCTCCATTTGTACATTCATTTCAATATTCCTGATGTACAGTCTTCTAGAACCTTCTCTGCATTCTCTTGCAAACTGGTCATAACATCTTACTGCCCTAGTCATTGGTCCTAAAATCATTAGATTCCAATCAGCAATTTAAAAAAATTACATAGAAAATATCAATTTGCATTGAATGTAACAAAAGTATTAATTATTTTGTGAAACTTTTGTTATTTATTCTAGTTTGATTTAAATCTATTTTTTACTTTGGATGCCCACTGTTTTGGGGTAAATACTTGGGCCCTAATGTGTTTATTTTGTAATATTCAGTTTTCACTCAATAAAGATTTGATAAGTGAAAAGGGCAAAAGGCAGATGTAAGTAGAAAGTTCAAAAGTCTCAAGGTTTATGGCTCATCAGTCTCTTCTCCTCTTTCCTCTCCCCGCAAACTGAGGATACAGCCAATACCCTGAACTGAATGCGATACTCAGGTGGCTTGCTTTGAAACTGCTGCCCTGCTGGTGGTCACCAAGGGCTCAGTGTAGACCCAAGACCTACACAGTATTAAGCACCATTAGGTGCCTCTCAGACACCACTGGGTCCAAACTCTAATCAGTAAGGTACTGAAAGCCAGGAGGTTGTCTTGGCAGCTGACAGTGCATCAATAGAATTACCTTCACATGTGAGAGAGAGAACTACCACCATCATCCACTAACACCTGGGTCTCTGGCGCCGGCTTGCTGGGCAGGAGGGCTGGGGCAAGTCCTGTAACTTCTCTGGGCTGGTTTCACCTGTAAAATAGAAAAAGTGGCAAATGAGACACAGTGGGTGAAATTCTTTCATAAACTAAACCATTACACAAGAATAAGGAGTTCTTTGTCTAGGTCCTCCTCTTTAAAAAAGTTCCGGGTTGATCCCAATGGCTACCCCCAGCCCCCACCAATGAGCCATGAGGTTCAGAGGTGTGCTTTGCCTTGTTCACGAACCCCTCTACGATCATATGCACAGACTGTGTGTGCATACAGGCATTGCTCCTGGGAGAAGTTAGAGGTCCCCCAAAAGTTTAAGAATTACTATGTGGGGTTTCACAATCTCAGCACCACTGGCATTTTGGACCAGATAGTCCTTGCTGTGGCTTGCTGTCCTGTTCAATGTAGGATGTTTAGCAGCCTCCATCCCTGTCCTCTACTTGCCAGATGCCAGTATTATCCCCCTCCAAAGTTGTAACAACCAACATTGCCCGAGGGGCAAAACTGCCCAAGAACAGCTCCAAAGCAACTTAGAAGGCTGGGCGAGGTGGCTCACGCCTGTAATCCTAGCACTCTGGGAGGCTCAGGCAGGTGGATCATTTGAGCTCAGGAGTTTGAGACCAGCCTGAGCAAGAGCGAGACCCCATCTCTACTAAAAAATAGAAGAAAATTATCTGGACAACTAAAAGTATATAGAAAAAATTAGCTGGGCATGGTGGCGCATGCCTGTAGTCCCAGTTACTCAGGAGGCTGAAGCAGGAGGATTGCTTGAGCCCAGGAGTTAGAGGTTGCTGTGAGCTAGGCTGACGCCATGACATTCTAGCCCAGGCAACAGAGCAAGACTCTGTCTCAAAAAAAAAAAAAAAAAAAAAAAGAAAAGAAAAAGAAAACAGAAAAAGAAAAGAAAAAGAAAGAAAGAAAGAGAAAGGGAGCTCCCTGCTAACCGGACCCCCAGCCCCATAGCCTCCCAGCACTCTCAATCAGCGTCTTGGTCATTCTACTCCTCCTGTACCTAGTCCATTGTGTCCTCAACTCTCATTCCCTTCACACCTGATCATGCCCAGCTTCCATCTCCTTAGGACTTGGGTCTTCACCACGTCTCTTCGGCAAACCACCTCTCACACCAAACATTCATGACGTCTTGCCGTCTTCAGCAGGAGCCGCTCCAAATCTCCCCAGAGGGTGCCCAGGGGCTTTTCTTGCTAAAGCTTAACTTTCATCACGTCTGTCCTCAATAAAAATCATCTCCATCTCCTCAGCTTGCCATTATAAACGCTCCACAATCTAGCCCCAACCTCACGCACTCCTCCACAGCTCAACCAGTAGCATTTAGAAAAGGAACAAGATAAACCTGATCCAATCACATGACAACTCTAACTATATCAAGTCCTGAAAATCACACTGGCCCCAGAAAGCAGAAATGCCAAAATAAAAACGTACTCTTTCTTTGGAATTGAAGTTTGCACGTGTTTATCTGATTACGGGAGCTCCGCATCCTCCAAATGCAAGGAATAAAGGCAATTGAGAGTTCCAAACCAGATCAGACCCATTAGGTCCTGACTCAGTGGGTTAGCAACAATCTTTTGGAAAGGAGTGGAACAGAATGGAATACAATTGAATTAGAATAGATCTGGCTGCGTCATGTGAGCTTAGGGTAAGCATCTCCCTCGAAGCGTGTGGCTCAGTAATCTAGATCTACAGCCACAGGGTATACACGTAAAATATATTTTTCGGTGTAGGCTGAGTCTATAAAGTTTGAAAGCCATAACTGGCCATCTACAGAACCAGAAGTGGAAGGCGGTGGTGGAAAACCAGCAAAAAGTGCAAGGTCACTGGGACCTCCAGAGCTGCAGAGATGGGATGGAACTGGGGAAAGGTCTGGGGGGCGCAGCACGGGGTCGGGCGGACACGGCCAGGAAAGGCGGACGAATGTGGGGCTCCCTGATTTGGGGGTGTCAGTCCAGGCAGCGGTGGGTTTCGGGAAGGAGGAGCGAGGGGGGAAGGAGGGGACGGACAAGGAGGCTGCGCGAACGCTGGGACGCAGAGCCGAGAGACCCCCTCCCCAGCACCAGCAGCCCTTGGGACCTCTGGGAGAGCCGGGCCGGGGGCGCGTCCACGCCGCGGGACCCTCCCCCCGCTGGGGCCCGTCCTCACCGACGGCAGCGGGGCCCTCCCTCCGGTGACAGCCGCGGCGCGTCCCTGGGCTTCGGCCGCTGTAGCCGCAGGCGTCAACCTGGCGGCCCAAGCCGCTCCAGCCACCACGACCCGGGCGCCCGCTCCCCGCCCCAACCTGCCCCCTCGGGAGCGAGCCCCGTGCCCGCGCGCGCGCGCGCGACCCCGCAGGGGAGCTAGACTCTTGGAACGCCCAAGCGGACTCCTTGCGAGCATGCGCAGCAGCAGGGCCGCGCGGCCCATTCCTAGGGTTAATTCCGATCCTCCGGGTCTTCCCTGCGCGAGGCCGAGCCGATCACCTGGCCAATCGGCGTGAGGGGGCGGGGCCAGGACTCGCGGAAGAGGCGGGGCCAGCCCGGATTGGGCGTTGCGTCCAGGGACCCGGCGTCCTGCGCACCGGCGGGCTGGGGCGCGGTGCGGGGTTTGGCCCCGGGGTTTGGCCGCAAGCTCACGGAGCGAGATGTTTAGCTGCATCCTTAGGCCTGTCGCTTTCCTGAATCAGTGGAAGGAAATTTCTTACGCACTTCGTCGGAGCCTTCAGACGACCCTTCCCCAAAGCTGTGCCAATTTGAGATTGAGAATAAATAACAATAACGGATTGTAACCTTGATTAAAATAAGAATGCGTGAGTGGATACTGAGGCAAATAAGTGAATGGGGGAGGATGAAAGCTCTCTCTTGCAGTAGAAAGCCAACAAAAATAATGGAGAAACAATGATGCAGGAAACCAGCAAACAACTAGTAGAGGCAAAAATCCTAAATGGCTGCCGGAACTGGACATGAAAGTTTAATAAAAGGGCCGCGCGCGGTGGCTCTTGCCTATAATCGCAGCACTTTGGGAGGCTGAGGCGGGAGGATCCCATGAGGCCAGGAGTTCGAAACCTGCCTGGGCAATACAGCCAGACCCCCGTCTCTACAAAACATAGAAAACAAAAAAAATTAGCTGGGCGCAGTGGGGCGCCTATAGTCCCAAATACTCAGGAGGCTGAAGCAGGAGGATCCCTTAAACCCAGGAGTTCGAAGTTGCAGTGAGCTATAATGATGCTATTGTACTCCAGCCTGGGCGACAGAGCGAGGATTCTGTCTCTAAAAAATAAAAAAAATAAAAAAAGGAACAAGTACTTACATAATCCGAAGGTATATCTCCCGGCAAGGTACTTATTAATAACAAAGGAGAAAATATTAATTTTTACAGTAGAGATGTTTCTCAAAGGGTGGTCTGGGGGTTTCTGGAGGTCCATGAGACTCTCTCGGGGAGTCTGGAAGGTTAAAACTATTTTCATAATAATACTAAGATACCATTTGCTTCTTTAATTTTCATTCTCTCCTAAGTGTGTGGTGGAATATTACAAAGGCTACATGATGTCTGATGTTGTAACAGATTGAATGTAGAAGCAGATATGAGAACCAGTAGTCTTCTATTAGGTTGACATTAAAGATATTTGCAAAAATGTAAAGCTATACCACTGTTTTAAGTTTCTTTGGAAAAATATTACAATTTTTTAAAAAATATGTTACATTAACACATAAAGGGAGCCAGCAATCCCATTACTGGACATCTACCCAAGGAAAAAAAGACATTCTATAAAAAAGACACTTGCACTCGAATGTTTATAGCAGCACAATTCACGATTGCAAAGATGTGGAAACAACCCAAGTGCCCATTAATACAAGAGTGGATTAATAAAATGTGGTATATGGATACTATGGAGTTCTACTCAGCCACAAAAAACAATGGTGATCTAGCACCTCTTGTATTATCCTGGATAGAGCTGGAGCCCATTCTACTAAGTGAAGTATCACAGGAATGGAAAAACAAGCACCACATGTACTCACCATCAAATTGGTATTAACTGGTCAACACTTACGTGCACATACAGTAGTAACATTCATCAGGTGTCGGGCAGATGGGAGGGGGGAGAAGGGGATGGGTGTATTCACACCTAATGGGTGCGGTGTGCACCGTCTGGAGGATGGACATGCTTGCAGCTCTGGGGCAAAAAAAAAAAAAAAAATATGTAACCTAAACATTTGTACCCCTGTAATATGCTGAAATAAAAATAATAGTATAAAAAGAAAAAACACATAAAGTGTTTATCATTGTTACTTTTTTGGTAACAGCTTTACTGAAATATAATTCACATACAACTCACCCATTTAAAGTGTACAATTCAATGATTTTTAGTATAGTCACAGATTTGTGCAAACATCACCATAGTCAGTATTAGAACCTATCATCACTCCAAAAGGAAACCTTTAGCCATCACCGTCCAATTCCCGAATCGCTCCAGCTCTAAGCAATCATTAATCTACTTTCTGTGGGTTGAAAAGGTGTTCTTTGAACCACAGACGTTCTTAATTTGGATGATGTCCAATTTATCTGTTTTTTTTTCTTTTGTTGCTTGTGGTTTTGATGGCACATCTAAGAAATCTTTGTCTAAGAAATCACTGCCTGATCCAAGTTCACAAAGATTTACCCCTACGTCTTCTAAGAGTTGTGTTTTTTGGTTTTTTTTTTTTTGTTCTTTGTGTGTTTGTTTGTTTTGAGACAGAGTCTCACTCTGTTGCCTAGGCTAGAGTGCCATGGCATCAGCCTAGCTCACAGCAACCTCAGACTCCTGAGCTCAAGCAATCCTCCAGCCTAGGCCTCCCAGAGTGCTGGGATTACAGGCGTGAGCCACCGCGCCCGGCCTTCTTGTAAGAGTTTTAAACTTTAGCTCTTACATTTAGGATTCTGACCCATTTTGAGTTTATTTTTTATATGTGGTGTAAAGTAGGTCTCCAACTTTATTCTTTTGCATGTGGATATTTCAATTGTCCCAGTACCACTTGTTGAAAAGACTATTCTTTCCCCTCATCAATTGTCTTGGCATCTTTGTTGAAAATCAGTTGACCATAAATATGAGGATGCGTTTCTGGACTCTCAGTTCTATTGAATTGATGTGCGTATCTGTATTCTGCCAGCACGACGCTGTCTTGATTACTGTGGCTTTATAGTAAGTTTTGAAATCAGGGAGTGTGAGTCTTCCAACTTCTGTCTTCTTTTTCGAGATCATTTTGCCTATTCTGAGTCCCCTGAATTTCCAGTTGCCATCTTTCTTGTCAATCTTTTTGAAAATGAATCTCTAACTTTACATCACTGAGGTTGTATTTGTGTGTCCCTGCTTTTTCACCTAACTCTATATTGTAACCCCCATATTATAAGCTTATTTTACATATGATTGGCTACATAATTTAGTTTTCTTCCTATTAGACACTTCTTTTCTGAACTTTGCTAGTATAAACATTGCGGGTGGCTTCATTCCTAACATTTGGGGAATCTGAATGAAGGGTATATGGGAAGCTTTGTACGATTCTTGTAACTTTTCTGTAGGGGTGAAATTATGTCGAAATAAATGTCAGACCAAAACCAAAAAAATCCATTTAATCTCTTAGTATTATGGGAGGGGAAAGCGTCTTTTCCCTGTTGGCCCGACCCTCGCCCATTGGCCCAGCCGTCTCCGTTGGTCCTTCCCTCGCCCACAGCGCAGCCCCTGCACACTTGCATCCTACAGCAGCCCTGTGCGGGGGCCGGATGGCTCCGGGCGCGGGGAGCTGCGGGGCCCTGGGCGCTGCCTTCCCGGGACTCCTGGCGGTGGCAGCCAGGGCGGCCACAGCGCTATCCGAGCTGACGCCCACCTTCCCCGACGGGCCGCAGGCGGGAACCCGCTCCTTGCTCCCCGCACGCCGCCCAGGTTCAGCCCGACTCCTCGCGCCTCGAGGCCGCCGCCACCGTGCGCTCCCCGCGCCCAGCGCGCCCCCAGCCCCGGCCGCGCGTCCTCAGCGGGGCAGGGCGGGGATGCTGCGCACCGCCGGAGAACCCCGCGCTCTCCCTCCACGGCCTCCCCTCCGCCCCTCTCGCTCTGAAGCTGCGCTGGAAGCGCCCCCTGGGGTCTAGGTACCCCGGGGACTCCCGCATCCCGCAGCCTCCCACGTCCTGAATGCGGCCTCCTCCTCCTCACCCTCTGTTGGGATCCCTTCCTTCCCTGCGCCCTTCCTCGTCCTGTGCGTTTTAGATGTCCTGCATCCTCCGCCCCACCCCCGTCCCCCGCGTCCCGCCCGAACCTCCGGCTCCCCCCGTGCTCCTCGCCCTGGACTCTCCACCGCCGGGTCCTCCGCGTCCCGCTGACACCGCCGCCCCCGCGCCCCCGCGCCCGCTGCTTCTCTCCCGGTTCTCCACACCAGGACCCTCCGGGACCACACTCGGCGAAGAGGTCGTCCCTGGCGGGGCGGGACCCGGAGACCAGGAAGCAGCGCGCGTGTATCCGCAAGGTGTGCTAGACGCGGGCACGTGCTGCGCGGAGGTAACGCGGGCGGAGCCGCTGCCACTCCGCCTGGAGTTTACGCCGGTGGCAGCGCGGGGTGCGGCTCTCTCTCCACCCCGCATCGCCGGCCACCCGCGGGGTCGGCACGGAGGAACCCTCCCAGCCAAGCGCCCGCACGCCCTGCGGAAGCGCCTTAGAGCCGCGCCGGGTGCTGAGGGAGCCGGGTGGGCGTGCGGCGGGCGCGGCGCTGGGACCCGCAGGCGCCGGTGGTGGGGCCCGCGCGCGCCCCCTCGCGGCCGCCAGGAGCAGCGCCGCGGCCTCTGCCGTCTCCGGGCGGGAG
This sequence comes from Eulemur rufifrons, assembly GCF_041146395.1. NCBI lineage: Eukaryota > Metazoa > Chordata > Mammalia > Primates > Lemuridae > Eulemur > Eulemur rufifrons. The sequence continues at coordinate 34,483,008 of NC_090996.1, forward strand.
ACGCGCGGAAGCTGGACCGCGGGGCGACGCGTAGGAGGCGTTATCACTGTTTTCTCCTAATGATAACGCTGCGTGTTGACAGAGACGCCTGGGAGCTCGGCACGCGCCGGGTGCGTGCAATGCGAGCGGCTGCGTCCTTCCCGTGAGCCGCAGTCTCACTCCCAGGAGAACACCAGGCCACGGCAAGGGTTGTTCACACCGCAGAAGCAGTTGGCACGTCACGCAGTCAGTGAGGGGATATTGCAGAGCACTGATACCAGGGGAAGACATCTGTGAAACGCTAAGAACGTGTGGTATCATCCCAATTTTCTGAAAATAAGAAATACGTATCACAGACTTATGACTAGTAATCAGTATTTTCTATTTTTTCAGTGACCAAGAATTACCTCTTTTTTTAGCTTAAAGGAAAGAGCAATAGTGGGGGGAGGGGATGGGTAGAGTCACACCTGATGGGTGCGGTGCGCACCGTCTGGGGACTGTGCACGCTTGAAGCTCTGACACAGGTGGGGCAAAGGCGATATGTGTAACCTAAACATTTGTACTCCGTAAGATGCGGAAATAAAATAAAAAAGGAAAGAGCAATAAGTTATTTTTACAGAAATGTACGGTCACCATATTTATTAATACTTTTTTATCCCTGTCATAATTAATGTTCCCCCCACTCGCCCACGCACACAGACTGCAGAGACCCAGAGCTCGCAGGGGTTTTGCCGGGTGCCTGCGGGCCCTTTGCTCTGCAGCCCCGAGGACTTCCTGCTGCGTGAACACTCGTGGGAACCACCCTCTTCGCAGGAATCATCCAGGGAAGGCAAACCGGAAAACTGGTTGCACAACAGTGTAACTGTCCTTAATGCCACAGAACTGCACACTTAACAATGTGTGTCTGCACACTTAAGAATTGTGTAAATTTTGTATTACGTATATTTTACCACCAAAAAATACAAAATTGAAGACAAAAGAACAGAGGGAGAGGGCTTGGGAGCTGGACAGCAAAATGCAAGGGGAGCTGCAGCCGAGGTTTGCCTCCGGCTGCGGAAGCTGGGGGTGGGCGGCTGCTGCATGAGGTCGTCGGATCAGTGTGATTCGCACAGGAATGTTAACGTGGCTGTGGCGGGGAAGGCCGTGCTCAGAGGTGTAGACAGAGGGTTGTGGAGTAAAGTGGTTCCGTGACTGCAGCCAGCATTTGGATGGTTTGGCACAAAACAGAGGGCGTGCCGGGCAGGGAGAGGAGGAGAGAGGGGCCGGTAACCCCGGGGAGGGCCACACCGCATTCACCGCCCTGCTTCTGCAACTTTTATGTGTTCCGAATATTTCAAAATAAAAACATAAGTTGTGTGTAGGCTTCTAGCTCCCAAGTAGGGGCCTCCCAGGAAGATCACAGATCCCCTCCACCCACCCAGGTGCCTCCACCCACCCTTGCTGCCTTCACCCCACCCCAAGGGGCCACCCAAACTGTGCCCCAACTCTGGCAATTCATGGCTGACTTTAAGACCGCCCAGTGGCTTCCCAGGCAACGGGGTGTGTTGGGGGGCAATGGTGCCACACTGAAGTACAGGGGAAGGGGTGTCCCACAGTGACCCTGCCCTCTGACCCGCCAGGCCCTGACCGTGCGGCCCCGCCCTGTGGGGAAGCCCCGAGAGCCAGGCACCGCCCTGCTGCCTCCTTCACCCCCAGGCTCTGGGTCGCCCCCACCCAACGCTCCACCCCAGCTCTTCCCAGGTGGCCTCATCATCTGACAAGCGCTCATGGAAGGAGATGGGGACTGGGGACTCTATTTAAATATAGAATCAGGACAAGAGAACTTTACAAATTACGGTTATAAAATATAAATGTTATAAACAACGATGCTGTAAAAATGATATAGCAAAATGGAGACTTGGGGGAGAAAAATGTGCTGAGTAACATTTTGCCTAAGACGGAGTGGATACATGCTGAGTAAATCAGAAAAAAGTTATTTTAAAAAATACACAGCCTGGGGAACGTAGCAAGATCCCATCTCTATAAAAACAAACAAAAAAGACTGGCCCTACATTTAAAACATGACCTTTCCTTGCGCCTGGAGGCAGATTTCAAAGCACAAGGACCCTGTGGGAAAGCCTTGGCCCCAGGAGCCAGAATTCAAGGAAGGCAGCTTTGCGTTTCCTGCTCTCCTCCTCCAGAGGAGGCAGCACCAGGGCTGGGCGCGGGGCTCAGGTTCCCTCAGCCCCCAAACCACGGCGGCCTCGCACTTTTGTCAGGATCTTCTTGTACCCAGGCCCACCCCTTCCACCCCTTCCTCAGCAGACTTCCAGAGCCACCATTCTCAGCGGGCTGTGGGGGCACTCAGTGCCGGGAACCATCAGTCTGGGAGGCTTCCTGGAGGAGGTGGGACGTGGGCCAGGGAGGCAATGACTGAGGGGCATCCTGGGAGGGCCCAGCAGAAGGGGGCCCGAGGCCTCCTGGAGACAGGCTCCTGGAGCGGCAGGGGTCCAGCTCCCCAGGGGCCCAGCGCCAGGGGTGGGGGGGTCCTACTGCCTCATTTCAGTCAAAGGGCGGCAGGAAAGGGAGGCCTCAGGGGCCCCACCTAGTGTCCAGGCCAGTGGCTGGTTCCCCAAGCTGAGGGGCTCAGGGTGAGAGTCCCCATCTGAGAGATGGCCCAGGCCAGGAGAGGGCTGGGGAGGGGGTCCCAGGGGTGGCAGGGTTACAGCCGGGCCTCAAAGGACCCGGAATCTTGGAATGTTTATAACCTGCCCATGATGGCATTTAACATACAGCTTCTTTTATTCTGTTTTGAATTTTTTTCCTGCTTACAAAAGTAATTTACACTTGGTCAAAAAACAAAACAACAAATTACATGATGTTGAAAGTGGACATCTGTCGAGGACTGGGCCCCAGAGCCCTGTGGTCAGAATAGAGCCGGCGGCCCAGGTGGCTGACCAGCGAGGGTGACGCCCACGTTGTCAAGGTTCTGGGGACGTGCTGGGCGCCGCAGGGTGGGTGGCAGCCTCCTCCCCGCGCTCGGAAGGAGGCCCCCCTGCTAACCTGCCAGCTTCTTTTCCATCAGCGTCTGGAAGAGAAGGGGGCGGGTCAGGCTGCATCCTGGGAAAGTGGAGGAGCCGGGAGTGCCTGACCCTGGGGGTCCTGGAGGGCCCACCTGGTCCTGGAGCCCCTCCCGGGCCTCGCTGGCCACCCTCACCGCACCCTGGGGATGTTCCAGGGCCAGGAACCTCTGCTGACTTAGACAAGTAATTGCCACTCAGGGACACTGCTCCCAAAGGCCACCAGCCCAGGGCCACAAAAGCTGTTAAAATCCTTCCCAGAAAACTTTAGGCCAAATCTGGGCTGAGCACTAGGAAGCTTCTGCTATGCTCACAGGCTGGCCTGGGGTAGGGACAGAGGTGGGGACGTTTGTGGACGGAGGGATAGAGGGGTGGCAGGTCGAGGGGGTCAAACAGTCCAAGAGTGCCTGCCAAGGAAGCCCATGGGGCTGAGACGGGGCCTTGGCAGCATTTTGTCTGAGCTGGGTGGCTTTGTTTCAATTCTCACAAAGGCGCCACGGCCCCAGAGTCTGGACAGATCTCAGCAGTGAGCAGAAGTCTCAGGTGGGCTGGAAAGGACCCTCCCCCGAGACGGTTCCGTCCCACCGAGCTCAGGGGAAGAAGAGGCCAGGGCCAGACCCCAATCCACTCCGTCCTCTGCTGTGACCAGCTGGTGGCCTCAGAGCGGGGACTCACATCTCTGAGCCCTGCCTCCCACAGGCCATGGGGACGGCACCCTCCACCCCTGCGCTGCTGGGGAGAGAACCTGGGGGCAGGTGGAGGCACTCAGAGTGGGACTGGCGTGGGAGTGCTGACAGTGGCAGCCGGGCACGCCAGAGGGGGCTCCAGGCTCTGGGAGTTGGAGTCCCTCTGAGTCCCCAACACGGCCCCCACCAGGCCAGGGACCCCAGCACAGGGATGGAGGCTGAGGGGTCCTGCAGGTGCCCTGAGAGCTCCAAGTCTATGTCCAGGGCCACCCCTATCTCAGGTGTCCCTGGGCCCAGGGGGAAGCTGCAGGCGTATGACCCCCTATGACCTCAGGCCACTCACCCCTCAATTTCCATCCCTGAGGCAGGGTCTGCTGCACTGCCCCACTCACTGACGGAAACCCAAGAGCCCCCCCCCCCCGCCTCCCGCCTTGTGACGGGCTGCCAGGCTGGGCACCCTGGCTGACCCGAGGGGCCACCTGTTCAGAGGTAGGTAGCAACTGCCATGGCTCTCATCATCCCTCTTCTCAGAGAATGGCGGATCCCACTTTCGGCTGGGAAGAAACCTAGCCCATTCCCTTCCTCCCACAGGGTACCCCCAGGGCACGCCCCAGAATGTCCCACCCAAAGGTGTGTCCAGGTTCCACGTCACTCACGCCGAGGCTGCTGGGCGTGGGAGGTCTGCTTGAGGCCTTGCATCGACTCTGACGTGGAAACAGACACAGGCCCTCTACTCGACACGTGAATACATAGACACGAGCACACACGCAGACCCACACAAACATACCCAGGATGCACAGAGAAACACGCCTTCCTGGGCAAATACACACGCAGACAGGACCACAGACACATGGAGACCGACACTGAGACACTCATGTGGACAGAGACCCCCACACAGTGTACGCAGAAATGGTCACAGCACAGGGCTCTCCCCCGAGGCTGCCCAGCTCTGGAGGTCTCACCTCTCGGGCTCCCTCCCGCCATCCGGCCCTCCCCATGGCCCAGCCCCTGTGCCCATCCTGCCCCGCTCCAGGGTCACCACAAGACCCCGCCAGCCCATCTCCCCTGCTGCCCACTGCTCCCGCAGCGCTCCGAGGCAGGACCGAGGAATCCTGACAATCTGCTGTTGGGAGAGTCTGAGGGGGCCTGTCCTCTGCAGGGAACAGCATGGTAGGGCCCAGGCCACCCGGGGAGAGCTGGGTGCAGAGAAAGGGGCAGCCCTGGCCCTCATTCCACTCTCTGCCATCCCCCCCTGCCCCCGCATCCCCCGAAGTCTGGCTCAGGGAAAGGTCTAGCACAACAGCAGGGGCAGAGCCAAGGGTGGCTGACCCCATCACCCCAAAATCAGAGAGTAGGCCCAGGAACCTGCCTGGTCACCTCCAGCCAGCCTGCACCACTCCCTGCCACCCTCCCCCCAGGCACCTGGGAGGGTCTGGGAACTGAGCTGTCAGTCCCTGGGGGCTCCATGGAGGGTGAGGCAGGGGCAGTCCTGGAGAGGCCAGGTCAAGATCATGACCTTTGTCCTCTACTGGGAGAGGAGGCCTGTATGTCAGGGGTCTTGTCCTGCTCACCCACTTGTGTCCCCAGCGCCTGGCCTACACAGGCTGCTACTCAGTACATGTGGATTCAGTGACTGAGTGACTGAGTGAGTGACGTGAGGGTGCTTTCTAGAAAGTGTGCAAAGGCAACCATAGAGCTCCTGGCCTTTAGAGATGCTCATCTCACAGCTGGGGCCAAAGCCTTGAACCTCTGACAGCAGCCACCTGGAGACGCGGTGCCACCGCCCCCAGACACTCCTGTGGTGGAGCCAGCCAGGCTGTGAGGAGGGGACAGGCGCAGAGGCAAGGTCGCCTCAGAGTCTTAGGACTGGGAGGGCCACGAAGAGGGATGCCCAGGCCTGTGCCTGCAGCCCCTGAGCCCCTGCTTCCCACATGTGGTCAAAGGAAGCAGAGGAACAAAGACGAAGGACAGGCAGAAGTGGGACTGGAGCAGGCTGCTGTGGGGGCGGCTCTGAAGGGCGCTGGCAGTCCCGGGGAGGGGTACCATGCCCGGGAGCCTCACCCGCATCCAGCTTGCAGCGTTTCTGCTCCGGCTCCTGGGGGGCTGCTTCGATGGCCCGCTGGGCCTCGGGGTGGGTCTTGAGGAGGGCCTTGGCAAGGGTGGCAGGGCCAGGCACCCCCAGGGACATGATGCAGTGCACGCCTTTGCGCTTGGCTCCGGCCACTTTGGCGCTGTCTTTGGAGGCTGTCAGCAGGACCAGTTTGGAGAACTTCCTGGGCTTCCTGGGGGCTGCCGGGACAACATCTGTGCCTGGATCAGCAGATGGCTCCTGGCCAGGCTTCACGGATGGCTCCTGGCCAGGCTTCACGCCCTCGCCCTCCTGCTCGCTGGCCTCGGGCAGGGGCATTCCAGGACCGATGGCCTGTCCCTCAGGCCACACTCAGTCCCAGGCAGATGGATTTCTCCTCCTCCCTGGCAAGGAAACCGCGAGTCCAGGGGCTCCGTCCTAAGGAGGCAAAATCCCAGTCAGTGGAGGAAGCCCTGCGCCTGAGGCTCTAGAAACGGGCTGGGAAGGAGGTTGGGCAGATGGGCTACCTGGGTGTCCCTGGGGCTGAGAGGCTGGGAGGGACCTGCTGGAGCCGGGGACCCTGGGCTGCTGCTTCTCTGCCGGGTCCTCTCCTGGCAGCCTTGGGTCCCCTCCCCTGTCCAAGCCTCACTTTCCCCATCTGTACAATGTGCACAATAGACACCTCTCCCGAGGGGCTGTCGGGTGACGGATACTGATGCTGAGTGACGGCCCACGGGCCTCTCACGTGCCGAGCACAGGCGAAGTGTTTCCGTGCACTTTCCCATCGACCTTCCAGCCCCACGTTATGAAAGTCGGCCGCTCCTACTGACCCAGCTGACAGATGGGACACTGAGGCATGCCAGGGTGACCAACTTAGCCAGGAGGTGGCAGAGCTGGGGGTGGATCCGGAGCTCGTCCCCACACAGTATCTGGTGTACCTCATCCATATTCACAGAAACTGGTGCCCCTGAGTGCCAAGTGTCAGAGACAAGCACTTAGGGGACATGAGCTCAGTTAGTTGGCCCTCCCCGCATGCCCCCTACCCTTCGCCCTGCGGTCACAGGGAGAGTGGGCTAGGCACCTGTCTGTACTTTGCAGACTGCAGCACTGAAGCCTGGCCTGGCCCCATCCCAACCTGGAGGCCCACAGGCTACCCACTGGCTAGTTCTCAAACTGACCTTGTGTCCAAGCTGGCGCTGGCACTGCCCTAGCTGGGCGGTGACCGGGATGTGGCGGTGTCAGAGAATCCCACTTGACTTCTGACCTGAGGAGAAGAGGGGCTGGGTTATGTGCAGTCAGCGCTGGGCCCTGGCTGGCCTGGAGACCGGGGCCTGGGAGTTGCGGGGCATCAGTGTGGGGTGGCCTTTCTGTCTTTGGGGGGCGATTGGGTGGTGGGTGGATGCTGAGGGTCTTCCTCAGCCTATAGTATTGGCCCAGAAACAGACTGCACTCTGGGCAGCGACCTCGGGGCCAGGACCCAGGCAGGACGAGGCCCATGGACACCCCCTTTTCCCCTTCGGCCTGTCTCCCCAACCTGGATTTGAGGTTCTCATTGTTTCCTTTGACCTTTCCCAGTACACCTGGCTCCAGAGGTCGACACCCAGCACCCCAACATTTTCCAAGACCCCATCACCCAGGAGAGGAGCCAGGAAATACAAGGCTGAGGGGGTCTGGGGTGGTGACCACTAGACTAAACAAAAGCAGAGACCTCAGATGTGAAGCCCCCATCCCGGAGTCATTTTCTAGAGGCAGGTAGGCACTCAAAGAAATGCGGCCGAGTCACCTGCCCGCAGGGATTGCTGTTGCGTTACCCGTCGGCTCCCTCAGACGATTCAACCCCTGTTCCTCCTGTGCGGGTGTCCCGGCCCTGCCCGCCCCGCCCCGCAGGGCGACCTGGGGGTGCCCCGTGCGCTGACTGGCCCCGGCGCATGTCACTCTGCCGGCAGCCCGCCCCTGCGGCTCGCGTGTTCGGGCTTGGCCTGGGGATGAACCGACTTGGCCCGGGCGGGTCTCCTGACCCTGCATCTCCCCGGCCCCCGGGTGTCTCCCGCGCCTCGGTTCCGCCACCGCAGCGCCCTCGGACTCCAAAAGTGATGCTTCCTGCCCGCCCGGCACGCAAACCCCTACGACAACGCAGTGGTCCCGCGAGGCCGCGGACCTGGCTGGCCGGGCGGGCCCGCACGCGCGTGGGACCGACAGCGGGAGCCCGTCGCCTCCCCGCGCTCCCCGCGCCCGCCCTGCGGCCTGGCCGACGCTGAGCCACACAAAATGGCCCCAGAATGACGTCATGGCTCCTCTCAAGTGTTCAGATCCCGCAGTAAAGAACAGACCTGAACTATTTATTGACCAGCTCTCCAAAGAGAAATGTCAAGGAAGTAAAAGAACACCTCATTAAACTTGAATAAGCAGCAAATCCTGAAATTTGTAAACTGGGCTGTGTGATTTTGTGAAATATAGATTTGGTCTTCAACCCTGTGTCCTGGCATACAACTCCTAAAATCCTTTGAAATTCCAAAGTGATGTTTTTGTTATTATTATTATTTTTTTTGTAAGGACGGAATCTCACTATGTTGCTCAGGCTGGTCTTGAACTTCTGGCCTCAAGTGACCCTTACGATCCTCTGCCTCTGCCTGCCAAAGCGCGGGGAATACAGATGTGAGCCACTGCACTCTGGTATCCTCTAAGGACCTCAGTTATATTAGAGCCCACCCCAGGGCCTCATTTTACCTTAATCACGCCTTTAAAGACCCTATCTCCAGACACAGTCATTCTGAGGTGCTGGGGGTTAGGACTACAGCACAGGAATTCTGAGGGGACACAAGTCAGCCCATGACAGTAAGTGGGTGATAAACCATGGCTTGGTATCTCTAAATCTTGATTTCAGGCTTCCACGTGAGTTGGAACAGTGCCCAGCCGCAGGAGGGCAGGACACCAGGGCCCAGGTGCGTGCAGGGAGTCCCTGCTTCGTGGGGGCCTCACCCCTGCTGGATCTCAGCACAAATGCCCACAGGGCCCCAAGGCTGTGCGCGTCTCCCGGAGGATCCAGAATATGCTTATGTGGACTTTTTCTTTTTTAAAAAATTTTAAATTGTTTAATTTTCTTTTTGTTTCTTTAAATTCTACAAAGTGATTCAGAGGGACTTTTTCTTTAGGATCATCACTCAAAAAATAATTTTTAAAAGCCCCAATTAAAAAATTCTTGTATTAGCTACTTTCATCACTGGGTTACCAGTGTGAAACTCAGTCCTGCACAATAAATAGCTCCTGTACATTGCTGAGGCAAAATGATGAAATGGATTATGTTGAGCTTATTTTAAATTTTGAACTATTTAATTGAAAGGAGTAATTTAGAATAAGTTAAATAGAACAATAATACCAAATATGCATAATCCCAACCATTCTATCACAAACTTTCATTTCCGCATTAGTATGTTTTTTTTTTTTTTTTTTTGAGACAGAGTCTTGCTTTGTTGCCCTGGCTAGAGTGAGTGCCGTGGCGTCAGCCTAGCTCACAGCAACCTCAAACTCCTGGACTTATGCGATCCTACTGCCTCAGCCTCCCGAGTACCTGGGACTACAGGCATGCGCCACCATGCCCGGCTAATTTTTTCTATATATATTTTAGTTGTGCAGATAATTTCTTTCTATTTTTAGTAGAGACGGGGTCTCGCTCTTGCTCAGGCTGGTCTCGAACTCCTGACCTTGAGCGATCCACCCGCCTCGGCCTCCCAGAGTGCTAGGATTACAGGCGTGAGCCACCGCTCCCGGCCTACATTAATATGTTTTACATACACTTTTCTCGTAACTATAAGCAAAGCTTTCAAATTATTTTATTTTATTTATTTATTTATTTATTTATTTTTTTGAGATAGAGTCTCACTCTGTTGCCCAGGCTAGAGTGAGTGCCGTGGCGTCAGCCTAGCTCACAGCAACCTCAAACTCCTGAGCTCAAGCGATCCTCCTGCCTCAGCCTCCCGAGTAGCTGGGACTACAGGCATGCACCACCATGCCCGGCTAATTTTTTCTATATATATATTTTTAGCTGTCCATATAATTTCTTTCTATTTTTAGTAGAGATGGGGTCTCGCTCTTGCTCAGGCTGGTCTCGAACTCCTGAGCTCAAACGATCCGCCCACCTCGGCCTCCCAGAGTGCTAGGATTACAGGCGTGAGCCACCGCGCCCGGCCTCAAATAATTTTATTTCCTGTCTTCTTTCTCCCTTTTAAGGTAGAAACCATCAGCCTAGAGACCAGATGTAAAGGCCCTTATGCTATTCAGGTGTTTGCTACAAAAAACAAACAAACAAACCCCCCCCAAAAAAACTAAAAACCCCTTATAAAAGTTCCAAAGCACTATTAACCCACACCAGTAGTTGCAGAAAACCCAATTTAAATCTTAAGCAACAGTCTTCTGGATGGCCACAAGATGGCGATGTCGTTCTTTAAATGAACCTCTTTTCAAGACAGTTAAATGCACACCATTTTTTTTTTCCAAAGCCAAGAAGACTATAAGAAAAAAAGAAGGTATAAGACCTTAAAATGTTTATATTTGGTTTATAAACAAGCATTTTTTTAGAAAGTCCAATGAACAAATTTAGCAAAGATGTTCTCTTCTCGAGGCTAAACAATTATGCAATTTTCCAAAGAAGACTAAACCAGAAGTCTGGCCCCATCCTACATCTCTCACTCAGCCCACTCGTCTCCTTCTATTTCCTCCCCATTGCAGGCACTTGCCCTGGATTTACTCACTTCATTTGACCTCTTCTTAATTTAAAAAGCAGCTGTTTGAAAATAATTATATTAAAATGTACTAAAGTCTACTAGAAAATATTTCATCAAAATGTTAGTAGTGGGAATGAGAGATTTCATTTTTTCACTAATTTTCTATTGTTTTCTCAAAAGTGCACATGAACTCAGTTTTTTCTGCATGAGCTACTTTTACAATGGAAAATATTTAACAAAAAAATAAGATACATTTATTCACAAGGTAATTTTTTATATTGGTCCATCACTCACAGAAAAAGGGTACCCATGCCTGTGCAACATGTCCTACAAGAAAAAAAGATTAATATAAACAACTAGAATAAAGAAATAAATAAAATTAAGTATATTAAAATCTCAAAGTCCTTTAAATGGCCTAAAGAAGCAAGAAAAAAGAGTAAGTATATTAAAAATCCTGGTTTCAGATTTATAGATGCAACAACAACTGAGAGAGAAAAAGAGTGACCCAGAGATCTCCTGGGTAGAATGGTGAGAGGCAGCATGAGCGAGTGAGCAAGAGCACGTGCCCTGCCCCTCTGGTCCTCTGCCCACACGCCTGGCGCAGACGTGACCTGCCCAGAGACACATCCTTACCTCCATTACTGTAACCCCAAAACCTCCCTTCCTAGTGTCACCATCATCCCCACCCTGTCCCTGGGCAGATGGAGGCCTTGGGAACTTGAGTGAGTGGCCCAGGACTGCACAGTTAGTGACAGCCAAGACTCTTGAACCCAGGCCCGGCTGATTCAGAGCCAAAGTGCCTCCCTCTGCCCCCAAGCAGCAGATGCTTAAAGTCTGAAATACCGGTTACAAAGAGAACTGCTCCACAGAGCTGAGGTCATACCTTCGAAGTAAGATTATACCCCAAAGAATAAAATAAATACCACGAGTCGACACTGACACAAATGACTAAATAAATAAAAGTTGCAGAAGGGACAGATCTTCCTTAAGAGGAGGAATTCCAAACAGTATGTGCAGACACTTCCCCCTCCAGGGAGTGAAGCTTAAGTCCCCTCCCTAAACTGTTGGCTGGGATTAGTGACTCATGAGAGTCAGGAATGGGACAAGCAGTAACTGCAGTGGAGACACCTGGCAGACACTGCCTCCACCAGGTGATCGCAGTTAACACCACCTGTGATGAGTCATGTGGGTGGCAGGTGCCCTTGACATGATAGGCCGAGGAGGACGCCTCACCTCCGGGGGATCCTTTCTCCAAACCCATCACTTTGTCTAATCATGAGATGACATCAGATACCCCTAAATTGAGGGATATTCTACAAAATACCTGGCTAGTACTCTTCAAAACTGTCAAGGTCATCAAAAACAAGGAAAGACTGAGGACTTGTCACATATCAGAGGAGACTAAGGAGAAATGGTGACTAAATGCAATGTAGGATCCCAGATTAGATCCTGGAACAGAAAAAGGACATTAGTGAAAAAACTGGTGAAACCTGAATTTAGTCTGTAGTTTAGTTAATAGCATATTAATTACCAATGGTAACGTCTTTGTTTTGACAAATGTACTGTTAGCCATGCTTGGCTAATATTTTCCATTTTTGGTAGAAATGCAGTCTCGCTTTTGCTCAGGTTGGTCTTGAACTCCTGACCTCAAGTGATCCTCCCACCCTGGCCTCCCACAGTGTTAGGATTACAGGCATGAGCCACCGTGCCCGGCCAACAACTCTTACAACTCAGTAGTGACAAAACAAACAACTCAATTAAAAACTGGGCAAAGGCTCTGAATAGGTCTTTCTCCAAAGGAGATATATAAGTGGCTGATATACGAGAAGATGTGCAGCATCGTTAGTCATTAGGGAAATGCAAATCAAAATCACAATGAGGTATCACTTCACACCACCAGGATGGACACAATAAAATAAAATATGGACAATAACAAGTGTTGAGCAGGATGAGGAGAAACTGGAACCCTCACACTGCTGGTGGGAATGTAAAATGGTGCAGCCATTTTGGAAAACAGTCTGGCAGTTCCTCAGAAGGTTAAAGTTACCCCATGACCCAGCAATTCCACTCCTAAGAATATACCCAAGAGAAATGAAAACACATGTCCACACAAAAATCTGTACATAGATGGTCATCGTAGCACTATTCGTAACAGCCCAAAAGTGGAAATAGCCCAAATAGCCATCAATGGATGAATGTCCAAATAACACGTGGCATATCCATACACAGGAATATTTTTTGGAAATAAAATATTCACGCTACATGAATGAACCTTGAAGAAATTATGCTCAGTGAAAGAAACCAGACACAAAGACCACATCTTATATGACTCCCTTTATATGAAATGACTTCGAGCCTAGAGCAGCCATGGAGTAGGAAAAGCCACAGAGACAGAAAGTAGATTTGTGGTTATCTCGGGGTGGGTTTGGGGAAGGGGAGAATCAGGGGTGATTGCTAATGGTTGTGGGGTTTCTGGGGTGATGAAAATGCTCTAAAACTGGTTATGGTGATGGTTCACAACTTTGTGACTGCACTAGAAGCCACTGAATTGTATACTTCAAGTGGGTGCATTGCATGGTACATGAATTATCTCAATAAAGCCATTAAATAATCAGAAAAAGGCAAATTAAGTCTATAACCAGTGGTACTCCAACTTCAGTATACCTAAGAAGTGCTCTTTGTTCTTGTTAAAAATGCAGAGTCCTGGGCCACTCACCTGGAGACTTCTGCCTCAGAAAATCTGGAGAGTCTACATTTTAGCCAGCACCCCATCTGATTCTGATACTTTGAGAAACACTGATGACATTGCAGTCCTCTAGTCAAGGGGACTGTAACTTCTAGTCCACAGGCGGGCTCCTCGCCAGCCACTCCATGACCGGGGACAGACATGTCCTAGGTAGCAGTAGTTTTAGGCTGGAACCGTTTCCTTTCCAGATTCATCCCTAAATGTCCAGCAAGTTATATTCTAGCAGGAAAGGAAGGTCTGAGCAGCTATTTTAAGATAGTCAATCCCTAATGTATATATTTTGAAAATTAAATTTTCTTTTCTTTTCTTTTTTTTTTTTTTTTGAGACAGAGTATCACTCTGTTGCCCGGGGTGGAGTGCCGTGGTGTCAGCCTAGCTCACAGCAATCTCAAACTCCTGGACTCAAGAGATCCTCCTGCCTCAGCCTCCCGAGTAGCTGGGACTACAGGCATGCACCGCGATGCCCAGCTCATTTTTTATATATATATTTTTAGATGTCCAGCTAATATGTTTCTATTTTTCAGTAGAGACGGGGTCTTGCTCTTGCTCAGGCTGGTCTCGAACTCCTGAGCTCAAATAATCCACTGCCTCGGCCTCCCAGAGTGCTAGGATTACAGGCGTGAGCCACCATGCCCGGCCTGAAAATTAAATTTTCACTCAATAAATGTCCATTGAGTACATAGACTTTTAAAAAGTGAAGCAGCTATGAAGTAAAAAGATCAAAAGGCTTAACAGTTGTCTTACTTTACTCACTTCATACTCTCCCCTGAACTCTGCAGTCTAGTGGTTTCATATTGCTATGGGTCCCGAGTCACCCACTTACCCTAACCAGTTGTCATGATGGTGGACACGACAAAGGAGACCTAGAAGCGTAAAGATGGCTCAGCATAAACCGGAGACCCAAGATCACACAGTGTCAGGACCTGGCAGGAGTCTCTCACACTGTCAGGTCTGTGGGAGGCAGAATAGCAGCCCCCGAAGACATTCAGGTCCTAATCTCTGGAATCTGTGAATGTGGCCCCTTATTCAGCAAAGCGGAATTAAGGTTGCAGATAAATTAAAGCCACTCACCAGGAGATTATTCTGGTGGGTCTGATGTGATCACTGGGGTCCTTAAAAGGGGAAGAGGGGCTGGGCGTGGTGGCTCACGCCTGTAATCCTAGCACTTTGGGAGGCCAAAGCTCGAGGATCACTTGAGGTCAGGAGTTTGAGATCAGCCTGAGCAAGAGAGAGACCCTGTCTATACAAAAAATTAGAAAAAACTAACTGGATGTGGTGGTGCCTGTAGTTCCAGCTACTCAGGAGGCTGAGGCAGGAGGATCCCTTGAGCCCAGAGTTTGAGGCTGCAGTGAGCTATGATGGCACTACTGCACTCCAGCCTGGAGGACAGAGTGAGACCCTGTCTCACAAGCAAACAAGAGGAAGAGGGAAGCAGAAGAGAGAGATGTAATGATGGTAGCAGGTCCAAGAGAAGAGATGTTGCTGGCTTTGAAGATGGATAATGGAGACAGTAAGCCAAGGAATGCAGATGGCTTCTAGAAGCTAGACAAGGCAAAGAAACAGATTATCTTCTAGAACATTCAGGAAGAAATGAAGCCCTGCCCACACCTTGATATTAACCTAGTGAGGCTCATGTAAGACTTTTTTTTTTTTTTTTTGAGACAAGATCTTTCTCTGTCAAACAGGCTGGAGTGGAGTGGTGCTCATAGCTCACTGTAACCTTGAAGTCCTGGGCTCAAACTATCCTCCTGCCTCAGCCTCCTGAGTAGCTAGGACTCACAGGTGTGCACCACTATGCCTGGCTAATGTTTTTTATTTTTTGGTAGAGATGGGGCCTTGCTATGTTGCCCAGGCTGGTCTCAAACTCCTCGTCTTAAGTTATCCTCTGGCTTTGACCTCCCAAAGTGCTGGGATTACAGGCATGTGCTACTGTGCCTGGCCTCTCGTGGTCAGATTTCTGACCTCTAGAGCTGTGAGATAATGTTGTTTGAAGCCACTAAATTAGTGCTTTGTTTTTTTTTTTCTGAGACAGAGTCTCACTCTGTTGCCCAGGCTAGAGTGCCGTGGTGTCAGTCTAGCTCACAGCAACCTCCAACTCCTGGGCTCAAGTGATCGTACTGCGTCAGCCTCCTGAGTAGCTGGGACTACAGGCATGTGCCACCATGCCCGGCTAATTTTTTCTATATATATTTTTAGGTGTCCATATAATTTCTTTCTATTTTTAGTAGAGATGGGGTCTCGCTCTTGCTCAGGCTGGTCTTGAACTCCTGAGCTCAAACAATCCGCCCACCTCGGCCTCCCAGAGTGCTAGGATTACAGGTGTGAGCCACTGCGCCTGGCCACAAATTAGTGTTAATTTGTTATGGCACCAACAGGAAAATCATACAAGGCCCAATCCCTTATTGATCAGGTTCTGGAAGCCAGGTGCCTCTTGGTGGATCAACAGAATTACCTCCACATACATAGGAGAGAAATATCATTAACATCCACCAACATCTGTTGTCCGCAGCCATGAAGACAAATCCCTCACCCTCTCTGGGCTGGTTTCATCTGTTCAATGGGGATAGTGACAATTCAGCAGGGGTTGTTAATAGCAGATAGGCGAAGGGTGAAGTCATTGCAATAGTTCTCAGGTGATACTGACAGCTGCTCACTGATAATCACTGTCCCACGCAGCCCATAGAGGGCTGTGATTGGACCGCTGATGTGATGATGGGACACTTAGGTGTGTGGTATATGTCCTTGCAGGGAGATTTTAAAAACGGGCAGTGCCCCCCACCCCCGAAAAAGGTTAAGAACTACCTGTTATGCGGGGCGGAGCTTCCCCCAAGTGGGAATTTCAGTACCTGCACCTCCTTCCCCTAATCACCATGGCTCAGAATCTTACTTTTACTCCTCCTCCCTTACTCAATGTAGCTGCCATCAAACGCTGACCTTGCTAGCCCAAGTGGCCCCCGCTACCCGGTTTCTCCTCTCCCATCAAAACCACCACTTCCTAAGACTCCAGAGTGTCTTCCCCACCCCAATATCTCATGCCTCCAACTTGCTGCCATCCCTGCCGGGGGCCTTCGGAACCACCAAGATGGGACGAGAGTGGACGTGAGTCCGGGGGGCGCAGCACCCACCGGCTGGGGCGGACACAGCCAGGAAAGGCGGACGAATGTGGGGCTCCCTGATTTGGGGGTGTCAGTCCAGGGGGCGGGTGGGTTGCAGGAAAGAGGAGCGAGGGGGAAGGAGGCGAATCGCGGGCGACCAACAGAGAGGCGGCCCGAACGCTGGGACGCAGAGCCGGGGGACCCCCTGTCAGCAGCCCTTGGGACCTCCGGGAGAGCTGGGCTGGGGGCGCGTCCACGCCGCGGGACCCTCCCCACCCGATGGGGCCCGTCCTCACCGACGGCAGCGGGGCCCTCCCTCTCTGGCGACAGAGCCGCAGCGGGTCCCTCAGCCTCAGCGCCGGGGCCCCCTGCTTGAGCTCGAGCGGTCACCTCAGGCCGGGGTCACGGCGCGAGCATGCGCAGTAGCCCGCGGGCGCCATTCCTCGGGCGATGCACCTTCTCCGTGTCTTCTCCTTGCGGAGCCGAGCGGGCCGCTGGCCAATCGCCGCGAGGGGGCGGGGCCATGCTCTGCGGAGGGGCGGGGATTGGGTGTTGTCCCGGGCAGAGGGTCGGCTGGACCTGAGGCCCGGTTTCAGGTCCCGGGCGGGGCCCTCACAGCGCAAGAAAGGCGGGTTTCATTGAGACTCTCGGACGTCCTCTGGGATTTGACTCCAGTTCTCTGCGGAGGAAGCTGCAGCATTTGCTTAAGGGCCTTGTTCCGCCCGTCGCTATACTGAGCAAGCGGAGGAAAGGTCTCTTTACACTCATTGAGTCACCTGGCTTGCATTCAGTTCGGCATCCTTGACGCGGCGTCCTCGCCATCAGCCCGGCCCTCGCCATTGGCCCAGGCCTCGCCCATTGGCCCGGCCCTTGCCCATTGGCCCAGCCCTCGCCTATAGGCCCAGCCCTCGGCCTGGCCGGACCCTCGCCCATTGGCCCAGCCCACTGGCCCAGCCCTCGCCCATTGGCCCAGCCCTCGCCCATTGGCCCAGCCCTCGCTAATTGGCCCAGCCCCCGCCATTGGCCCAGCCATCGCCCATTGGCCCAGCCAATTGGCCCAGCCCATGCTATTGGCCCAATCCTCACCCATTGGCTCAGCGCACTGGCTCAGCCCTTGCCATTGGCCCAGTCCTCGCCATTGGCCCAGCCCTCGCCATTGGCCCAGCCCTCGCCATTGGCCCAGCCCTCGCCATTGGCCGGCCCTCGCCATTGGCCCAGCCCTCGCCCATTGACCCAGCCATTGCCCGGCCCTCCCGCATTGGTCCAGTCCATTGGCCCAGCCCTTGCTCCAGCCCAAGCCACTGGCCCAGCCCTCGCCATTGGCCCAGCCCTTGCTCTTCGGCCCAGCCAGCCCTCGCCCATTGGCCCAGCCCATAGGCCCAGCCCTCGCCATTGGCCTGTTCCTCGCCTTTAGCCCAGCCATCTCCCATTGGCCCAGCCAATTGGTCCAGCCCTCGCCCATTGGCCCAGCCCGGCCATTGGCCCGGCCCTCGCCATTGGCCTAGCCCTCGCCCTTTGGCCCAACCCTGGCCCTTTGGCCCAGCCCTCCCCCATTGGCCCAACCCATTGGCCCAGTCCTTGCCCATTGCCCCAGCCAATTGGCCCAGTCCTCGCTTTGGCCCAGTCCTCGGCCATTGGCCCAGCCCTCTCCGTTGGTCCTTCTCTCGCCCACAGCGTAGCCCCTGCACACTTGTCATCCTGCAAGCAGCCCTATGCGGGGACCGGGATGGCTACCGGCGCGGAGAGCTGCCGGGCATTGGGCGCTGCCTTCCCGGGACTCTTGGCAGTGGCAGCCAGGGCGGCCACAGCGCTATCCGAGCTGACGCCCACATTCCCCGATGGGCCCCAGGTGGGAACCCGCTCGTTGCCCCCGCACCGAGCTCAGGTTCAGCCCAGCCCAGGTTCAGCCCGACTCCCCGAGTCTCGAGGCCGCCTCCACCGTGCGCTGCCCTCGCCCAGCGCTCCCCCACCCCCGGCCGGGCGTCCTCAGCGGGCCAGGGCGGGGATGCTGCGCACCGCCGGAGAACCCCGCGCTCCTCCCCTCTCTGAAGCTGCGCTGGAAGCGCCCCCTGGACTCCAGGGTCCAGGCCCCGGCCCCCCGCCCTTCCCGCAGCCTCCCGCACCTCGCATCTTCCTCCTCCTCGGGCCCAAATGTTAACAGGGCCTGCACCCACCTCCAGAGCGCCCCCCTCCTCCCTCTGTGCCGTCCCTGCCTCTCGGCCCTCGGCCCTCGCTCTGCACACCTCTCGGCCCCACCCTGGGTTTTGGCTTCCTGGTCTCCAACTGCCCCCACCACGCCCCCTTCTTTCTCCCGGGGCCATGTCATTTCCTGGGCATTCTCCAGTGCCATTCAAAGGCCTTCGTGAATTTATTTGGCATTACCTATTAATCATTCACACACAACTGGTTGTTTCTAACTTTGTTACATTATAAATAAGTTTGTATATAAATCTCTGATGTCAAAGATTCCTTGAAATTCTTAAAAGATTTCTTGAAGTTCCCCTTGGTCCTCTGAAGGTTCACTGAAAAATCAACTAGCAAAAGGCAGATTAATTGCAGAAAAGGCATACAAATTTACTTAACGTGTCTACACGGGGTGTGATCATAGCTCACTGCAACTTTAAAGTCCTGGGCTCAAGTGACCCTCCTGCCTCAGACTCCTGAGTAGCTGGGACTTCAGGCTTCATGCCTAGCTAATTTTTTCTATTTTTTATAGAGATGGGGTCTGGCTATTTTGCTCAGGCCGGTCTCGAACTTCCGGGCTCAAGTTAACCTCCAGCCTTGGCCTCCCAGAGGGCTGGGATTACAGGCGTGAGCCACTGTGCCCAGTCCCCTTTATACTCTTAATTATTGAGGAGCACAAAGAGATTTTAGTTATGTGAGCTATATATATATATATATATATCAATATTTACTATATAGAAATTGAAACTGAGAAATTTAAAAATGTAGTTATTAGGCTGGTGCAGTGGTTCACGCCTGTAACCGTAGTACTCCAGGAGGGGCCAAAGTGGGAGAATTGCTTGAGCTCAGGAGTTCCAGACCAGCCTGAGCAAGAGCAAGACCCCGTCTCTACAAAAAATAGAAAAATTAGTCTGGTGTGGTGGTGTGCACATGTAGGCCCAGCGACTCGGGAGGCTGAGGCAGGAGGATGGCTTGAGCTATGGTGACGCCACTGCACTCTAGCCTGGGCAACAGAGCAAGACTCTGTCTTACAAAAAAAAAAAAAGGCATTAAAAATAGCAGTAATAAATCCACTGCATTACTGTATCTTCAAAGCAGAAGAATCAGTGAGTGGCATTGTTTACACTTTTAAAAATAGAAAATATTGGCTCATTAACTAATGCAGATCTTATGGATGCTGACATTATTTATTTATTATACAATATAAAAAACAACATTCCACCTCCAATCATACACAAAAATTCTTAAAAGTAAGAAGTCGTAGTAGGAATTCGTAATGAAACTAATGGTGGCAGATGCAAGTTTTGCAAAATTGTAATGTTTGCTTGAAAGTTACAATTTTATCATTGGCAGCAAATACTGTCAGTTGTTTTCCTAGAAGCAACAGACTACATTTTTCATTTTTGAGAAAATGTCTGCCAAATACCCACATCTGAAACACCACAGCTTGTCAACCATCCTATTACACAGAAATAGCGTTCCATGGGAAAAGTAGCTAGTTAATATTGCAATGCAAAGAATTGCACACATCCTTTTCTAGAAACCGTTGTATGCAACAGAGGTGCTTTATGTGTATTTCCTATTTCCCACTTCAACTAACAAAATACCAAAGAGCTGTGAATTTATGGCCAAGATTTAATAAAATTAATAATTTTGTATTGCTTCATCAATCAAAGACTTTCTTAAGTAAAAGTGGCTTCTGCCTGTTGCTACCGTGTGGTGGTGAAAAACACAGGGCTAACTTGGTGTCATAGCCTTGATTCCTACTATGAGCTACCATTGCTTTTTCATTATTGTACAAATGTCAACATGGTGAAAAAGGCAATGAAAATAATTACCATGAAACTAATCTCAGACCTCCTGAAAGGCTCTTGGGAACCCCCAGGTGTCTCCAGACCACACTTGGAGAACTGCTGCCCATTTTTCTACTGGTGGTTAATCTTTTTCTTACTACCACAGACTGGGTAATTTGTAAACAGTAGAAATTTATTTCTTACAGTTCTGGAGGCTGGAAAGTCCACGACCAAGGCACCAGCGGGTTTAGTATCTGGTGAGGGCTGCTCTCCGCTTCCAAAGTGGCACTTTGTTGTACCATTCTCTGGAGGGGACCGAGGCTGTATCCTCACGTGGCAGTGGAAGGGTTGGAAGGAGCAAACCCACTCCCTCCAGCCCTTTTATAAGGTTACTAATGCCGTCCAGGAGGGCTCTGCCCTCATGACAGACTTAATCACCTCTTAAAGGCCCCACTTCTTAATATGATCACATGGGCGATTAAGTTTCAACAGATGAATTTTGGAGGACACATTCAGACCCTGGTACGGTGTGTATGTTTAAACAGTTGATAATGGTCTCTTCCAATTTGGGTTGCTTCCCTTTAAAACAAAACTCTTAGCCAATTCTCCCCATATTGACTTGGGTATTTGCTGTTTGTCTTTACATCATCCCAGCGGCTTGAAAATTTTACCTTTTCCATTCGATTCTCCAGTCTTTTGGAATTCATTTATTCAACAAATATGTGTTCGGCGGCTGCTATTTAGCCAGTACCGTGGACATGGGAACATCAATGACCAAAACAAAGACCCTGCCTGCAAGAAGCTTGCATCTGAGAACAGATGTAATAAGCAAGTAAGTTATAGTTTGTTTAAATGCAAGTACGACCCGAGCAAACTTTTGGGGTGATAGAAACGTTCCAGATCTTGATTGGGGTGGTGGTTACACATGGCAACACGCGTCCGATTGTGCACTCCACAATGGCAAATTTGATTCTTCAATTATATATACTTCAAGAAAGGTGATTTTGTAAAACTTTGGTGTCATAAAAAAGTGGGGAAACAGGGAAAAGGGATCGAACGGGGCCTGTCACTTACGTTGGAAGTCGGGTTGGATCTCACTCTCCACCCCGCATCGCCGGCCGCCCGCGGAGTCGGTACCGAGGAGCCCTCCCCGCCAGGCGCCCGCCCGCCCTGAGGAAGTTCGTTAGAGCCGCGCCGGGTGCTGAAAGAGTCGGGTGGGTGTGCGGCGGGCGCGGCGCCCCCTGGCGGCCTCAGCGCTGGGAACCGGAGGCGCCGGTGGCGGAGCCCGCGCGCGCCCCCTCGCGGCCGCCAGGAGCAGCGCCGCGGCGTCTCCGCCGGGAGCGGGGTGGAGACCGCGCGGCACCAGCCCAGCTCCCCGGGGACAGCAGGGAAGCACAGGGATCGCCTGCACGGGACCGAGCGGTGTTTTGTTCGTCTTTCTCCCCTTCCTAATAATCAGAAGACCTCAGTGTTGCACAGAACGCGGCTGCCGGGCGCTACCACGCTGCGGATGCGGGGTGTCCCCCTGTCTGTCCCCTTGTGTGTCCCCCTGACTTGGCAGTTTCATCGCAGTTTCACTCCTTTGGACTGTCCCAAAGGGACACGGATTTAGCCACAAGCCTTTTTTGAATTATTTGTGAAAGTGAAGCAAATATAAAGTGGCCCAAATGTCCGCCAAATGATGAATGGGTAAACGAAACGTGATCTGGCCCTGCAATGCGATACTACCCAGCGTAAGGGAGACAAAGGGCAGACACGCGCTATAGAACAGCGTAAAACCTGGACAGCACTACGCTCAGGGAAAGCGGCCGGTCGCAAAAGGCTACGTATCGCATGAGTCCTTTTATGTGCAATGTGTGGAAAAGGCAAATCCATGGACAGAAAGACCAGTAGTTGCCCCGGGGAACGACTGCTGGTGGGTACTGGTTTTCTGTTTGGGGATGATGAAAACGTTGTGTAAATAGTGATGGTTGCACAGCCTTGTGAATACACTAGAAGCCACGGAATTGTACACTCTAAATGGTGAATTTATGACATTGAATTAAATTTCAATTTAAAAAGAAGACACGAACAGCTAAGTGGCAGGTGTATTAAAATTACTCCCTCAAATGTGGTTCCAACACCCATAATTCCATTTTTTCCACATGATTCATTTTAAATACCAGAAAGTCAAACTAAAATGTCTTTTGCTTCTTGACTCTAGACATATATTTTGTATATTTGCATCACCTCTTTTATACTAAAATCATGAATTGTTTGAACTACTTGTCAATTGCTAAGCTAATTGTTAAGTACTTGGAAAAAAATCATTGATATATTAATATTTTGTATTGACACTGGCCTCATTCTGTGGCTCCATTGTGTGTACATTTTTCTTTTTTGTTTTTGAGACAGTCTCACTTTGTTACCTGGGCTAGAGTGCCGTGGCATCAGCCTAGCTCACAGCAACCTCAAACTCCTGGGCTCAAGCAATCCTCCTGCCTCAGCCTCCTGAGTAGCTGGGACTACAGGCATGCGCCACCATGCCTGGCTAATTTTTTCTATATATATTTTTAGGTGTCCATATAATTTCTTTCTATTTTTAGTAGAGACAGGGTCTTGCTCTTGCTCTTGCTGAGGCTGGTCTCAAACTCCTGGGCTCAAGCAATCCTCCTGCCTCAGCCTCCTGAGTAGCTGGGACTACAGGCATGCGCCACCATGCCTGGCTAATTTTTTCTATATATATTTTTAGGTGTCCATATAATTTCTTTCTATTTTTAGTAGAGACAGGGTCTTGCTCTTGCTCTTGCTGAGGCTGGTCTCGAACTCCTGAGCTGAAATAATCCACCTGCCTCGGCCTCCCAGAGTCCTAGCATTACAGGCGTGAGCCACCGCGCCTGGCCTTCATCTGTTTGTTGAACTGCTAAGACTTCCACATGCAAAATGAAGGAAAGTCCTTTTTTTATCTTCCCAAGCTATAATAAAAGCCACAAAAGCTGCTGTGGCAAGTGAGGTCTCCAACGGTTTTAGAAGAGACAGCTGACAGTAGCATTGTCAAAAACGACTGACAGGCAGGAGGATTGCTTAAGGTCAGCAGTTGAGACCAGCCTGAGCAAGAGTGAGACTCCGTCTCTACTAAAAATAGAAAAAATTAGCCAGGTTTGGTGGCGAGGACCTGTAGTCCCAGCTACTCAGGAGGCTGAGGCAGGAGGATCGCTTGAGCCCAGGAGTTTGAGGTTGCTGTGAGCTAGGCTGACGCCACGGCACTCTAGCCAGGGAGACAGAGTGAGACTCTTGTCTCAAACAAAACAAAACAAAACACAACACAACACAACAACTGAGGACAGAGATGAACACACCGCAGAGGCCTCTGGATGCTCTGTCTCCATCACACAGGTACACCCAGCCCTGTCCTTCCTGGGCCTGGGTCTCTCCTCCCATCCTCAGCCCAGCCTCTGCCTCCATCTCCTGTGCTCCCTGAAGCCTCCCCCCACCTACAGGGACCTGTGTTCTCTTTCTTTCTTTTCCTCCTTTCTTTTTTTCTTTCTAAGGTCTTGCTCTGTTGCCCGGACTAAAGTGCAGTGGTGCCATCATAGCTCACCTGCAGCCTCCAACTCCTGGGCTCAAGTGATCCCCTGGCCTCAACCTCCCAGAGTACTAGGATCACAGGCGTGCGTGACCGCTTCAGGCTCATGTCCCCTTTTGGTTGCAGACTCCTCCTTGTGTCCCTGTCCTTAGCTGACCCCCAGGTCGACCTGAGGTGGTTTTTATATTTTGCTTCATACCTGGAGTACGTTCCTTCTCTTTCTCGAGCTTATGGATGATCGATTGCTGCCAGTGTCGAGTGTTCTAGAAAAGCACACCGCCTGGCTGTTGGGGCCAGATCCTGGCGATGACTTGGCAGCCCTCTCTCTGTGGAGGTGATTTGGTTCCTTGTTTCCCCCACTGGTCCCTCTGAGTCCCTGCCACGTGCCTGGGCCTGTCCCAGGCGCTGGGCAGACAGCAGTGGGCCAGGAAAGGGGCTCCGGTCGTCAAGACGCTGGTTTGGGGTCCTCGGTGATGACTGGGATGGGGAGGGAAGAAGAGGAAACAAGGGGGGCACCTCCTCACCCCACCCCCTCCCTGCTGCTCGGGGCTCAGCTCTCGGACACGCATGGCTGCACTGTGTTTCCAAATCTGAATGTGAGTCACACATTGTCTTAGTCTGTCTTCTGTTACTTATAACAGAATACCTGAAACTGACTAATTTATAGGAAATGAAATTTATTTCTTACACTTCTGGGAAGTCCAAGGTCAAGGGTGCAATTCTGGTGAGGGCCTTCTTGCTGGAGAGGACTGTTTAAGGAGTCCCAAGGTGGCTCAGGGTATTGCAGGGTGAGCGGGCTGATGGCTCCCTCAGGTATCCCTTCCTCTTCTTATGAAGGCACCAGTCCAGGCTGGGTGCAGTGGCTCACGCCTGTAATCCCAGCACTTTGGGAAGCTGAGGTGGAGGCATCGCTTGATCCCTGGAGTTCGAGGATACCGTGAGCTGTGATTGGGCCACTGCACTCCAGCTTGGGTGACAGGGCAAGACCCTGTCTCAGAAAAAAAAAAAAAGCCACCAATCCCACTCTCATGATAACCCATTAATCCATTAGTCCATTCTTAAGGGCAGAGCTTTTATGACCCAATCTCCTCTTAAAGGCCCCACCTCTAAATACCGCCACATTGGGGATTAAATTTCAACATGAGTTTGGTGGGGGGAGGGGGGCGGCAAACATTCAAATCATAGCACTTGCCAACCCTCTGTGAGAACAGAGGAATCATGTCACATGCCAGGGGGCAAAACAGCCACTCTCAGACCCCTCCAGACCAACTCTCAGTCCTGAAGGTGGAGGAGCCCAGAGCACGAGGGCAGGAAGGCTACATGGGGAGTTTCCACCAGCCGAGAGGGAAGGCAGCAGCCAGCACAGGGAGGTGTGGGGGAACACAGGCTGCAGCACTCCCAAGCCCTTGTTAGAAACATTGCAGGGCAAGATACAGCCACCAGAGGGCAACTTAAACACCCCAGCATGGAGAATGCAGCGCAGAGCATGGATCTGCTGGAAATATACCACTCGGGCCAGACGACTTCGGGAATTTTGGTGATAGATCATCATGCAAAATGCTGTAAACAATAATAATGTAGAAATAATTCTAAATAAAGAAGTTTACACAGGAAAAGTTGGAATGTCCTGATTATACTCTGATTTTCCTAAGAGGGAGTCAATGTTGATTAACACTGAAAAATGTTGCTTAAAACATAAGGCCTTGTTTTTAAAAAATCTAACTGGGAGGGATTTAAATTCCTCAGGGAACAAACCAAAGCCCAAGGTAAACAGGAAACAGAAACTGCATCAATCAGGAACCAGCAACTAACCTCTAACTAGGAACTATTCACTCTAACCAGTTAAAATTCTTTTCTTTGTCTTGACTCCTGCAAATACTTGATAACAGATATCTTCTTGCCCCTTCAGTGGAGTGCTGGCCACTTGTGGTCTGGTGCTACCCTGATTCGTGAACCACTGAATGCTCAAATAAACTCTGTGAAGTCCAAATGTGCTTAAGTTTTTCTTTCTTATTTAAAAATTTTTAAAATTATTTTATTTAAATATTTACTTTTTAAGAGATAGGGTCTCTCTCTGTCACCTAGGCTGGAGTGCAGTGGCCCGATCATAGCTCACTGTAACCTCGAACTCGTGGACTCAAGAGATCCTCACCCTGAGTAGCTGGGACTATAGGCGCGTACCGTCACACCTGGATAATTGTTTAAATTTTTTGTAGAGATGGGGTCTTGCTATATTGCCCAGGCTTGTCTCCAACTTCTGGGCTCAAGCAATTCTCCTGCCTCAGCTTCCTGAGTAGCTGGGACTATAGGTGTGCACCACCACGCCCAGTGGACGTTTACATTTTTCTTTTATCAGGTCTGTTGTCAGAAGTGGGATCCAAAGGAGACCACCCCACAATGACCTTGGGGAGGTGCACATGCTCCACCGCGCCATTTGCTTGCTGCTTCACACTACGCACCTGGAGGCCATCATGACTTCTGTCAAGTTCTCTAAGTTTATTTGAGCATTTTTAGATCTGGACTGGGTTTGGAAGTCACGACATAAACTAGACTGGGTCCTGCAGAGAGGCTCCGGTGTCTGACTGGGTTAGACAGAAACTGAATTGGGTTTAGTAAAAGAACTTCGGTAAAAAAAATAAAAGGTTCCAGGAAGAGAGAACATAATGGGTTTATTTAAAGCCAGGGAGTCTAGGCCTCCATCTTGACACAGAAAACTGTGCCTTTCTAGAGAAACGGGTGAATCTTGCCGAAAATAATTTAGAATCTTGGTGACCACAACGGGGATGTTTTAACCTAAACAAAATTGCTCATCTATGGCGCACACAAAAACAGAGATCCCAAGCAGCTCAGAAACGAGGGGCTGTACTCTTTATTGGTATGTAAAGCTTTCCAATCTACCTTTCTCTCTGTCTCCTCTGCCCACTCGGAACCTGGTGACCTTTCCGCTTGCCTGACCTGGAGGGAAAAAAAAAGAACTAGGTAAGTGTTTATAAAGTCAGGCCCTCAGATCAATCAGGTCTGCTTTTTAAACACCCTTACGCCTTGGTCAGATCTTGAGTTCAGAGTAATCATGAAAGTGCTTGTGTGGCACAGAAAACGCTTTGCCCTGTTTGTTAATTGGTTCTGCCGGGCACTCATAATCCAGTAAAATGCAGGTAGATGGAGCCTGGAGAGCCTCAAAGACGGATGAGGAGGCAGAATGGCGTCACTCTGAGGATAACTTCCACAGCTGTAGGACTCCATCTGGTCACTTACAGGCCAGAAGAAGCCTGAAAATGGCAAAAAGCTTTCGAAAGCCATTCCAACGTGTTTCCTGCCTGTGCTGATTGGTCAGTCAACCAGATCTGTGGACAAAAGAAAGATAAATCTGTGACTGGTTTCAAAGGCCACCAGGAGGCTTTGTTTCTCTTACATTCGGGTCAATCCAGTCATCCCTAGTTGCCCTCTTTGTAAGTGAACTCTCCCCCAACATTGGTAGACTTACAAAACGAAGCAACAGGGAGGGAAGCTGCAGGATTACCCATGTTAGCTCAACATTTCCTTCCTTTCTTTTTCTGTTTTTTTGAGACAGAGTCTTGCTGTGTCGCCCTGGGTTCACTGCAACCTCACGGCTCACAGCAACCTCCAACTCCTGGGCTGAAGCGATCCTCCTGCCTCGGCCTCCCAAGTATCTGGGACTACAGGCATGTGCCACGATGCCCAGCTAATTTTTCTATTTTTAGTAGATACAGTATCGTTCTTGCTCAGGCTGGTCTTGAACTCCTGACCTCCAGCGATCCTCCTGCCTCAGCCTCCCAGAGTGCCAGGTTATAGGTGCCAGCCACCGTGACTAGCTGTAGCTGAACATTTTGAAAGGACCTTAGCACGGGTAAGAAAACAAAGGCTTTTGAATTTATGGTCTTGCAATTTAGGGCAACCAAAAACCAACAGCCTAGAATGACCTTCAGATTTCTCCTAATAAGTAACTTTTTTGTTTTTGAGACAGAGTCTCACTCTATTGCCTGGGCTAGAGTGCTGTGGCATCAGTCTAGCTCACAGCAACCTCAAACTCCTGGGCTCAAGTAATCCTTCTGCCTCAGCCTCCTGAGTAGCTGGGACAACAGGCATGTGCCACCATGCCCGGCAAATTTTTTCTATATATTTTTAGTTGTCCAGCTAATTTCTTTCTATTTTTAGTAGAGATGGGGTCTTGCTCTTGCTCAGGCTGGTCTCCAACTCCTGAGCTCAAATGATCCTCCCACCTCGGCCTCCCAGAGTGCTAGGATTACAGGTGTGAGCCACCACGCCCGATCATAATAAGTAACTCCTAAGTCAGCAGTTTATCAGCTTCTGTACATTTATACATGTCTTCATATGAATGTATGTGTGTTTGTATGTTAACTTGTATGATATTTTTGGGTGGCATTAGTAAACCAATTTTTAAAATCCTTTAAGGGAGTTCTATTCAAATTGGCTTGGGGATAAAGAGCACTCATTTTGTAAAATTATTCCCAAAACTCTCAGAAACATAGAAACTGACCCAAATGTGTTTTTTTTTTTTTCCCTAAGTTCATATGACTCAGGGAGCTCTCTGGTAACTAAAATTGGTAAATAAAGCTAAGAATGTTTTCAGAGTTATTAGTCTTTCCTGGGTTGCTGGTCAAACAGGTTTGTGTAGTTTCTGCTGGATGCTGAAGGCCATAAAACCGTAAATCCAGCCTAAGAGTTAAATGAGCAGTAAAATGAATTGCTTAATGCATGTGACTTCTGGAAGTGAAAAAAAACAAAAAAAAAACCTCAAACCCCCCCCCCCACAAAAAAACAGGGAAGAACCATATATAACTTTTTAGCTTCTTTGCTTCTGTGATATTTTGGATACTTGCCTGATTTGCCAACAAAAATAAAATAACATGAGATGATGGTATAGGCAGGGGACTGATGGCAGCTGAGTTCCTTTGGAGGATCTGTCTTTAGGCGGACAAGGCGAGTCCGGAGAAAGCCTGTCCTGCATTTGCTATTTTCCAAGTGCTTTCAGCTCTATATCAAAGCATCATATTTTGGGGTAGCATTTCCTGAACTCCATCAATGGCTGGCTCTGTTTAATGTCTCATAAAATTTTCATGAGCAATTCAAGTATAATTATGAAAAAGTGAGTCAGGGAAATGTAACTGAAATAAAAGTTTATAAATAAACTTTTCAAAAATAATTATATTTTATAAAATATGACCACCTAAAAATAGTTAAAGAAATTTTTTTGGTAACTTGAAATCTTAAAATTATGTTACATTAAGTTAAGTAATACATATTCATTAAATACCTGGGTCATTTTTCAGTAAGTTAAATTACTTGAAACATTAATTTCTGGACCCAAGTTTAAAGTATATATATTTTGATATCTTATTTTTATATGATATAGGGACTCTAAATATATTCAGGTCTCCTAATGAAAGACATGAAAGATTTTATTATGAGATGGTGTGTCTCTGCAAAATGCTGATATAAAACCGTTCACAATTTTTACTAGTTTTCACTAGAAATTAAGGTTAAGAGTCAAAAATTCTAATCAATATGTGTAATTAAAACTTCTAGAAATAAGGAAAGCCACTCTGTATGCAAGGGAAGTAAGGCATGTTTTATAAAGGAAGCTTTGTCAGTGTGTTTTGGTTAAGGAAGAAAAAATAATTTTTGTCCTAAAGTAGAGTGACTGATTGTTCCACAGCGGGAAGGAGAAAAGGTGTAGGGCAAATGAAATGGATATATGAAAGTTGTAGAAGGTTGTACAGAGAAAATTTGAAAGAGGAATTTCATGTGTTGCCTAGCTGGCTCATTTTTTTTTTTTTTTGGCACAGAGTCTCACTCTCTTGCCTGGGCTAGAGTGCTGTGGCATCAGCCTAGCTCACAGCAACCTCAAACTCCTGGGCTCAAGCGATCCTCCCGCCTCAGCCTCCCGGGTAGCTGGGACTACAGGTATGCGCCACCATGCCCGGCTAATTTTTTCTATATATTTTTAGCTGTCCATATAATTTCTTTCTATTTTTAGTAGAGATGGGGGTCTTGCTCTTGCTCAGGCTGGTCTCGAACTCCTGAGCTCAAACAATCCACCCACCTCAGCCTCCCAGAGTGCTAGGATTACAGGCGGGAGCCACCACACCTGGCCGGTAAAAACTACTAATGAAGAACCCAGTGGGTCTGTGAAGTTGCTAACCAAGATCAGGCAGAACAGGAATTAGTTACATGGGACTGAAACACTGATGAGGATAATGTTTTCAGGACTTTTTAATTTAAAATTTTGGTGGTTCTTTATTTTAATGTTTTATTTTCCAGATTGAAGGAAACATTTTTCCCTCTCTTCTTTTAGATTGTAGCCCTGTTCGTTGTTTTTGAATTTGATTATCTACTTGTAGACTGGATTAGGTCCAGAGTTGCAGGTTCCTCCAATTCAATTTTATTTCATTCTTCCAACTTGAAATCACTAAGAAAAAGAACTGCTATGTTTCTGCAACCCTACATGCTGGAGACGGACAATGTGATGTAATTTCAGGGGACGACCCTCCAGCCTCATGTGTGGGGCCCTCAAGGAGTTCATCGAAATGCCCAAAGCCACAACCAGAGACATTCAGACCTAAAACCAGGAAATTATGCTTTGGTTTCTAATCTAGAAATCTTCTTGACTAATTTCCCTCTGGACTCAGAGACTGAAGTTATAGTTTGTTCTAGTCATTGACCTTTGCTTTTATTTGGTTTCCATAGAAATATTAGCTAAGGAGTGTATGCCAGTATCTTGGTATTTTTCTCCTGATAGTCATTATCATCTCCTCGGTGTACTATGTGAATATAAACATAATTTAAAAGCTGTTGTAACTCCAACAACACTTAAAGCTTTGAGAGAAACACGACTGTGATCTGAGTCACATTCACTTAAAATTTCTGATTCTCAGATTATAGATCATCTCACTTTCTTAATTTTCTTGTTTTGTATAATGACTAGAGAGAATTAAACAACATTAGGGACAACAACTTTCTGCCTTAATTACTGACCCTCCTTAGAGATTAACTTCCCCTTTTTTGTCTCCCTTTGTTTAGACTAGATGATAGAAAACCCGTAACAATTACACCCTCTGTAAAAAAAAGTTAAATGGGCTGGAAGCCTGTAATCCCAACACTTTGGGAGGCTGGGGCAGGAGGATCGCTTGAGGCCAGGAGTTCAAGACTGGCTTGGGCAACACAGCAAGACCTAGTCGCTACAAAAAAAAAAAAAAAAAAAAAATTCGTGGGGCATGGTGGTGCACACCTGTAGTTTCAGCTACTCGGGAGGCTGAGGCGGGAGGATCACTCAAGCTCAGGAATTCAAGGTTGTAGAGAGCTATGATCGTGCAACTGCACTCCAGCCTGGGTGACAGAGCAAGACCCTGTCTAAAAAAAAAAAAAAAAGAAAAAAAAGAAAAGAAAAAATATTAATATGAGCACTGATATTACATATGTTAAAAAATGTTAAATGTCCCCTTCCCAAAAAGAAACCCTGCCTGTAATGAGCACTCAGACTACTGTAACTATGCACCAACCTCGTATGAATAATGTAATCTTGCTTCAGAAGTCCTCTGTTTCCGACTATATAAAAATGAAACCTTACCTTCCCTACTTTGGAACCCTGACTCCATTTCTCTGGACTTTGTGCTTGAATAAACTCTCTTTAAATTAGACCTCTGACCCTTCTGATTATTTTAGGTTGACAGCTGTATTCCCTCAAGGGCCTTCAATATGTGCCTGTGCCACCCACGGTAGCCAGATGGTCTCCCTGTGATTAGAGCAGCAAAAAAAAAAAAAAAAAACCCGAGATGAACAATAAAAGGAATCTTTTTTCAATGAGCCTCATGTTATGACTTAGGAGTTCCTCACAGAGATGATGACAGCCCACTCATGATGGTGACAGACAGTGGCACTCATGCCCAAGTTTTGGTAAATTTCTCATAAATAAGAGGCTGGCCAAATGTGGGGAATTGTTTAAAAAAAAAAAATTCTACTTGGGAGGCCATTACACTGGGGTGGCTCTGGCACTTTAAATTCCTACGTGAACAAAC
Source organism: Eulemur rufifrons (assembly GCF_041146395.1). NCBI lineage: Eukaryota > Metazoa > Chordata > Mammalia > Primates > Lemuridae > Eulemur > Eulemur rufifrons. The sequence continues at coordinate 34,514,961 of NC_090996.1, forward strand.
TAAAGCCCAGTGCAAACAATAAATTTAAACTAGAAACTGCACCAGTCAGAAACCACCAATTCATCTCTAACTAGGAACTTTCCACTCTAACCAATCAAAATAGTTTTCTTTGTCTTGCTTCTGCAAACACTTGATAAGAGTTTCTCCTCCACCCTCCCATGAGCGCTGGCTGCCTGCAGTCTGGTGCTATAGTATTCATGGGTCGCTAAATGTTCAAATAAACTCTACATAAATGTGCTTCCAGTTTCCTTTCATTAGCCTCCAACCCGTACATTTTAAAAACAATCTGTTTTCTTGCAGGCAGTGGCAGTTTTCAAAGATTGAGGACCAGGTGTGGGAAAGTACCTGGAGGCAGAGGCCTTTGCCCCTGGGGTTTCTGGGGGACCCCTCGTCTCCTGTTCAAGGAGGTAACTCTATGTTTCCTTCATCTCCTCTAGCAGGGCTGGCACCCCGGGGGCTTAGGGAGGGCTTGAGGTTCCCAGGGATCCTCCTCAGCCCTCGAGCCACCCACAGGAACATGTGGCAACGCCATGCCCTTCAGGCAGGATGGTGCCCCTCCCTGCCCACTGAAGACTGTGGGCCAACCTGCTCCTCTGCAGAACCCTGGAGCCACTTGGCAGTGTCCCCTGCACCAGGGTAGCCATGAGTCCCGAGAAGCTTCCAGGGGCCTGTATGGCTTGGGTGGCGTTGGGGGATTCCTGAGGAGGGACCAGCAGGAGGGGGCCTGAGGCCTCCTAGAGACGGGTCCTGGGAAACAGGTCACTCAGACCCAATCCCAAGGGAGGACTCCTGAGTGGAGGACGGCAGATGGAGGACGACCATCACTGTGCCACCTGCCAGGAACAGGAGTCCAAACACTTCCGCCCGCTGCATTCTGGCCGCATTGTGCCGCACCTGAGGCCGGTGAGACAGAATGCACTCATGCAAAGGAAGGCATCACAAGAGGGTTTATTACTTACAGTCAGTCAGGGACAACAGAAGCCTCAGATCCATTGTGAGCCAGTCCCCCAAGGCTCAGGAATGCTGCATGTCCCACTTGAACTGCAGCTGAGGGGCCCCAAAGGCAGCTCACCCCAGGTTATATACCTTGAGGGCTGCAAGACCCACTGGGACCCAAGCTTTGGCTTGAAGGACATCCTGCTTCCAGGGGAAGGAGGAACAAAGCCGGGCTGTCCCGGGTAGTTCCTAGTGAGAAGGAAAAGAAACTTTCTATCTGAGGAACAGGCACGTCCTCCAGATAACCAGGCAGTCCCGTCCCACTCCTGCCTTGGGCTGAGCGGTCATCTGAGGCTGCTCGCTACGGGCTGGAGACTGACTGTCGTCAGAGGTAGCTATAAATTTACCTAAAAATGCCACATGCTGGACACTATAACTCATACCCTGTAGTTCTCAACAATGTACAGCCCCTCACTAATCAATATCATTTCTCTGAACAATGGGAATTCCTGACAAACAACTTTGCATCAGCACACTCCTTGTCTGCCTTTTTGCCTTTAAAAACCTGCTTGTAGCAAAGGCTGAACAGAGCTCCTATCCCAGGTGACTTGGGTGTGAGTCTTCCAGGCAGCTGTCCCCATCTTGGCCCAAATAAACTCTGTACTTACATGAATTTTGCTTTGGTTTCTTTCTTTCTTTCTTTTCCTGAGACAGGCTCTTGCTCTGTTGTCCAGGCTGGAGTGCAGAGGTGCGATCATAGCAACCTCAGACTCCTGAGCTCGAGTGATCCTCCCGCTTTGGCCTCCCAAAGTGCTGGGACTACAGGTGGGAGCCACCTCGGCCAGCCTAGTTTCTTCCTTTAGGTGGACACTCTTTTAACTCAAGATGTGTCATTCCCGAGGAGCTACAGCAACAAGGCCTGGGCTGTTTCAGGCAGTGCCTATCTCAGGATGTTGCGTTCTCAGCACATTCTATAGTTATTGTTGAGAACTACAAAGACAGAGAACTGGGTAGGTTCAAGGCAACCGGGAGAGCTGCCCTGCAGGGAGAGTCAGGGCTTCTGAGGCCTCCCAGGGGCCCAGCGCAGGGGATCCCACTGCCCCCTTTCAGTCCAAGGGCAGTAGGAAGGGGAAGCCTCAGGGGTGTCCAGGCCAGTTGCTAGTCCCCCAGCCTGAGGGCCCAGGGTGTGAGGCCTGCGGGTCAGAGGCCCCAGGAGAGTCCCCTGGTCTGAGAGATGGCCCAGGCCAGGCAGCTCTGGGGCGGGGGCTCCAGGGATGGTGGGGTTGGAGCTGGGCCTCAAAAGGGCCCAGAATCCTGGAATCCACAGCCTGGTTCTGGCAAAGAGTCAGGCATGCTGTAGGCGCTCAATCATTGTGTGTTCAACGAATTTTTATTTTTTTGCCCAAAAGTATACTTTGTTCATATTCAAAATTTAAAATGTGTCCAGCACATGGCCCTACAACACTCCTGTGCAGGTGGAGCCTTCCTTCCCGTCCTCAGGGTCTGGGAGAGGCCCCTGGGAGTCCACTTGTCCCCACGAGTCTGCATCTATCTCTGCAAGGGCAGGGGCCGAGTCTGCATCTATCTCTGCAAAGGCAGGGGCCAGCTCAGCAGGGGCTGTGCCCACAGGAGGAGACGAGGGTTGCCCAGGGCAGGGACTGGGGCACGGCAGCCTCTCCCTCCCCTAGGACTTGTCCCAGCCTCCCGCCTGCCCGGTGGCCCCCCAGGTACTCTCCCAGGAGAAGACGCTGCTCCCTCACCCTCTTCAACAGAAAGCTGGTGATTCCGCCGAAAAGTACCACTGGAAACACAGTGACCGAAAGGTGTGCTAACTCTCCCTTTTACAGACACTTCAGAGACGTTCAACAAACAATCTGGACAGGGAAAATTGAGCCAAGTGACTCCACTGACGCGATGCCCATGCCCCAGACCGGGGACATGAGGGACCTGTGGAGATCAAGGTCCCACCAGACACGGGGCAAGGCCAGAGAAAAACACTGCGACCCTCGAGATGGCCCCGTCCCACGGAGCTCAGGGGAAGAACAGCCTCCCTGGACTGACCCACGTCCCCCAGCCCAGGCCCCCAGGTGCTGTCCCAGCGAGAGGGTGCCACACCCTGACCTTCTTCATCGGGCCTCCTCATGCACCAGCGAATCACAGCAAAGAAACCACACCTACAACAAGGGCAGTCACACTCCCCTTCAGTGGTAATTTCAGGGGGCCTGGAGACACCATCTGGATAGGGAAGAATGAGCCAGGTGACCCTAGTGATGCTGTGCCCACTCCCAAGACTGGGGACATGAAGGGCCTGTGGCCCACCAGACACAGGAACGACCAGAGAAAAACGCTGGAACCCTCAAGATGGCCCTGTCCCACCGAGCTCAGGGGAAGAACAGGCCAGGACTCAGCCCCTCTGAGCCCTGCCTCCCACAGGCCATGGGGACGGCACCCTCCACCCCTGCGCTGCTGGGGAGAGAACCTGGGGGCAGGTGGAGGCACTCAGAGCAGGCCTGGCGTGGGAGTGCTGACGGTGACAGCCGGGCACGCCACAGAGGGGGCTCTGGGAGTTGGAGTCCCTCTGAGTCCCCAACACGGCCCCCACCAGGCCAGGGACCCCAGCACAGGGATGGAGGCTGAGGAGTCCTTCAGGTCCCCTGAGCCTGTCCAGGGCTGTGTCCGGGGACACCCCCATCTCAGGTGTTCTGGGGCCTCAGCCCAGGGAGAAGCAGCCAAATTCCCACCCCTCCTCACTGGGCACTTCAGTCTTTAGTTGTCCTGGATCTCCCGCTGTCAATTGTGCAAGTGACCAATGTCCTGCTCCTGTCCCCAGGAGCTGGTGGCTGGACGTGGCCAGCCCTGGCTAACTGCAAGGCGGGATGCCGACCTTCAGCACCAGGGATCCCGAAGGTGGGTCCTCGGCGTGTCTGCATGTTGCCACAGGAACAGCGCTCACCTGCAGAAGAAAAAGCTCAAGTCATCTTTCTTTCCTCACACTCGCTTTCCCCAGGGAGCCCCTGGGAGCCCCAAAACTATGGCATGTTCCAGCCTCACAGCAGTGCACCTGAAGGGGTCACCTGGGCCCTAAGGCCAGGAGCCCCTGGGCTGCCTGCAGCCCATTCTCCACGTGCCTGTGCCACCTTCCCTTGGCCTCAGTTCCCCAAGGGTCAGGGGTCACCTCTGCAGGCCTGGGAGAAAGTGCTCAAACGTCCCCTGAGGACACAGAGGAGGTGGCCACGGCCTCTGGGGCTCCCTGCCCTGCCCAGGGCCCTGCAGCACCTTAGGCTGTGCCAGGCTGTCACTGAGACTGTTCTCCACCTGCCCCTCTGCATCCTTGATCTATGCCTGGCCCTTTGGTTTCTGGATGGTTCTGACGGGGGAGGCAGCCACAGACAGCTGGAGCTGAGAGAAGGGAGGTCAGTCTTTCCCCTGTCCCTCCGGCTGCACTTAGCCAGCAGCTGCTGTCCACTAGGGCCGACTCCGGACTCATCTCTTTCCGGCTCCGGCCCTGGTGGGACACCTCCCAGGACTCCTTCGGAGCTATGCAATGGGGGCCACTTGAGCCCCTGTGGCCCCTTAGCTCTCATGGCTTCCTGTCCCCAGCCCACCTTGGAAAACAGTCTGTCCTCAGGCAGCACCACCTCACCCCACGCCCCTGGGGAAGGAATTGAGCTCTGCTGGGCGCCAGCTCCCTCAGACTCGGCTAGGTCAGGGCAGGAGTGAGCTTTATAGGGGCCGTTTCCTTCTCATCCCGCCCCTTTACCAGGGCGGATTTAAAAAAGCAGTCGTTTCTCTGAAAGCACGTGACATGGGTCAACTCTGAACTTTGTTCTGAGGTTATCAAGCTTCATTTTATTTATTTTTCACCTGCTTTGAAATAAAAGTAAAGTACTCCTGGCTTCTGAGACGGCTGACAGTGAAAACTAGCCTCTGGGTGGGCTTTCCATGAGGCCAATGGGGAAGGAACGTAAGTAAAGCCCCCGATTGCAGGGGCAGTGTCACCACCCAGAAGTTTTTTGTTTTGTTTTGGGACGGAGTCTCGCTCTGTCACCTGGGCTAGAGTGCCGTGGCATCAGCCTAGCTCACAACAATCTCAAACTCCCAGGCTCAAGCGATCTTCCTGCCTCAGCCTCCCAAGTAGCTGGGACTACAGGCATGTGCCACCACACCCGGCTAATTTTTTCTATTTTTAGTAGACACGGGGTCTCACTCTTGCTCAGGGTGGTCTCAAACTCCTGGCCTCAAGGGATCCTCCTGCCTTGGCTCCCAGAGTGCTAGGATTACAGGCGTGAGCCACTATGCCTGGCCTATTACTCTATGATTTTTAAGTGGTGGGTTTTGTCTGATGGACCTTTTATGTGTTATTCAGTATTTTTCAAAAAGCATTTTAAAATAAAAAAATGCCAAGCTTGGCAATCATAATTGATTTGAATTTTCAGAAATATTTTTGACTGCTAACCTCTCCAAAGAGACTAAGTAAACAATCCTAAGAAAATACAATTAGTCCTTTAAAAGCTCTCTAAAGCCTCAAATCACAGAGAATTTCCACCCCCAGAAGAGAAAGCGGTGGCCAAGGACAGTCCCTTTCCTTATCAGGCTCTTTTCCAAGGTTTCATGTCTCCTTGTCTTGGGCACAGGAACAAGGGCCTCTCCCAGGGGCTCAGAGCCAAGGTTTCTTTGGGGTCGGAGTACTGCATAGAGGATGCTGAGGCAAACCTCTGCTTGCTGGGGGCCCCACCATGCTGCTGTGCCCGGTGGGCTGCGAGGACACATAGGGCCTCTCACAGACCCTGCTTGCAGCCCTGCGGGAGGGAGCTGGATGGGGCTGGGGTCTCCAGATAAAGAAGAAACGTCAGAAACCCCTACAGTGGCTGGCATGAATGGCGATGCCCTACTTATTTGTAAGGTAAGCTCCAGCAATCGAGGGTGGAAATGGGAGTGGCCGCACTCACCTTTACCCCATGGGTCCCCTAGCAAATACTGCTGGTCTGGCAGGCATGCTTCCACCAGGAGGCCCCACTATGCTGAACCCGGCCAGGAACAAGCACACGCAAGTGCACCTGCTGCACATGTCATTGATTCTACAGAATCCTACAGAGTGGAGGGAAAAGACTTACAAAAAGATCCACTTCTGGAAGGCCCTATGAAGGAGCTTTGATGTTCTCCTGAAGGTATTTGGGAGTTTTACGCATTTTAGAAGTTTACATTTTAGAAATATCACTTTCATGTGACACACATTAAAATGTTAACAGTGGTTATCTCTGGGAGGCAGAATTGCCTGTGTGTGTTTTTTCTTTTCTTTTTGTTTATCATATTTTCTCTTGTTTTCTACAGTAAATATGGTTTACCTGTATGTATTACTTTCCGAGGGTTGCCATAACAAATTACCACAAACTTGGAGGCTTAAAACATAAAAATGTATTCTCCTGAGATGTGGGTGTGGGTAGGGCTGTGCCCCCTCTGAAGGCTTTGGGGGAACCCTTCCTGCCTCTTCCAGCTTCTGGGGGCTCCTGGCAATCCTTGGCTTGTGCATCACTCCACTCTTTGTCTCTCTTCCCAGGCCTTCTTCCCTTGTGTGTCTCTACGTCCTCTCCTCTTTTTATAAGGACACCAGTCACTGGATTTAGGGCCTATCCCAAATTCACGATGATTTCATCTTGAGATCTTTAACTTAATTATAACTGCAAAATCCCTTATTTCACATATGGTCATCTTCTGAGAGTCCGTTGGACATGAAGTTTTGGGGCACCACTATTCCACCCACTGTATAATACAAAGAAAGTTCCAAAAGGAAATTAAAAAATCATTCTGGAGGCCACATGGAGACTGGAGGGGAAGCCAAGAGGACAAGGGCCTGGAGAGAAGGCTGTGGCTTGAGTCTAGGCATGGGTGTGGCCAGCGGCCGCCTAGGGGGACAGAAGGCTCCCCAAGGCTCCCCTGTAAGGGCTGAACTGTAAGGTGTGGTTGCCCCAGCCTTCTGGCTTGGACAGTAGTATGACCAATCCAGAAGGGAATGACAGGAGGAACACATTTGGGGAGGAAGGTGACACCTACATTTTGGACATGTTGCTATTGATGGGACCCTGTGAAAAATAGAGCTCCAGTATTTTATTTTTATTTATTTGCTGTATGGCATGTCACCGTGTACCTCTAATAACAAAAGTGCACATTAAAAGGCTTCCAGAGGCACTGTTTTATTCCCCTCAGGGCCACACTGTGCCCAGCACTGGTGGGCATCAATACAAGTCCACTGCAAGGTGCATCTGCAAGGCAGGGGCTCTGCCCCGGGACCCAGGGCCCTGGCACCTACCCAGGGCATTCAGGATTGTCTGGCGAAGCTGGAGAAATTAGTTGTCTCCAAAGGCTCAGCCTCAGTTCCCATGGAGCAGAGACCTGTAGGGCTTGCTTCTGGAGGACAGTCTGTACTATGGTGCACTTTAGAGTCTCCCTAGAAGCAAGGGGATTTTTTTCTTTGTCATCTGCTGGCACAGATGAAGCACAAGCCTGACAATGACCCACAAACATGTCCTGCATGCCTTCAAGGAACCCCTTCCAGTGCCAGGGCCCTTATCAAGACAAAGATGTGGCCCTGACCTTGAGGAGCTCACAGGTAAATCATCCTAACCAGTGGGTAGGTGGACAAAGAAGTATCAAGTGCGTGAGACCAACTACGCTTCCCCCTCTGCGTGATTGGCCAGCATTCCCCAAACCTTCCTCCCAGGATAAATACAAACAGCTGGGGCACTCACCTGGTGTGATGTTCTGCTGACACGGTATGGGGCTGAGGAGGACATGCCGAATGGACAGGGGGCCATGCATGTGATGTTGGTCTCATGAGGTGAAGATGCTGAAATGAGAAATGACTGGAGTGGGAACACAGCAGAAGTTACCTCGCCCATTTTTGGTAGTGAACTAGGCATGGGGTGATTCTCCTCTCCCTCAGTGAATTGTAATACAATTTTAACTATCAAGCATACAGACTGTACTTCTGGTGTTTGGAGGATGTTACAGCTTCTGAGAGAAGTTCCAAAAAGATTTAAGCTGTATTCAACCTGAGAAAGCTGATACATATTAAAAAAAACAACGAAATTAAAGCTTAAAGCTGTGAAGGGCTCACAACCAGGGTTCACCCATACAGTTTCCCACCCAACTTAATCCCAGTAGTCTGCTCCCCTCTGCTCAGATCCCGTAAGGTCATAGGTCCAAATATCTTTGCCATTTAGAAGGGCCTCCAATCTCCTTGTCCCCTGAAATCTGATCCAGGCCTGCCTCACCCACATCTGGCCTTCTCCATAAGGGTTTTCTCCAGGACCCCACCAGGTAGCAGTCTTTCTTTTTTCAATTTTTTATAGAGACAGGGGTCTTGCTATGTTGCCCAGGCAGGCTCAGATCACTTCAACTCCTAGCCTCAAGTGATCCTCCCACCTCAGCCTCCCAAAGTGCTAGGATTACAGGTGTGGGCCATTGTGCCTGGCCAGATTATAAACTTCTGTAAGGGAAAAATATATTTTAAGTTCCACCTCACTCAGGATAAGAGAAATGCAAATTAAAACTACACCACACTGAGATAAACTGGACTTTAAAAATTTTTGTGCATCAAACAATACTATCAAAAAAGCAAAGATCCTTTTGTAGTTCATAAGCGTGATGATTGGGTTTTCACAACCGTGTGAAATGTGTCTTCCTCAAACCTTGTTATAATGTTTGATGTGAAAAAAAGTAAAAAGACAACTCACAGATTGGGAGAAAAGATTCACAAATCACATATCTGGTAAGGAATAAACATCTGGAATATATAACAAACCCTTACAACTCAACAACAAAAATCCAAAACAACCCAATTAAAAAATGGACAAAGGACTTGAACAGACATTTCTCCACAGAAGATATGCAAATGGACAATAAGCACATAAAATGATTCTCAACATCAACAGTCATTAGAGAACTGCAAATCATGTTTCAACATGATTAGATTCAGGTTATGCACCAGCATTAAATACGCTGACTCACGTACGGATTTCAGCACAAACTAAATATAAGGAAGAATATCATTGGGAATTTGGTTACAGGAAAGGGTCTCGCTGGAGGTGGAAGGGGGGTCTTTAAAGAAACCATTACTTTTCACCGTCAATCTCAGAAATACCAGCTCAGGCCCAGAAAGACAGAGCCTTTGCCCCTTTGCCATGTTATTCCAGAGGTGCGTCCAGACAGGGTTACACCTCCCTGGGCGCTGGAACCTGCAGTTAGAGCTCCTGCACAAGACGGCAGGACTCCGCGTCCCAGCACCTGAGTGAGTATATCTAGGCAACTTAAAAAAAAAAAACGTAATGATATCAAATATAATTCCTCAAACTCAAACAGTTCATTAAGTGGTACTATGTCCTGTTAAGGAAGCATGGCCCTGAGATAACCAGGGCCGCTAGGGGCGAGTCCAAGGTCACTGGCCAGATACAAACTTGCGGCTGAGAGACCCAGCTTCTTGCAACTCTACTCTGAGGGACACTGGCTGATTACCCGGCTCCAAACATGGACTTGAAAAACTAACAGGAAATATGGTACCGAAAAGTGAAAATTTTAAGGTGCTTATAACGTTTTTCTCCTGCCACGTTCCCGGCCTTCTCCATAAAGGTTTTCTCTTCACATAGAATGTGTCCCAGGTTCTGGAGGATCCCTGCCTAGTGGCCTTACCCCAAGGTAACGGTCATCTATTTCCCAGGGTCAAGCTGTCCGCCTCAGTCCAGCAAAAGCGGGCGAAAGCTGCGACTGCCACGGGTGGCTGGTTTGACCTTTGCTTCAGGCCCTGAGCCTGAAGCCGGACTCAGCGGCTCCACGGGGGGCCCGCTTCCTAGGGTATGAGGCGGCTTCTCCCGAGCACGGACGGCCGAGTGATGTACGGCCGCGGGCGCGCCCGGGAAGCCCACGAAAGCGCCAACCCCGCGGCCCTTGGGCCATCGCTTCCCAACATGGGAGACAAAATGGCTGCCGCGCCCTGGGCCACAGCCACGGAGGCTCCGCGACGCATCGGAACCACAACTCCCAGAACGCTCTTGTTCAAGGCGGGAGGCCGAGAAGTGCTCGCGCGCCGCTCAAGGTAATGCTAGGCCCTTGCCCCTCCCCCAGCGGAAGGCCTCCTGGAGACGCTGTGGATTCGAGCCCCTCCCCCACCCTTCCTCGCACTGGCCGACGGGACTCTTAGTCCTTCGGGCAATGGAGTTGACCCCTCCTTGCACCGTAAGAAACTATACTTCTCGGTAAGGCTTCCGCGCCTGCGCACAAGGTCGCGGGGCGTACTACGGTTCCCGGCGGGCCCTGCGACGCGCGCGTTTGCGTGCTGACGCATTAGGCGTGCTGACGTGCAACGCGGCCCAGGCTGGGTGCGAGTGGCGCAGTCGGAGCCCGCTGCGGCCCCTGAGGAAGCGAGGAGGCGTCGGCGTCGGCTGAGGCGGGCGGACCGGCAAGGCGAGGCGGCGGCTTCAGACCCCGAGGGACTCGGGAGCTCGAGCAGCGGCAGCGGCAAGACCTCTCCCCCTCGGCAGCGGCGGGCAGAGGCGGCGGCGGCGGGTGAGAGGGTGAGGGAGCGAGCGAGCCGGGTGGGGGAGGGGCGGCGGCCCCGGCGCGAGGCCAAAGCGCGCGGAGAACGGCCCAGGCCGCCGCGCGCACGCGCGCTCGCCGCCCTTAGCTGGCGCGGACGCCCTCGCTTGCCTGCCTCCCCTCCCCCTTCCCGCCGTTCCTGTGGCGCGCGGGTTTCGACCCCCCCCGCCCCTCCCCCCATGGCAACGGCGCGCGCAGCCGCTTGCACGCGGGTTCGCGCGCGTTCTTGGCTACGGGGTGCGCGCGCGACTCGGTTTCTGGTCTCCCCCTACACGTGCGGTCGAGGTGGCCCTTTTGTAGCTGCCTGTTTCGGCCTTTAGGTAGCGGGGAAGGGGCGGCAGCGAGGGGCCTGTTTCCGGATCGTTTCCCCCGATCCCTTTCCCCCGAGTCTCTCGCCAGCATTGGGCTTCTCTTCCCTCTTGCGGGCCTGTGCACCCGGCCGTCCCAGACTGCGGGGCGCCGCGAGGCCCCTCCCCCATCGCTCAAGGCTGAAAATGAGCCTTCGTGGCCCAGCCGCTGCAGAGAGGGCCTTAAGCTAGATGGCCTGAATGGAAACAGTTTGGAGTCGTTACTATGAGCCGTGAAGTTACTAGGGGGAGAAAGCCCCGATTCCGGAGGATTAAAAAAGTTAACGTGTTTAGGTTACATATGTAAGGTAGAGTAGGTGTTCCTTTTTTTTTTTTTTTACACTTTTTCAGTGTCTCCCCACAATTTGTGTTAAAGCGAGGGAGACTTTTGGAGCCCGTCGTTGGGGAGAAAATGCTGGACTCTGTTTAAAGTGTTCCACGTTCCCGTTTCAGGCAATATTTGGCAGACAACACTTCTCAGTCTCCATTTCTGCCTAGCTTCTCTTACATGTGTCTTGATCAAAGATTCAGAGTTTGTTTTGTTGTCTTCCCTCCTAAGTGCACGGGCTTGAGGCTCTTCAAAAGCAAATAATTTAGCTTTCTGGGTTTCATTGTGTCTACTCAGTGACTAGAGTGCCCCAGTGTTAAGCTTGCTGTCCATTTTAGTGGATAGCCCTTTCCTCCGTCCTTCATGGTGGTGCCCTTTTTCCCCTAGAATAGCTTAATATTAAATTTTGAGAAAATCCTTCCATTCCCTTATTAGTTTGGCATTCTGATAATTTCCCAACAGGAAAAATTGTCTTTTGTCTTCTTTTGCAGCTTGCTTTTTACTTTCTGCTTTTACCTTGGGTAACTTTTGCATACCTACAGTCTTTGGACCCCAGTTTAAGAATCCCTGTTTATAAAGTTGTCTGGTTTTGGTGGTTTGTGTGTTAACATTAGTTCCTTTTTTTAGTGTCTTGATCACTCCCTTGGATGCTGTGATGTCTTTTCTTTTTTTTTTTTTTGCTCATTCCCTAAAAGTTCTCCAAAACATTGTGATTTACTATCCTTTGCTTAGCAGCTACTGGTTTTCCTTTCTTAGAGAGTGGGAGGATTTTTGTGTGAGGTGGTATGGAAGTGTGGGTGAATGGTTAAGCTGAAGAATTAATTGCAGGTCAGAAACACTCTGCAAGAGAAACAAATTAGAGTATGGAGAGGCAAAGAAGGACCTAGGTTTAGTGTGGGGAAGATTGGTATTAGAAAATGAAAATCAGGGTTGGAAGATAGAGAAACTGATTTCTTGAGCTATGAAGTTATTTATTTCTTGCTGTGTTTCCACTTGCCTTTCCTAGATTTAGTCTCATTTGTCACCCTGGCATGGTTATTTATTTTTTTTGCTTTCAATTCTTTCTTGGGTCTAGTAATGGTTGGGCAAGGGCCCATCCTTAGACTGGGATGAGGAGGTTTGAGGGTGCAGACTGTTCTGAATCTCGCCTAGCTTCCTCCCATTCAATATCTCCTCGTACTTTTTTCTTTTCTTTCTTTTGTTCTTTTGTTTCTTGCCTGTGTGTGTGTGTGTGTGTGTGTGTGTACTTTAGTGCATTTTCCAGGCATTTGTATTATTTTGGAATTTTCTAGATATGGCCTTCCCTTCTATCCAATTCTCTCTCTTCCATCTGCTTTGATCTCTCCACTTTACCTGTTCCTTGGGGTTTTTCCTGAGTATTTTTCCCTCACACATTTATACTCTGTGAAACTATCTTGGAGAGGATGGATTGAAGAAAGAAATAGAGTGTGTGTAGCAGAAGAAAAGAATAGAATATGTGTAGTCAAGGAATCTAACTAGAAAAACTGGGGCTTGAGGGTCCTTCAGAGTTATGCTGGGGTTGGGACAAGCTGAAAGGATAGAACATGGTGGGAGGCATGGAGTTAACATGGGAGGGGGTTAGGCAGGGCTGGGAGAGAAAAGCTAGGAAATGCAATACAGGGGATTGGTAGGGATAGCTGACAGTTGAGTGTTAATGAAGATGAGGTATAGTGAGGGTTTTCTAGATAAATTTATGGTAAGATGTGTAGAGAAGGTATGGGAACAGTTGGAACAGAGGAGACTGGTTTGATGTGTTTAAATAGAGCATTGAGTTGAAAACAGGTAATATTTAACAGGAGCTAGTGAGACGTTGAGGATCATGTTGTAAATCCTATTGGGAAGGAAATTAAAAGAATAAAATATCAGGATAGTTGGTAGACTCTTTAAATATTTAGAATCAAGGAAATGGCTCCTTACCTGGGAACTGAAGTATAAGAAGATTATGTAGCCAAGGTTCATACGTGTTTCTGATGTGGCTGCTGGCCTTTAGTCTGGGCGTGAGGCTGCACAGGATACTTTTGATTTATCTTAACCAACCAGTCCACCTGTTCAGATATCAAAGGGCTGTTTAGTTCATTTTGCATTCATACAGAGCAGTCTGAAATCCTTAGGTAAATTCTTGGAAGAGTCTTTGGGCATGGGCTGCAGGCCCTTGGGTGCCACGTATCTACGTCTTGTGCTTATTGTGCCCTGTTTGCAGGTCTTAGTTGGTTATCTGAGATTAGGAATTAGAGTAGTTGGTGGAGACACCACTTGTGCATTTTGGGGCCAGAGGAGAATAAAGGGACATTGTGGAGAGATTTGAGAGAAACAGGATCTTTGTTTGCTTAGGGTCAAAAAAGAACACCACCTGGGTGCAAGGAGAAATGATTCAGAATTTTGTGCAAGAGCATTGAGGGAAAAGGCTATAAGAACTGGTCTATGATTTTGTGGAAAGGAAGCAGTGTGGGAAGGATGAAGAAGGGGTTCTGTTGGGAGAACAGAAGGATGATGGAGCATTATTTAGTTAAAGGAGATTTAGTGTGAAGATAAATGTTGAAATAGGGATGAATGAGAGCAGGGACTTGGGTGGTGGTTAAGCGGTTAGTTTGGGGTCAGGGGCCTGACCCGTGTCTCCCCGCTCCCCCCCAGGAGCGGTGGTGCCCCCTCCCCCGGGCACGGGGCCATGTACAACGGGATCGGGCTGCCGACGCCCCGGGGCAGCGGCACCAACGGCTACGTCCAGCGCAACCTGTCCCTGGTGCGGGGCCGCCGGGGTGAGCGGCCTGACTACAAGGGAGAGGAGGAACTGCGGCGCCTGGAGGCTGCCCTGGTGAAGCGGCCTAATCCTGACATCCTGGACCACGAGCGCAAGCGGCGCGTGGAGCTGCGATGCCTCGAGCTGGAGGAGATGATGGAAGAGCAGGGGTGAGGGGAGGGCTGGGGGAGAGCTGAGCACTGAGCGAGTGCAGAGCTGGGGATGTTAAGTGGGGGTGTTAGTTTAGGGCTGGTTAAAAGAGGCCTGGAGAGGAGTTGTGGTAGGGGAGGAGGTAAATGAGCTAGAGAATTGGAAAGTTAAGGGACAGTGCAAAGTGGGAGATGAGGAAGGAAGCTGTGTCTGGGGCATAGTTGGGCATCTAAGGCACTGAATTACTTAGATGGAGGCACATAGGGAAGGGGGCCATTGAGGAACAAAAATGTGCTTTCAGGGAGAGACGGAAAAGCAGAGACCAGGTAGGAGAAGAGCTACGTAAGCAGACAGGTGTTGTCATTGGTAGAAAAGAAGGTAAATGGATTTAAGGAATTGAGGCTTTGGAAAGTAGCAAAGGCAGGAAACCAGGAATTGGAAGAATACTTGAATAAGAGGGAATCATGGGCTGGGTAGGAATGTGAAATTTTAAAAGGAGCACATTCAGGCAGAAAACCTTTTAGAGCAGTGGTTTTCAAACTTCAGCAGCGGTAACCGTTTTATGCCATATACCTTACTTTGGAATCCCAGGAGGTAATAGACCTGTTCGTGTTGAAGTTGAGGAGAAGCACTTGGAACTCCGCCTGCTTAACTTTCCTCTTTTGGCACCTGAAGTGTAGCATGTTTAAAATCCACTGTTCTAGAGGGTATAGCAAATAGAAGGAAGGAAGATGATGGGAAAAGATCAGAAGGACTGAAGAGAAAGGGCTTATGGGTGACAGTGAGTGAAAAGTTCTATGTGTGCCTGGAGAGGGAAGAGACCCTGTTGGGAATGAGGGAAATGTTTACCTGGGTCTGGGGAAAGTGTCCTGTCAAGCTCTAACCCTGAAGGGATTTATTCTTCAGGTACGAAGAACAGCAAATTCAGGAAAAAGTGGCGACCTTTCGACTCATGTTGCTGGAGAAGGATGTGAACCCTGGGGGGAAGGAGGACACCCCAGGGCAGAGGCCAGCGTGAGTGTTGAACTCTCCCTTGGTTCCTTTGGACTCTGCTGCTGCTGCTGTCCTTTTTCCTTACCTGGAACTTCCTGCCTGCCCACATCTTCCCTTCCCCATGCCTTATTTGGCTCCTGCTTATAATTGTGTTCTCAATTGGCTCTTCTCTTGGCTTCTTACTTCCTTCAGACTTTTGCCCTTTTTCCCTCCAGGGTAACTGAGACTCACCAGTTGGCAGAATTGAATGAGAAGAAGAATGAGCGACTCCGTGCTGCCTTTGGCATCAGTGATTCTTATGTGGATGGCAGTTCTTTTGACCCTCAGCGTCGTGCTCGCGAAGCTAAACAACAAGCTCCTGAGCCTCCCAAACCTTACAGGTATACAAGACAAGAATACCACTTTCAGCTTCTTTTTCTGATTCTAAGCACCCTGGGTGTGCGTGCGCTCGTGCTTTTTTTCTCTCTCTCGCCCCCCCCCCCCCTTTTTTTTGGTGTGGACTGTTTCTTCTCAAACTCTTTAGGTTTTGTTCTTCAGAAGTTGAAATATCTAAGAAAATTTGTCTTAGCACCAGTCTACCTGTCTCTGCTTTTTTTTCTTCTTCCCCAGCCTTGTTCGGGAGTCCAGCAGTTCTCGCTCACCAACCCCGAAGCAAAAGAAGAAGAAAAAGAAGAAAGATAGAGGACGGTAAGTTAAAGAGTTACTCGTAGCCAGAGGACCAATTTTGTGGTGCACTTTGTTTTTGGGAATCGAGAATTCTTGCTTCCAGAAAGCAGGAGATATTTGTCAGGGAGGAGGGAGCTACCATTTATCATTTAGGTCTCAACTGAGACAAAAGATGTATGAGCTGCTCAATGGGGGTGGGTTGAGTCTGCAAGTCTGCCAAGTAAGAACTGGCCAGTAGCATTTTGGATTTCTGGAATTTTCTTTTTAGAGGCTTGTTGACTTACGAGTTACCTGTACTTCGTGAAGGGTAAAGAAATAAGTTCTGGGCATAGGTCTGATGTTACTGGGATGTTCAGGTTTTAGAAACTTTTTTAGAGGATGGATTGTAAGTGGGAGGGCCAGAGAAGAAGCTGAGCAGAATGATCTTGCTTCTGAACTCATCTTTAGCAGGTCAGAGAGCAGCTCTCCTCGACGGGAGAGAAAGAAGAGCTCAAAGAAGAAGAAGCACAGGTATGAGGTGGGAGTACTTGGAATGATTAGAGAAGACTTGCTGAGTTGAAGCATAGGTGTTGGTTTATGTTTTTTTTTCTCTTTTTTCCAACAGGTCAGAGTCTGAGTCCAAGAAACGTAAGCATAGGTAAGAGCTCTTTGTCTCATAGGAGATGTAGTGGCATGTGGGAGTAATGAGCCATTGCTTGATGGCCTTGCTTGCTGTTGGCATCAGGGAGGTTTCTCTTTCTTGGAGCAAAGCTCAATTCCTTGATCTTTCTGCTCTCAATAACATTCCCTAATTCTTTCCATTTCATTCTTGGTTTTATTTCCTTTTTAAAAAATTTATTTCCAACAACTTTGACTTATTTCTTAGGTCTCCCACTCCAAAGAGCAAACGTAAATCTAAGGACAAGAAGCGAAAACGGTGAGTGAATTTTCAGGGAATTTGCTTAGTAAGTAGATAAATGCCAGCTTCAAGGGGAGAGGGAAGACTCAGTCATGTCCCTGACTGGTAAAGGGTTGAGGGATGGCTGAGAAGAATCTAGTATAAGTGTGGCAGCACTCTTAGCTTGTTGGTGGTCATCTTCCAGGTCTCGAAGTACAACACCAGCCCCCAAGAGCCGCCGGGCCCACCGTTCAACTTCTGCTGACTCTGCTTCCTCCTCTGATACTTCCCGCAGTCGGTAAGGGGTGGTCCAGGAGGAAGGGAGGGAGAGGGAATGGTGGGTTAATCAATTTAATATTTATTGAGCGCCCACGGTGTGCTAGGCGCTGCACAGACCATTCGGAAGACACGGTCCCTGCCCTCTAGGAGCTGACAGGCTAAAGCAACAGGATGGACAGACATATACATTTCCCCTTCTCTTTTTTTTTTTTTTGTTTTTGTTTTTGTTTTTTTTTTGTTATTTTTTGTTTCGTTCTGATGTATATGGACTGCCAGAATAGGGGGGGTGGTGGTTTGTTCGTGGTGTCTGGGGGAGGAAGGAATCCTTACCCTGGCTTCCTTAATCGGGGAAGGCTTCCTGAAGGAGGTGGGCTCAGAGGTGAGTTGTGAATGAAGTGGGTAGGGAATGGGCTGGGTGGATGGTTTGGGGATGTTTGTGGGAGGTGAGTAAAGGGGTAGAGGGAGAACATTCTTTGGGATTGTGTTGGGAAGAAAAGGACCAAAGTGGACTGAATGCATTTCATTGAATGATTTGAGTCATGTGACTAATAAGGCTTTTTGAAAGAGGGTTAAATGATTAGGAAAGATGGGTGGGAGCTGGGGAGGGGGTTTTCTGTTCTCCCTTTGAGCTTATTTCCCTCCTCTTCCCCATCCTCACTTAACTCCCTCAGATCTCGAAGTGCTGCAGCTAAAACCCATACAACTGCCTTGACTGGGCGAAGTCCTTCCCCTGCTTCAGGGCGTCGAGGGGAGGGAGATGCGCCCTCCAGTGAGCCAGGTACCATCAACACACAACAACCTAGCAGCCCAGAGCCCTCTACAAAGCAGCCTAGCAGCCCTTATGAAGACAAAGACAAGAAGGAGGTATGTTCTTCAGTTGTCACGGTTTATTGGATTGCAAGGGTATGAATTTGGGACAGATGTGTGAAGTGACAGGGAGAGGTAATAATAGCTTATTAAGAGAAACTGTATTTTCTACATTCCTCTCCCAGTTACCAAGTTCTCTTCTGCATCTGCAGCTCCTTTAAAATTGTGATTCAGTGAATTGTGAATCTTTCAGAATCAAACTGTACTTAATACCAGTAGGTTTTGTCATTGTACTGTTTACGTGTGTATATAGATAGAACTGGAACAAAATTTTTTTTTAAACTATGTTGAGCTTTACTACTTTTAACATGGGCTTTAGTTTATTTCATTAAATGCTGGTCATGGCTCAGTAAAATTTTTGAACCCACTGGGTTCCTGTCAGCAGTCTGAAAACACTATGGTATGGTGTTATCAGTAATTCCTATTGTTTTGTATCTCTTCTAATTCAAGCCCTAATCATTTCTTCTTGCTTCAACTATTATAGTGTAAATTCTTAAGTTTTGTCATCTGTTGTTGATGTCATCCAGAGTTACCTTTCCAAATTACAAGTTGGATCATCTCAGAAACTTAACTGTGTTATACTGCTTTTGAATTACATCTGAAGGCTTTTATAATTTGGTTTCGTTTTCTCTTTTCCTGTACTCCACCCATCCTGTTCTACTTTTTTATTTTTCACATAAATCATGTTCTCAAACCTTTGCCTTTATGCTGTTTCTTTTAATTTAACATAGTTATTCCTCAAGGGTGAAGTTAATTGCCACCCGCTTTCAGAAACCTCTTATCTATTAAAAAAATCTTTTCTGTTTTCACAGCATTTTGTAATAGTATTTATTGTTAAACGCAGTGCATTTCTTATTTGCATTTTGTCTTTTCTTTAGTTATGAGACACTTGAGGTCACAGATCATCCATATCTTCATGTTTTCTGCATTGTGCTCTGTATTATGTAATTCCTTATTATTGAATGAATGTGATTGCCTGTGGTGAGGAAAAGGACCAATTAGTGTAATGGAATGTGTAGAAGAAAAGTTCAATTGGAAAGGGTGTTGGGGTCTTATGGGTAATGTGAAGTTTTGGTGCTTATGTATCCCTATTCCTACTGTTTCTTCTACTCTTAGAAATCTGCAGCTCGACCTAGTTCCTCTCCGGAAAGGAGCAGCACAGGCCCAGAACCACCTGCTCCCACTCCGCTCCTTGCTGAGCAACATGGCGGCTCCCCACAACCCCTTGCAACAACCCCCTTAAGTCAGGAGCCAGTGAACCCCCCATCTGAGGCCTCCCCAACGCGGGGCCGTTCACCACCTAAGTCTCCTGAGAAACCTCCCCAGTCTTCTTCGTCAGAGAGTAGCCCACCATCCCCTCAACCTACCAAAGTTTCTCGGCATGCCAGCTCTTCCCCTGAAAGCCCTAAACCTGCTCTAGCTCCTGGGGCCCGCCGAGAGAGTTGTTCTCCCACATCCAAGAATCGATCACATGGCAGAGCAAAACGGGATAAATCACATTCTCATACCCCTTCCCGTAGGATGGGGAGATCCCATAGCCCTGCAACTACTAAGAGGGGGCGATCTCGGTCTCGAACCCCTACCAAGAGAGGTCATTCTCGGTCCCGGTCCCCTCAGTGGCGTAGGTCCAGGTCTGCACAGAGGTGGGGAAGATCTAGAAGCCCACAGCGACGTGGCCGCTCTAGGTCTCCTCAGCGACCAGGCTGGTCCAGGAGCAGAAATACTCAGAGAAGAGGCAGGTCTCGATCAGCAAGGCGAGGTAGATCGCACTCTAGATCCCCAGCCACTAGGGGCAGATCTCGTTCTAGAACACCAGCCCGGCGGGGCAGGTCTCGTTCTAGAACACCTGCCAGGCGGAGATCGCGTTCTAGAACACCCACTAGGCGCAGGTCTCGGTCTAGAACACCACCCCGAAGGGCCAGGTCTCGGTCCAGAACACCTGCTAGGCGCAGATCTAGGACCCGATCACCAGTCCGACGAAGGTCTCGTAGTAGATCTCCAGCCAGGAGAAGTGCCCGGTCACGTTCTAGAACCCCAGCCAGGAGAAGTGCCCGGTCACGCTCTAGAACCCCAGCCAGGAGAAGTGCCCGGTCACGCTCTAGAACCCCAGCCAGACGCAGTGGTCGCTCACGTTCCAGAACACCAGCCAGGAGAGGGAGATCTCGGTCTAGGACACCAAGACGAGGAAGATCCCGTAGTAGAAGTCTAGTTAGACGAGGAAGGTCTCACTCCAGAACACCACAAAGAAGAGGCAGATCTGGCTCATCATCAGAGCGAAAAAACAAATCCAGAACATCTCAGAGGAGTAGGTCCAATTCGAGCCCAGAAATGAAAAAGTCTCGTGTTTCTTCAAGGAGGAGCAGATCTGTTTCTTCAGAACGATCCAAAATGAAGTCGCGGTTGTCTTTGAGGCGAAGCCTTTCGGGGTCCTCTCCATGCCCTAAACAAAAGTCACAGACACCACCCAGGCGTAGTCGCTCTGGATCATCCCAACATAAAGCTAAATCTAGAACGCCACCCAGGCGTAGTCGCTCTGGTTCTTCACCACCACCTAAACAGAAATCCAAAACGCCATCAAGACAAAGTCATTCCAGTTCATCTCCTCACCCTAAAGCGAAATCTGGAACACCTCCAAGACAAGGGTCTGTAGGAAGTCCTCAAGCCAATGAACAATCTGCAACACCACAAAGACGGAGCCATTCTGAATCATCACCTGACCCTGAGTTAAAATCTAGGACCCCTTCAAGACATAGTTGCTCTGGGTCCTCTCCTCCTAGAGTGAAATCTAGTACACCTCCAAGACAGAGCCCATCTAGGTCATCATCTCCACAACCCAAAGTGAAGGCCGTACCATCCCCAAGACAAAGAAGCCATTCTGGCTCCTCTTCTCCAAGTCCTAGTAGGGTGACATCTAGAACACCTCCAAGGCAAAGCAGATCAGGGTCTCCCTGCTCCAATGTGGAATCCACATTATTACCAAGACACAGCCATTCTAGGTCCTCCTCACCAGATACCAAAGTGAAACCTGAAACACCACCAAGACAAAGTCACTCAGGGTCTGCTTCGCCATACCCCAAAGTAAAGCCCCAAACTCCACCAGGGCTAAGTCTTTTTGGATCAAAGTCTCCTCGTCACCAAGAGAAGTCTAAAGACTTACCGGCACAAAGTTCCCCTGGATCTTTCTCTCTCTGTCCAGGAGTAAAATCTAGTACACCACCAGAAGATAGTTATTTTGGCTCTTCATCTCTGCAACAGAGAGGGCAATCTCAAATCTCACCAGACCTCAGATCTGATACTTCAAGTCCGGAAGTGAGACAGAGTCACTCAGAATCTCCATCTCTGCAGGGCAAATCTCAAACCCCTCCTAAGGGTGATCAGTCTAGGTCCTCATCTCCAGTCACTGAGCTAGCACCCAGATCTCCAACAAGGCAAGATAGAAGTGAATTATCAGCAAGTCCTAGGCTGAAATCTGGGATGTCTCCTGAGCAGAGCAGGTCCCAGTCTGACTCTTTATATGCTGGAATAGACTCTGAATCTCTTCTGGGGAAGAGTAGGTCAGAGCCTTTTCCTGAATCAAAAGAGAAGATGGGCTTACCCCTTCAGGAGGATGTTACTGCATCATCTCCTAGACCAAGAGACAAATTTAGTCCTTTGGTACCGGTTAGGCCCGAGTCTTCACCAGTACTCAAAGACATACCTAGAACCCCATTGAGGGAAATAAGTGGTGCTGGGTCATCTCCAGATACAAGAGACCAAAACAGCACATTAGCTAAGTCAAGCCAAGATGAAGAGTTAATGGAGGTGGTAGAGAAATCTGAAGAACCCTCAAGCCATGTCTTGCCCCATTTGTCTCCAGAACTTAAAGAAATGTCTGGAAATAACTATGAATTATCTCCTGAAATAGAAGAAAGGCCTGCTGTATCTTTGACTCTTGACCAAAGCCAGTCACAGGCTGCTTTGGAAGCGGTAGCAGTTGCTGCAGTGGCCTCATCTTGGGGTGGGCCACATTTTTCTTCAGAACATAAAGAACTGTCTAACTCCCCCCCCAGGGAGAATAGCTTTGGATCACCTTTACAATTTAGAAACTCAGGCCCTATTGGCACAGAAATGAATACTGGATTTTCTTCTGAGATTAAAGAAGATTTGAATGGACCTTTCATGAATCAGCTGGAGACAGATCCATCTCTAGAAATGAGAGAACAATCGACAAGATCTTCTAGACACAGCAGTTCTGAGTTATCTCCAGATGTAGTGGAAAAGGCTGGAATGTCTTCAAATCAGAGTGTTGCTTCACCTGTACTTGATGCTGTACCCAGAACACCCTCGAGAGAAAGAAGTAGTTCTGCATCTTCTCCTGAACTAAAAGATGGCTTACCCAGAACTCCGTCAAGGAGAAGCAGGTCTGGGTCTTCTCCAGGACTTAGAGATGGGTCTGGGACTCCCTCAAGGCACAGCCTGTCTGGGTCCTCTCCTGGTATGAAAGATATACCTAGAACACCATCCAGGGGGAGAAGTGAATGTGATTCTTCTCCGGAACCAAAAGCTTTGCCTCAGACTCCTAGGCCAAGAAGTCGTTCTCCATCATCCCCCGAACTCAACAACAAGTGTCTTACCCCCCAGAGAGAGAGAAGTGGGTCAGAATCATCAGTTGAACAGAAAACTGTGGCTAGGACTCCACTTGGGCAGAGAAGTAGGTCTGGATCTTCTCAAGAACTTGATGGGAAACCCAGCGCATCCCCTCAGGAAAGAAGTGAGTCAGACTCTTCTCCAGATTCTAAAACCAAGACACGAACCCCGCTTAGGCAGAGGAGTCGCTCTGGATCATCTCCAGAGGTTGATAGCAAATCCCAACCTTCTCCTCGGCGCAGTAGGTCTGGCTCCTCTCCTGAAGTGAAAGATAAGCCAAGAGTGGCACCCAGGGCACAGAGCGGTTCTGACTCATCTCCTGAACCCAAAGCTCCTACCCCTCGGGCCCTTCCCAGACGAAGCAGATCAGGTTCATCAAGCAAAGGCAGAGGCCCTTCTCCTGAAGGAAGCAGCAGTACCGAGTCCTCTCCAGAACACCCACCCAAATCCAAAACAGTTCGAAGAGGCTCCAGGTCATCACCAGAGCCCAAGACTAAATCTCGCACGCCACCTCGACGTCGCAGTTCTCGATCATCTCCCGAACTAACGAGGAAGGCCAGACTTTCCCGTAGAAGCCGCTCTGCCTCTTCCTCACCAGAAACCCGCTCTAGAACTCCCCCAAGACGCCGAAGAAGTCCCTCAGTGTCTTCCCCAGAGCCAGCTGAAAAGTCAAGGTCTTCTCGCCGACGACGCTCAGCTTCATCTCCACGCACTAAGACAACTTCCAGGAGAGGCCGGTCTCCTTCACCAAAGCCTCGTGGACTCCAGAGGTCTCGTTCCCGCTCAAGGAGGGAGAAAACCAGAACAACCCGCCGTCGAGATAGGTCTGGATCTTCCCAGTCAACATCTCGGAGAAGACAGCGGAGCCGGTCAAGGTCTCGGGTTACTCGGCGAAGAAGGGGAGGCTCTGGTTATCATTCAAGGTCACCTGCCAGGCAGGAGAGTTCCCGAACCTCCTCTCGACGCCGAAGAGGCCGTTCTCGAACACCTCCAACCAGTCGGAAGCGTTCTCGCTCACGTACCTCACCAGCTCCGTGGAAACGCTCTAGATCTCGAGCCTCTCCAGCCACTCACCGGCGATCCAGGTCCAGAACACCCCTGATAAGCCGACGTAGATCCAGGTCTCGAACCTCACCAGTCAGTCGGAGGCGGTCAAGGTCCAGAACATCAGTGACTCGGCGAAGATCTCGGTCAAGAGCATCCCCAGTGAGTCGAAGGCGATCCAGGTCCAGAACACCACCAGTAACCCGCCGTCGTTCAAGGTCCAGAACACCAACAACACGCCGGCGCTCCCGTTCTAGAACTCCAGCAGTGACTCGCAGAAGGTCCAGATCTAGGACGCCACCTGTAACCAGGAGACGATCTCGAAGCAGAACTTCACCCATCACACGTAGAAGATCAAGATCCAGAACATCTCCAGTCACCCGAAGGAGATCTCGATCTCGTACTTCTCCAGTAACTCGAAGAAGGTCCCGCTCTCGAACCTCTCCAGTGACACGCCGCCGCTCTAGGTCCCGAACTCCTCCAGCTATTCGGCGCCGCTCTAGGTCTCGAACACCGCTGTTGCCACGCAAACGTTCTCGAAGTCGCTCACCACTTGCTATCCGCCGCCGTTCTAGATCCCGTACTCCACGAACAACTCGGGGCAAACGGTCCTTAACAAGATCTCCTCCAGCCATCCGCAGGCGTTCTGCATCTGGAAGTAGTTCTGATCGTTCACGTTCTGCTACTCCTCCAGCAACACGGAACCATTCTGGTTCTCGGACCCCTCCAGTAGCACTCAATAGCTCCAGAGTGAGCTGCTTCAGTCGTCCTAGCATGTCACCAACTCCTCTTGACCGCTGCAGATCACCTGGAATGCTTGAACCCCTTGGCAGCTCTAGAGCACCCATGTCTGTCCTGCAGCAAGCTGGAGGCTCCATGATGGATGGTCCAGGTCCCCGAATACCTGATCATCAGAGAACATCTGTGCCAGAAAATCATGCTCAATCTAGAATTGCTCTTGCCCTGACAGCCATCAGTCTTGGCACTGCTCGGCCTCCTCCGTCCATGTCTGCTGCTGGCCTTGCTGCAAGAATGTCCCAGGTTCCAGCTCCAGTGCCTCTCATGAGTCTCAGAACGGCCCCAGCTGCCAACCTTGCCAGCAGGATTCCTGCAGCTTCTGCAGCAGCCATGAACCTGGCCAGTGCCAGAACACCTGCCATCCCAACAGCAGTGAACCTGGCTGACTCACGAACACCAGCTGCAGCAGCAGCCATGAACTTGGCCAGCCCCAGAACAGCAGTGGCACCTTCAGCTGTGAACCTTGCTGACCCTCGTACCCCCACAGCCCCAGCTGTGAACCTGGCAGGAGCCAGAACCCCAGCTGCCTTGGCAGCTTTAAGTCTCACAGGCTCTGGCACTCCCCCAACTGCTGCAAATTATCCTTCCAGTTCCAGAACACCCCAGGCTCCAGCCTCTGCAAACCTGGTGGGTCCTCGGTCTGCACATGCCACAGCTCCTGTCAATATTGCCAGCTCCAGAACCCCCACGGCCTTGGCTCCTGCAAGCCTCACCACTGCTAGGATGGCTCCGGCACTGTCTGGTGCAAACCTCACCAGCCCCAGGGTGCCCCTCTCTGCCTACGAGCGTGTCAGTGGCAGAACCTCACCACCGCTCCTTGACCGAGCCAGATCCAGAACGCCACCATCTGCCCCAAGCCAGTCTAGGATGACCTCTGAGCGGGCTCCCTCCCCTGCTTCAAGAATGGGCCAGACTCCCTCTCAGTCTCTTCTCCCTCCAGCACAGGAGCGGCCTAGGTCCCCTGTGCCATCTGCTTTTTCAGACCAATCCCGTTCTTTGATTGCCCAGACCACCGCCATTGCAGGGTCTCAGTCCCTTTCCTCTGGGGCAGTGGCAAAGACCACATCCTCCGGTGGTGGCCACAATGGCATGCTCTCTGGCGCTGCCCATGGGGTGTCCCATTCTGAGGGTGGGGAACCACCTGCCTCTACTGGGGCCCAGCAGCCTTCTGCATTAGCCGCCCTGCAGCCAGCAAAGGAGCGGCGGAGTTCCTCCTCCTCCTCCTCGTCCTCTAGCTCCTCCTCTTCATCATCATCGTCCTCGTCCTCCTCCTCCTCCTCTGGCTCCAGTTCTAGTGACTCGGAGGGCTCTAGCCTTCCAGCTCAACCTGAGGTGGCACTGAAGAGGTGAGGGAATTTGACTTGTAGAAATTTCCTAGGGGGAAGAGATGGAGGGTGGGTGGGGGAGTGGGGAGGGAGAAACCATGTTACACAGGTTCTTGGCGCTTTGAGAAGGTATGGGGACCTTGATGCTCAAGCTGGGGGAAGAAAAGAATGCTGGGGTGGGGGCTGTGGGGGGAGGAATGGGACAGATAAAAGTCTCCGAAGGTTAATTCTCTAGAGGATAATGATAAGTTTTCCGTCTCTACAGAGGACAGAACTAGAGGAAATGGACTTAATTTTACAGCAGGAGGGATGGCAGTTAGACCTCAAGAGGAACTCCCTGGGCTGGAAGGATCTTCAGAGGTCATCCCATCCCTCTCCCTGCCTCCAGGCAGGACGGCCCCTTCCCCAGCCAACCTGCAGTCACAGGGGCCTCCCCAAGCTGCGGCTCTCCGAGGAAGGAGACCACCCAGCTTCAGCTTCCACACCTGAGCCCAGAGGCCTTATTCCTCCATCAGGGACATTCTTGAGGTTTAACCTTGATCCCTTGTGCTACGGGCCCCAGCCTGTTGCTTGTGTTAGCAGAGGTTGGGTCAGCTGGGGCCACTGCTCTCCAGAGAATGTGCTCACTGGCTCGTGTGGCTCGGAGAGCTCCCAGGGCCTTTCTCAGGCACCCTTCCCGCACTGCCGTTCCTCCAGGCCAAGGAAGGTAGGGTTGGGGCTGGGGCAGCTTGTCTCCTTGTGACATTCCTCTTCTCCCCCAGGGTCCCCAGCCCTACCCCAGCCCCAAAGGAGGCTGTGCGAGAGGGACGTCCTCCGGAGCCAACCCCAGCCAAGCGGAAGAGACGCTCTAGCAGTTCCAGTTCCAGTTCCTCCTCTTCATCTTCTTCCTCTTCCTCTTCCTCCTCCTCCTCTTCGTCTTCCTCCTCCTCTTCGTCTTCCTCCTCCTCTTCCTCCTCCTCCTCTTCTTCTTCCCCTTCCCCTGCTAAGCCTGGTCCTCAGGCCTTGCCCAAACCTGCAAGCCCCAAGAAGCCACCCCCTGGTGAGCGGAGGTGAGTGCTTCCTTGCCTGAGATGGAAGTGGGGGTGATGTGTCCAGAGAAGGGACCCTGGGGGTGTCTCAAGTGGACTTTGGTGTCTGGTTGTATGGGAGGAATTGGGTGCTTTCCTCCCCCGCCCCCCGTGCCCCCCCCCCATGTCATTGTGCCCTATTCCGGCAAAGGACTGCATTACCGAAGTGGGTGCTCAAGCCACAGTTGGGGAGTCTAGGTTTCTTCCTCTCCGTCCCCCTGACATACAGCCTGGTCCCAGGGATTCTTGATTTTAAGTCTCCCCACTGCTACTGCCCAGGCTCTGGTCTCGCCACCATCATCTTTTCCCGACTCTGTCCACAGCCTCCTCCCTGTCTCCTTGCCTTCACGCCATTCTCTTCCACATGTAGCCAGAGGGATCTTTCTAAAACGCACATCTGGTTACTTCCCTCCACTCCACACATCCTTCCGGGATGCCCTGTGGCCTGCAGGATAAAGCCCCACCTCTGCGGGAATGGCGTGTGAGGCTCTTCACCAACTGGCCTTGCCTGCCCTGTGTTCTCCTCTCCTGCCCGCCCCCACACATGCCCTGTGCTCCAGCCACACCCAGCGCCTTGCAGTCTAAGGAGAGCCCATGCCTTTGGACATGCTGTTCCTTCTGCCTGGAATTTCCTTGTCCGCCTGGTGAACTCCTCGTTCTGCAAGACTCCGCTCAAACAGCACCTTCGAGAAGACTGCCCTGCCCCGCCCTATGTCCCTTTCCCCTGGGTCCCCAGACCCACACACATCCAACCCTGCGGGGCTGCTTCCCACACGTGGGTCCCTGTTTGCCTTCCTTCCCCACTGAGCTCCTTCAAGGGCAGGGACTGTCTGTATCTTTGCATCCCCCGCTGCACCCTGTGCCCTGCGCTCTGGGGCACTCGGTGGATGGTGTGCGGGCGGATGGGTGAGTGAGCGGACAAAGGTGGGTCTGAGGCTGGCCCTGTGTGGTGTGAGGTTTGGTGGTCAGGACCTGGGCGGGTGGTCCTGAGTGCTGGCTGGAGGATTTGGAAGTGTGTGGTGCTATGGGGTCCTACTCTGCTCCCCAGGTCCCGCAGCCCCCGGAAGCCAATAGACTCCCTTCGGGACTCGCGGTCCCTTAGCTACTCGCCTGTGGAGCGTCGCCATCCCTCGCCTCAGCCTTCGCCACAGGACCAGCTGAGGTAGGGCCAAACAACAAGTGTCAGCATTCAGCCTGGTCTGGCCACCACTGATTTCTCCAAAAGAAAAAAGGTTTTGAGGCCCACTGGTGCCTAAGGTTGGTGCTACCCTTTGTGTGGTCTGACGTCTGTCTTGTGTTGCAGCAGCAGCAGTGAGCGAGGTTCCCGGAGAGGCCAGCGTGGGGACAGCCACTCCCCAGGCCACAAACGCAGGAGGGAGACACCTAGTCCTCAGCCCATGCGACACCGCTCCTCCAGGTATGTTCCCCTGGAAGGCTGGGGCTTCTTAGAGCAGGTTCTGGTGCTGGTGGGCAGTGGCCCCATTCTGGGAGTCGTCCAGTAAGCTGGGCTTGAGGGTTGCGGTGGAGCCTCTGCATTGATCCCCATCTTCTCTGTTACAGGTCTCCATAAATCACCTTTGGGGGATACCACCACACCCCATGCTCTGGAGCCACAGGGAGTGTCCTCTTTCCCAGCAGAGCAGTGGGAGGGGTCCTTGTCTGACCCCCTCCCCTTGAACCTTGGCAGCCCTTGGAGGGAGGGCTCCCTTCTTTCCCTCCCCCTTTTCTTTCTTTGTTCCTGTGAAATGTTAATCTCCGTGAGTTTTTCCTGGTTCACGTGTTTTGGGGTGGGAGGGAATGCAGATGGGAGTTGGGGGAGGGGAGGATACAGTTCAGAATCCCCCAGCTTGGAGTCAGAAAGGGCCTGGGAGGCATGGCCCCCTGGGGGGTGATGGTGTGGGACTTGGGAAATTATACGAGTATGAGAAGGGACAGGAGTTGGATGGAGTTAATGGGTCCCTACTGTCCCCCATGAGGTGTGGCCCCTTCCCCCCAACTTTTCTTCACGTTTCTTAAAGGCATTTTGGTTTTTTAAAATCTGTACAGCAAGAGCAACTTTTTCTGTCAAATAAAAATGAGAAATGCAGGAATTGGGTCTATAGACTGCTTTATTATTAGGTGTGGTGGGAGCAGATTGGAGGAGCCACCCTCCACCCTGAGTACCAGCCTGCAAGGTGGGCCACGGGGAACTTGTATGGAGCCATTCTGGGCTGTGGTTCCCTCACTGAACATGCTCTCACACTAAGACCCTGGCTGCAGCATATACTTTTGATTTTGGCCTTTGTTCCTCAGGACAGGAGGCCCCTAGGAGTGGATGATGGGGTTGTGGGAGGGCCTCAAGGAGTATGGCCTGGAATCTCTTGTTCCCTGCTGGGTAAGTTTGGCCCAGGGCTCTGGGATCCTGCCCACCCTCTCTACCCCCATGACTGGCTGGTGGGAGTGGCTCAGCTTTCAGTGCAGCCCAGGTCCCTATGGTGCCTTTGAGTGGCAGGCGGGGCCAAGTTCTCAGCCAGGGTCCCAGGTAAGCAAGAGCCCCAAGAGGAGCTTCGAGGCTGCTGAGGCAGCAGGACTCATCCAAAGGAGGGTGATGCCTGGAGTCAGAAGGAGGAGTAGAAAGAGGCAGCAACCAGGCAGACACCCAAATCTCTTTTATTGGGGGGGAACTGGGCCTCTTGGGGGCAGGCCAGGGGCCCTCACTGCACAGCTTGTTCATTGGCGCTGCTTCCCGAGTCTTGGGGCTTCATCACGTCTGGCAGCTCTGGTGGGCTGGAGAAGGGCTCGATTCGCAGTGCTTCGAAGGCATCATCTGTGGAAAAAGGGACACAGCTGCAGAGGGAACCCCGATTCTTGCCCCAACTAGGGCCTTGGTGTTCACCTGTGATAATCTGTAGCTTTGTATTTCTCCACGCAAACACGCATCCCCACAAAGTTAGTCCAGACTCAGTGATCCCACTGGAGTTATCTCCCACCCTTACAAGCCCAACCAAACTGTCACCACCACCCCCTGCAAGGCCTTTTTCCACATCTTTCATGTCCACCGGTGAGCCTGTGGGCTGACCACCTGCATCTACCTACTCTGTCTCCACAGTCCCCATCACCCAGAATGTCCCAGTCTCCTTGTTCCCTTCACAACACTTTTCCATGATTTTAGAATCAAACTAGACTCTCTTCCTCCCCTGCTTAAAATCTTCCAGTGGTTTCCCATCTTAGTCTGAATAAAATCTCAAGTCCTTGCCATTATGTCTTTCCAATCATCCATCTCCTATGCTTCTAGACTCTTGCTCCCTCTCCCTGTGTTCCCACCAAGCTCTCCTGCCTTGGGTCCTCTGCACTTGCTGGTCCCAACACCTGCCACTCAGAATGGCTGCCTGCTTCTGGGCATTCAGAGTTCAACTCAAAGGTCACCTCAGAGAAACCTTCCCAAACTTTCCCCAGCCTTTCCCCCCAAACTGAGTCACTGCATTCCAACACCCTGGGCATCACCTTGGGGGCACTTACCCCTGGACAAAATTGCCGTATTTCTTTTGACTGGCTCCTTTTCCCACTACAACAGTGGCTCCAGGAAGTTCCCACTGTCACCCCACCACACAGCAAATGAACCTACTTCACAACTTTTCTCCTGTGCTCTCTTCTACCTGGCTCAGGGTTCTCAACTGATCAGACCCCCCAGGGAAAGCTGGCATGTCTGGAGACAGTTTTGGTTGTCATGACTGGGGCGGTGGGGGCTGCACCTGGCATCTAGAGGGTAGAGGTCAGGGACGCTGCCACACATACTGCACTGTACATGACAACAGCACACACAATTATCCTGTCTAAATGCCAATAGTGCTGAGGTTTAGAAATCTGACCCAGCTTAATCTAATGCACTTTCCCAGCCACTAACCTGCAGTGATAATTCTTGTCTGGACTACCTCTCTCTCTTTGGAGATTAGTCTGGACAATGCCCTTTAACACTGAATTTGACACTCTCATCTCATCTCTCTGAGCAGTTAGTTCCGGTGCCTGGGAGAGGCCAGCATCTCCGTGCTGACTGCTTGATCTGTACCCAGAAATGTGTTTTTGTAAGTAAAGCAGCCCATAGGGAAACAGACCTGCCGGCCCACACTGTGGGCCCAATCAAAACAGCCATCACGTTCCTCAAGGATGATGGGACCTGGGGCCCACCACACTCAATGCCACACTGGGTTTTGTGGGGAAAAACTAGTCACCTCCCTTAACTTTGATTTTCTCATTTGCAAAATGGGTCTATCAACATCTTCCACGTCACAGCAAACCTCTAGGGCACATCTTTTCAAATCGGAGAAAGGGAAATTCTGGGAGAATGCAACTCAACCTCGGTTTAAGCAGCGGACCAGATGCACTCTTGGCCCTCACTTGCCCCCCTCAAAGCACACCTGAACAGGACATGAACTGTGCATCTGTACCAGCCCTGCACCTGACTCCCAGGGTCACTGTGGGCAGAAGGAACCCACAGAAATGTCCCTACACTTGCCACCTGCTGAGCACTAGCAGCAGGCCAGGCCTGGGTGCACAGGGGCTCGTGCTGCATCTTCCTCTTTTACGGAGAAGGGAACTCTAGGCCCAGAGGGGGTGGGAGTGCAAAGACGCTGGCAGCAGGACACAGCTGCTAAGGCCGAGGCCTAGCCCAGTAATCCTTAGGGAACAGAAAAGTGTAGCTAGGACTGTACTTTTCCTCCTCAGCCCTTGCTTCTGACTTCACCCAAGTTTCCCCAGCCATCCACACAGCCCCTGGGTCCACAGCTGTGAAAACACAGCTCTGTAACTGTTTAAGTTCCCAGAGACAAAGAATAAAACTTAAAATCCCCCCTTCGTCTCGGTGGAGGGAGATACACTGGGGAGAAGAAAAGCCCTCTCTACACTCTGGGTTTGTAGAGCTTGGGCAGGGGTGGCATGTGCTTAATGATAGCAAAGGTTCCGGATCTGAATCCTAGATTTGGCAGTCCCAGTAAGTGACCTAATGTCCCCAGGCGGACTTTACTCATCCTTAAAACTGACACAATCTAAGTGTCAGCCACACAGAGGTGCTGGGGGAGTAAGTGAACTACTGTGAGGAAAGAGCCCAGCACTGACGTCTGGCTCCAGCAGGCGCCTGGCGCCCTCGGTGACTGCCGCAAGCCGCGGAGTGCTCTGCAAGATGGGGATGATGCAGTGCAGACCTCCCAGGGCCACTGAGAGGATGAGATGGGACAATGGAAGTAACCTGCAGAGTGCGGAGCCAGGAGCTCACTAAGTTGTCTGTAAACGTGAGCTGGTACATGACTAGGGATCTTCAAATTCTCTGGCAAGGAGGCTTCAGTTTCCACAAGCATCTGTTCGCTTGCTTTTCTTTTTATGGGGAAACACACATACTACTGAAGGATACTGCCTGCGCTTTGTGTACTGGGAAGACACTGACTGCCCTGTGGGCTTGAAGGAGCAACCACAGGCTCCCCGAAGACCCTCTTCTTTGGCTGTGCCCACCCTGCCTAGCTGTCACCCAACCCAGGCGTCTCTCACCTGCCCTGAAGGCCAGCCCCACTGTGGCTGGGGCCTGTGGCCGTGCTGTTTGGCTGGTGAAGCCACACTCGCCCAGCGTCTTGCCATCATCCAGGAGCTGGTCGTCCTGAGGAGAGAAGCAGGGTCTTGGGAGAGGCTCCAGGAAGGCCAAGTTCCAGAGACCTCTCTGGCCAGCAACTACACTGAAAGTCACAGGAGGGAAGAAAGACAGCCCCAAGTGTGGCCCAGGACTGCCCCAGTGTGTTATCAAACACATAAATTCCACGATTATAGCCAAGAATTTCTAAGTCAGAACATCCCAGGGTGGGGCTGTAGAATCTGGCTTTTCCAAATTCTCCAAGCAAATCTAATTCCAGGAGCCACGGAGCTAGTGTGGAGACAGGCAGACCTAGGTTTGAATCCCAGCTCTGCCACCTTGGACAAGGTAAACATTTTGATGCAAAAGTTTCCTGATCTGTAAAATGGGAATTGCTGAAATTCCCAACGCATAGGGCAGCCAGAAGGTTTCAATGAGCTAGGGAGGCATAGAGGAACCAAACACACTATGTGGCACATGGGACATGCACAGGCAGCAAGAAGGGTCATTATTTGGGAAGCCCCAGTAGGTATCAAGCAGGAAAGGCCTTTAGAGACCCTGGAAGCTGAGGCTCTGAGCCTGGAGCAAAAGGTCAGTTTCCCAGCTTCCAGATCTAGAATCAGATTAACTCCCTTAGGTGACAACCTCATGCTGCTGGGACATCTAAATCAGGGGTTGATGCATCTGACTCCCCAATGAAGACCCCAAACCCCAAGGCACTGTTACTTAATAATAACAGTTGGTTTTTAATAAGAGAGAGGCTTCTAGAACATTGGCAGGAGATTGGGAGATAATAAACAGTCACTTGGTGACGAACTGGTGAGACCTGACTTATCCCAACACCGTTCATTTCTCTGCATTAATTGGGTCCCCCACCCCCCGTCACCGGGAGTGTCTGGGATCAGCATGATTCTGATGGGCCTACAGAGTAAGCTGGGGATTAAGGGCCTCGAGGTTCAAATCTTGGCTCTGCCAATGACCCTCAGTTTTCCTAACTGCAGAGCAGGGCTGCCCAGAGCCGGCAGGGCGCGGGCGGGACCGCTGTAGGGGTCCGATGCCGCCGTGCCCCTCGGCGCCCGGGGCCTGGCGTGCGATTTAAAAATCCAACCTGGACCCGACCTCCCCGTGTACGAGCGCTGCTCGTGCTCCGTCCGCACAACGGATGTCCCACCCCCGCGGCTCGGGCCGGGAGCAGGCGCCGGCCGCCCGGCGACTGTTTACATCGATGACGCCGTCGCCGGCGCGCTCCACGCTGGGCACGGGGCGGCGGCTCCTCTCACCCCGCCACCGCTCGGCCCGACCGCTGGGCCGCACCTTGTACAGCCGCTGCTCGTCTGGCGGCCGCTTGAGGATGCCCTCGACGATGCGCTTCAACTCGAACACAGTGCTCGACTCCTTGGCGTCCGTGAAGATGGTGGTCTTGTGGCGCCGGATCATGAGGAACACGTCCTGGGGGCAGCGGGCCGGCGTGAGCACGGAGCCCGGGCCCCCCGCGCGGCCCGCGGCCCGACGCCCCCCGCCGCCCCCGGCCCGGCCCGGCCCGGCCGCCCCTCCCCCCGCGCCCGCTCACCATCTCGGCGGCTGCCTCTCCCCTCGACGCGCCGGCGCCGACGCGCTCCGCCCCGTTCCCGGCAGCCCGCGCGCGACCCGGCATGCCCCGCGCGCGCCCCCGCCCCTTCTCCCTCGGCCCCGTGCCGGCCGCGGCCATTTTAAGGGAGCCGGAAGTGGAGTGTGCCGGTTGGCGTCCGGCCGCCATCTCGGTGCGGAGGCGCTGGTCGCGGCAGTCGGCGTGGTGGTCGAGCGTGGGAGGGACACGGGAGGTGGTGGCACCATCTCGGAAGTGGCAAAGGCGAGGTCGCCATGTTGATGGGGTCCGGTGGGCCCTGGGCGCAGACATTTCTATTTTGCGGGGATAACGGGGCACAGAGTACCCTACATGCCAGGGAGAGTGAATGAATGATGTGCCTTGGGGGAGACACTGGATAACCCAAATGGGGGACTGAGGCAAGGAGCTCAATCAGTTGAGGTTTATTAAGGCAGGTATAGGGCATGTCTGGGAAAGACACAAGCCGCAGATGCATCTTTGACTTTTTTCCAAAGAGGTTTTAGGAGTGTGAACTGAAATAAAATCTTAAGCGCCCCTAGCTAACTGAATGGATCCCCTCTTGGCCCAGGGGACCCCAGAAATTCTCTAAAGCTGAGTTGCTGGCCATGAGAAGGGAGGTCAGACGTACCCTGTCATGCCCCTCCTCCCTTGGAAATGGCCTTTGTAGCTCATTAACAGGGGTAAGGTGGCTGGGCGCGGTGGTTCACGCCTGTAATCCTAGCACTCTGCGAGGTCGAGGTGGGTGGATTGAGCTCAGGAGTTCCACACAGCCTGAGCAAGAGCGAGACCCCGTCTCCACTAAAAAAATAAAAAGAAATAAGTTGGACAACTAAAAATAGATATAGAAAAAATTAGCGAGGCATGGTGGCACATGCCTGTTGTCCCAGCTACTCAGGAGGCTGAGGTAGGAGGATCGCTTGAGCCCAGGAATTTGAGGTTGCTGTGAGCTAGGCTGACACCACTGCACTCTACCCAGGGTAACAGAGTAAGACTCTGTCTCAAAAAACAAACAAAAACAGGGCTAAGGCTATACAAGACAAAGCTTGCACTACACCTGCAGGTATACTTCTGGTGGCTTGGTTCTGATTAACAGACTTCTTTAACTTGAACATTCCAAGCCTTTAGACAAAGCTTCATTTCTTTAACCAATTACAAATCAAAGAACCTTTAAACCCACATATAACCTGTAATGCTCCACTTGGAGATGTCCTGTTTTTTCAGGCCAACTGCTCAATCTATGACTTTATGTGTAATTCCTGTCTCCCTAAAATGTATAAAACCAAACTGTAATCCAACTATGCCAAGACCACATGCTCACAGCTTCTTGGGGTCTGCTCTCCCAGCCATGGTCGAACATATTTGGCTCAGAACAAATCTCTTTAAATTATTTTACAGAGTTTGGGTTCTTTTCTGTTGACAGGAGGTTTAGTATTTATAAGTTTCCTTAAAGTGGTGGTGGGGGGATGTAGGCGGTAAGACAAATGTGAGACTTTTATTAGTGCCCAGGAAATGTACACTTAATATATAAGGTGAATGTTTGAGGTGAAAACGGAAGTAAAGGAATGCAGTCTCTGGGCAGGTGGAGGAATGACTGCTCTGGTCTTGTCTCTGTTCTGCCCTTGGGCCAGTAAACTTACAATCAACATTATCAGTGTGGATTAGAACATACTTTAGTTTTAGGAGCTAGGTGTAGCCTGCAGACCTGAAGTTACAATAGGCAGTCCTTGTTTATGGGAGGCCAGCAAAGAATTTCCTTAAGGAATGATCCTGGGAGCACATCTTGGTAGATGCTTGAGGCCTGTTACCCTTCCCTGGGGATCTGACTAATGCGTAATGTTAGTAACCTGTCTCCCTGAAATGTATAAAACCAAACTGTAACCCAACCACTGCCAGTCCACTTGCTCAAGGCTTCCTGGGCTTGGCTCTGGGTCATGGTCCTCAAATTTGACTCAGAATAAACCTCTTTAAATTATTTTACAGAGTGTGGCTTCTTTTCCATGGACATAATTATAGTATTAACTCTTAATGATTCTTATTAAATCTATGAAGTAATTGTAACTGTTTTAACAGTCCCCAATTTTTTTTTACTGACAGATTCAATATATTTAACTTTCTACACAATGTAAAAATAAGATGTCAATGTATGTAAACTTAAACTTATATTTAATAATTATTTCATTTTAATTTACCTAGAGATGACTCAGACATTTTATGATTATCTATTATTTTAGTTTTACATAGCATTATTTAAAGATACTACTGAAAAGAATTTTTTTTTTTTTTGAGACAGAGTCTCACCCGGTTGCCCAGGCTAGAGTGCTGTGACGTCAGCCTAGCTCACAGCAACCTCAGACTCTTGGGCTCAAGCGATCCTCCTGCCTCAGCCTCCCGAGTAGCTGGGACTACAGGCATGTACCACCACGCCCGGCTAATTTTTTCTACATATATTTTTAGTTGTCCATATAATTTCTTTCTATTTTTAGTAGAGACGGGGGTCTCACTCTTGCTCAGGCTGGTCTTGAATTTCTGAACTCAAACGGTCCTCCCACCTCGGCCTCCCAGAGTGCTAGGATTACAGGTGTGAGCCACCACGCCCGGCCTGAGAAGAATTTTGAAAGTATGACAGAGGTACCCTCCTTCTAATGCCTTTCTCAGCCATCTGGGGTCCCAGCTAGCCCAAGGCTGCCAAGGATGGCTATGGACGGCAGGGCCTGTCTGGGTCTTGAGCCTTCATGTCAAGTTTAGAGCTCAGGACTGAGGACAAAGCTGTGGAGATAATGCCTGACCCTTCCCTGCATGGCCGGGAGGCACAGCTGGGCCAGGGAGAATTCTACATGTCCTCAGGCCTTACTGTGGCTACTTAGCTAGACAGCAGAATTTGAAAGCTTAACTCCAGAGACAGGAACTTTTGTAGTTTACAAGCAGGATGATTGGATTTTCACACGCCTATGTGAGCTGTGCCTCCCTCAAACCTTGTTAGGACAGGAGCACATCACCTATCTGACACCCATCTGACAAAATCTAAAAGCATAAGCTCATATCACAGAGCTACTGTTTTATGACTTTAAAATATCTAGCAGAGATAGGACAAACCCATGCAGCCAGTAATAGACTTGGAAAAAAGGTTTAAATTTTGAAGACGTCGCTATCTTATTTTGTTTTACCAACAATTTAAAAATTTTCTTATTTACTAAAGTAGATTTACTTTTAGATTGCTAAAATCACGTGAACTTGAAAAGCATCGGGACTAGTTATTTAGGAGTACACGTGCTCCCTGGGCTGTGGAGGAGACACATCGCTGAGAATGTCTTTAGGTCAGATTTGTATGTAACTCACATCCTGATGAACAGCACATATACAATAATTATGATAATAACGATACTATTGTGGCATATATGGTAATAATGATACAGTGTAGGCTGGGCACGGTGGCTCACGCCTGTAAATCTCAGCACTTTGGGAGGAACCAAAGTCCAAATCAAGGTGCCAGCGGGGTTGGTTTCTTCTGAACCTCTCTCCTAGGCTTGCAGGTGTCTGTTTTCGCTTCTCCCTGTCAAATCTCTAGGCCGTTTTTAAAAAAATTGTTATTTTTTAGAGACAGGGTCTCACTCTGTTGCCTGGGCTAGAGTGCAGTGGCGTCACAGCTCACAGCAACCTCAGACTCCTGGGCTCAGGGATTCTCCTGCCTCA
Source organism: Eulemur rufifrons (assembly GCF_041146395.1). Taxonomy (NCBI): domain Eukaryota; kingdom Metazoa; phylum Chordata; class Mammalia; order Primates; family Lemuridae; genus Eulemur; species Eulemur rufifrons. The sequence goes on from NC_090996.1 coordinate 34,552,499, forward strand.
GCCTCCCTGGTAGCTGAGACACTGGGACTATAGGTGTGCACCACCACCATGCCTGGCTAATTTTTCTTTTCTTTTCTTTTCTTTTCTGCTTTTTTTTTTTTTTTGGTAGAGACAGGGTCTTGCTCTTGTTCAGGCTGTTCTTGACCTCTTGACCTCAAGTGATCCTCCCACCTCGGCCTCCCAGAGTGCTAGGATTACAGGTGTGAGCCACCACACTGGGTCCCCAGGCTGTTTTAAAGGTACCTTCTATGTTAAGTTCAACCAAACTTATGACTTAACCAAGGACACACGAGCAGTCTCCAAAGTGGTGGAAAGCAGTTTTTTCAGGATCCAGAACTGCCGCACAGACAGCGCTAAGAAAGGAAAGTTTTGTTAGCCACAAAAGAGGTATAATCCACATTTTTGTCTAGTTACACAATGTGAGACCTTTCCAGGGTCTCAGCTTCTCAGCTGACCATCTATGTACAGAGGCCTAAAAGCCTCTCGTGCCCCTCTAGAGATGGAAGAAGACAGGAAATGAAAGGCTGTCTAAGGAAGAGAAGAGGATCATTAAATGAGTACCTCCGAAAGTCCAAAGTCACATAAATATCAAACCACCAGGGGCCAGTTCTCTGGCCGGAATCAAACCCATCCCCCAATAGCAAAAGGACAGAATCTTAACCACTATGCCACAGGTGGACTGGCTTTTGCTAGCATACAAAGATTTTTATCTTTGTTTTTGGTCAGAGTTTTGCTCTTTAACTTTGTCAAGAGAATTTTTAAGGCTAGCCGTGACACTGTTACGAATCTTTTTAAATTTGGTCTTCCCATAAATACAAAGAAGGCAATTGTTTACAATAAGAGATCTCTAAAATATATATATTTTTAAACTGAGGAGTCTAATTTAAAGGATCCATTTTAACGTCACCTGGCCGTTGACAAATAGAATTTTTAATGGTATTTAATTCTTCTATTTATTTTTATTTTTTATTTCAGCATATTATGAGGGTACAAATGTTTAGGTTACATATATTGCCTTTGCCCCGCCTGAGTCAGAGCTTCAAGCGTGCCCATCCCCCAGACGGTGCACTCCGCACCCATCAGGTGTGAATATGCCCATCCCCTCCCCACACCTGCCCGACACTGAATGAATGTTACTACTATATGTGTAATGGCGTATTCAATTCTAATAGCACAGAGAGAGACCATGAAGGTGGTCTTGTTATGTAAATGAAACCTCACAGGTAGCAGCTTTCAGAGAATGTCTCCAAAGCCAGGGCCCTGGGCTGCGTGCCCACTGCCTTTTGCAGGATGGCCTGCCATGCCCTGTTCTGGGCTCCCTGGTCCCTGCTGACCCCTTGGGGGTGGCCAGGCTCCACTGCAGAGTGGACTTCTCTCAACTTGGGGGAGAGGGCAGACTGGAGCTCCCTCCCTGCCCAATCTGGCCTGGCCCAACAGTGACCATCTAGTACCACCCACTTCCCTGGGTTCCCTGGGAGAAAAGAGGGGAGGAGGTGGGGCTTAGGCCTGTGTTGGGGCCTGAACGACTGCACCTTCCACGTTGGCCTCCTCCTGTTTTCCCTCCACTCCTGCTGCCCCTGTCAGCTCCAAAGAGTAGGCTTTGAATTTTCCAGATTTTGTTTGGTTTCTTGTTTCTTCTGCAGGTGTGGAAACTGACATCTATCTATTGGCATGGGTGGTTCTGGATCTGCAGACAAGGACGTGGCAGGGAGGGGACTGGATGCCGGGCCCTAGGCTGGAAACGGAATACAAGGGTGGGCAAGGAGCTGAACAGGAGCCAGGTCATTGTCCAGATGCAGCTGTGTGGGGAGGAGCTGGGGCCTCAGGGTCACCCTGAGGGGCAATGGTGGTCAGAGACAGTGAGGACAGAAGCTGGGCCTTCCTGGGGGCTCCTGACTCCTGGGCTGAGGGTGTGATGCCAAGTGCCCGGACTCCTGAGCCTCTCAGAGTACATGGGGGCCGGCCATGGTGACCAGCCCACCCTTCCCACTGGGACGCCTCCATCGCAGTGAGGCACAATCTACATTCATTTTTACTGTTGTGTAACAAATTTCCACAAATGTAGCAGCTTAAAACAACACAAATTTACTAAATCACAACTCTGTAGGTTGGAAGTCTAGTGGCTCATGTGGGTTCTCTGCTTAAGGTCACACCAGGTTGAAATCAAGGGATTGGCTGTGGGCTTCTTATCTGGAGGCAGAAGAAGAATTCACTTCCAAGTCCCTTTGGGGTGTTGGCAGAATTCAGTTCCTTGGAGTTGTGGGTCTGAGGATTTGGTTTCACTGATGGCTGTCAGCTGGGGCTGCTGTCAGCGCCTAGACGTTGCTCACAGTTTGGGGCCCCTCCACCTTCAACACAGCAATGGAGAATCTCCCTCCCATGCTCCAAATCTGTCTCGCTCCCTCCAGAAAAAGAGGGGCATGTAGGCCTGATGGTGCACATGCTGGTTTGCCCATCTCTGGGTCCCCCGCACCCAGCCCTGGCTAGGGCTGAGGAAGGTAAATACAAGCCAAGAGGGGAGGGAGTGTGACCCCCAGGACACAGAAAAGACACCTGGATGGGGTGGAGTCAGATTTGGTGAGCCCCAGGGAGAAGAGGAGGCAGGGATGGGCAGATGGGTGGACGGGTGGCCCCTTAGCTTCATTAGGCATCTCAGCCTCACATCAGGAGGAGGGGGCATGTGTAGGTCCCCAGAGGCTGAGGGACCCCAGAGTCTGGCTCCAGATCAACATCACTAACCACCATTAGGGGCTGAGGTGAGCATGAATCCAGGGACTGTATGTGGCCACACTGGTGTAGACACCCGGTCGGCTGGGCAGGGCGCAACCCTTGCCCCAGCTCACCACGCCCACCAGGACCCAGCGCCCAGACTGCAGGCAGGCCAGGGGTCCCCCAGAGTCACCCTGCAGGAGAAAGGCGAGCTTAGGTCCCAGCACTCTGGTGACTTCAGAGTAGTTCTCTAGGCTCTAGACCCCTGAGGTTGTACCTCTGGGTTGAGGGCCAGGACATTGAGCCTGGAGTTGGTATATTTTGGGTCTCAGATTCTAGGGAGGTAGAGTGCTGGGCACAGGGGTATGGATTCAGAGGCTGGGGGCAGGGAGGCACACCTGGCAGGCATCCTTGCGGCCCTCAATGTAACCAGCACACAGGTTCCCGGGTAGCACTATGCGCTCGGCCTGGGGCACGTCTGAACCCACGTGGTAGAGGCGGTCACAGGTGCGTGAGTCCAGCAGAGGCACCCTTACTCCTTGCAGGGGTCGCCACTCTGGGAGTGGCACTGAGGGAAGAGAAGATATATCTGAGGGCCGGGAAAGAGCAAGGCACGAAGCTGGGGTCAGTGGGAGAAGAGGAGGAGCTTAGCGCGAGTCCAACTTGCCGGCTGGAACTCCCTGGTCTGCCTGGGAAGAGGTTTGAGTGCCTAGAAGTCGCGCTGGGTCCTGGGTTGGGGCAGTGGGGGGCTGGGTTTCCAGTCAGATGGAGGACGAGGGAGCTCCCCAATGGCCCCGGGCCCCGCCCTCCGTGCCTTACCTCCTGGGCGGAGGCTACCCCAACCAGTGACCCAGCACGGTGTGCGGGGTGCTGGACGGGCGCCAGGAGCAGGCAGGCAGACAGGCTGGACGCGGGCGCTCAAGGGCACCGGGTGGCGCAGCTGCAGCAGCGCCAGGTCGCCACGGCCCTGGTCCTTGGAGTAGTCTGGGGGCAGCAGCATCCGCCGCACAGTCGCCGAGAGCGCGCGGGGCGAGGTGGGGCCCAGGCGCAGCGCCCCCAGGCGCACGCGGTACTCTGACGGCAGCGCCCTCCTGCACGACGGGATCTGGGACTACCTACTGCACCGGGCCTCGACCCCCGCGGGCCGCCCTAACCCCACCAGCTGGCTGGGAGCCGGCACAGTCCCCGCGCTCCCGCCAGGTGGCGCCCCTCCCCCGCGGGCCTCGCTTTCCCCGCGCAGCCCGCTGGCTCTCCGTGAGCGCTGACCTGGGGAAGCAGTGCGCAGCTGTCAGCACCCACTCGGGGGCGATGAGCGAGCCCCCGCACACGTGCGCCCCACGGTGCTGGATGCTCGCCTGCCAGGGCCACTCTCCATCCTGGGCATCCCGGCCCCCCACGATCCGACTGGACGCACGGGGCTGCCCGCAGGCTGCAAGAGGACGAGAGGGTGGCGAGCGTGGGCGGAGGAGTGGGGGCGCAGGCGGCGGGTGTGGGCAGGGAGACACGGGGACAAGGTCCAGGAGGGCTAGAGCGGGCGGGCTTTGAGGCCTCCTTACCTGCAGACTTCCTTACCTGGGTCCCAACAGCTCCTGGAGGAGGAAGCAGGGAAGGGACTGGACTGTGGATTTGGTGTCAAATAACGGGTTGGGGAGGATGGTCGGAGAATAGGAATGAGGATGGAATATATTTGTTCCCCTGACCTTGTGTCAGGATTTTGTGCAATCTGCTACTGGATTCAACCCTCCCCAGAGCACCGTAAGGGAAGGGAGGGACTTATGCCTATTACACAGACAAGCACATCAGGGTCTGGAGAAGCCAGAGTCAGTGGCAGAAAGGACTGGGACCTTTGGAATCAAGATTAGAACCCCCGAGAGTGCTCTAGGGGAACCAGACCCAGAAAGGGGTGAGATGGAAAACCTGGGAGCCCAGGTCCCTGTGGCCAGCATCCCCAGCCCCGGGCCCCTTACCCAGCACCAGCAGGAGCAGGACCTGGAGGCAGGAAGCCCCCCTCATTCTGTCTTCGGGGCTGGGCTGGGTAAGTAGCTCTGCCCAGGGCTGGGGCTCTGGTCTGGAGCTGGCAGAGAGGAGAGAGGAGCTTCCTAGCCCAGGGGCTCCATCTCCCTGGCCCCCACCGCCATGGCCCTTCTGTCTGCCCTCAGCTGCTGGTTGGCCCTGGACCTATCCCTGTGGCCCAGGCTCTATACATTTTCCTGCACCACCGCTGGCCAAGGTGCAGCCCCGTCCTGAGCTATTTGGGCATCCTCTTCAACGGAAGCCCTGGAGCCTCATCCGCTCGCTCATTCTCCCTGTGCCGACAGCTGCCCTGCCTGCTCTCACCTCACAGCCTGGTGGCCTCTCTGCTGACTGGGCTTGGGGGAGGGCCTGGGGGCTTAAAGGGCCAGGAGGGGGGAGACCCAGATGGGGTGATTAACACAGCCAAGGCGGAGCTGTGGCTTCACCTCAAACAAAGATGCTTTGAACAGTTCTTTACAGGTGGCAGGGAAGGGACACCTGGGTTTCTCAAAGAAAGCCTGGCTTGGGGGCCAGAGCCTGGGCCCAGGGAGGGCGGGCAGGGAGGGGCCTGCGGTCAGGCCAGGAAGTTCCCGAGAATCCCTGGCAGCTCACCTCGGAGCTGACCCCAGCTCCTGGCACTGCTCGGTTGCTGGGGCTTCTGGGCTCTGTTGTTCTGTCCAGTCATGCTGGCGTAGAGCCCTGACCACAGAACCCGGACCCCAGGCCTGGCCAGATGGTCCTACACAGAGACCCCAGCCTGGCCAGCCCCCTCCTGGATCGTGAGTCTGGAGGAGCTGGATGTGGGGTGCCCTCGGCTCAGAGCTAGTGGTACTCCTTTCTTGACCAGAGGCAGGGGCAGACCTGACCTGGGGAAACAGTGCAATCTTTGGTTTGGGGTCCCTTTTGTCTCTGAACATGTCCCCTCTGACCAACTTCCATCTCTTCTCCATTCATCCAAGTCCACTGAGAAGTCCGCAGACCCTCACACCTAGAAAGGGCCACTGGACTCACCTGCTGTCCCCTGGAAACAGCCATGTCCACTCCAGCCCTACCTTGGAAGCCACCCACCCTCTCCCAGCCTCACTCATCCTCTGTGTGGACCAGCCAAGCCTGCTCACCAGGCAGGGCCTCCCCCAGCCTCCACCCATACATGGCACCCCAGGGGGCAGTGGAACAGCACGTCCACTGGATCACGGCGCTGGCTGATACGATTGTAGCAGCCTGGGAAATTCCACCTGCAATCAGGTCAGCTGCCCCTGGTGAGTGATGCTGTCCTGCAGGGCAGGAGGACCTCCCAGGCAGGGACCAACTGCGGCTGCCCCCACCCTGGTGTGGGGAGCCAGAAGCCACTCCGGCCTTGCTCCCCAGGCTCACCGGTGACCTGGAAGGGTTTGCTGCTGGTGGATGCATTTTCCATGCAGCACGGCTGTGGACTGGGGAGGGGGAGGAGTCAGGCCAGAGCTCCTCCCACCTCCTTGTTCCCACAGCACTTAGGCATCTTGGCAAGTGCAGATCTGCTTTCAGAGTTCTGAGGGCCCACTGAGTCTGCCCTGCTGGGCTGCTTCCCTGGCCACGCTGATGCTGGGGTCGGGGGATGCTGATGGGGGACACACAGGGTTGATGGCCTCCCACTCCCTCTGCCCCAGCCACTTACGGTGCAGCTGTTGCAACTCTGTCGGTGCTCACAGCCTCACCTGGGGTCAGCTGCAGCTCTGGAGCATCTCATGTTCCCAGGACCACCCTCATGTTCCCAGGGCGGTCATAAGAGAGATGCCCTCCCCTAGTGTCCTTGTCCTCAGAGGGCCAAAGCTGAGGCCCCAGTAGGACTGTGCCTCTGTGGTCTTCTCTGGCAACCTTCTAGTTTGAGCAAATTCATCAGAATTTCTTCCTTCCCTGCCTCAGTTTCCCTACCTCCTCACCTTTGTTTGAAGGGGAGAAAATAATTGCAAACTAATCGTCCAACAAGGTACTGATCTAAAAGGAACTCAAAGAACTCAACAGTAAAAAACACAAATAATCTCATTAAAAAGTGGGCAAAGAACATGAATAGACATTTCGTGTTCCTTCAGGTCATCAGATCTGTTGAGAAGGTGCTGCAAATATCGCCCTAATCTCAGTGATTTGTTGTGTAATGAAACTGAATTGTACAAGGACCATATTGCAACAGTGGCATTGTTGGTAAAACTCAGTTACCTCATGTAAATAAGTCAGATGCTAATAGTGATATTAATGACCAAATGTACTGAAGGTTGAGTTAAAGCCTCCTCAGGATGTACTATTGATGGAAAAGACCAGCCTGAGGAGGAACTAGATGTATTAATAACCGTCAGCTAATCTGCACTTTAGTTCCACACAAGCTTACCATAAGGTATGAATGGCAATAGATCAATGGGGGAAATGAGTCACCAAATCAGAGCAAAATATACAGTTGACATAATGCTTTATAATATAAGTCAGCTCCTCCACGTGTTGGCCATAGTCATACTGACACAACTGCTGTTCCTTTACATAAACCCATATGTGAGGAGTCTGGCTCCTGGTTAAAAACCCACGTGTGATATTTCAGGCCTAACTGTAGGCAATTTCAGGGCTGTGCCCAGCAGGCCTCAGGAGGAAGCTGCCCTCCCCATGCCAGTGGGCGCACAGCCAGTGCACTGTGGTCTCGGGAAGGAGCCGGGGCCAGGGACCCAGGCACCCCCCACCCCGGCCGGCCACGCTCTTATTTGCATTTGCATTCCTAGACTGAGATGCTCACAAAGCTATGGCTGTCTTGCTATAACAGCCAGGGGTGTCTTCACAGCGAAAGTGAACTAAGCAGGCTCAGGGAGTGAAATGCTGCAAATCCAATAAAGGCTGGTCCTTGGCCAGGTCTTGGGAGGAAAATTGAAGCCCTTGAGTGTCCTGCCTGATAAGAATGTCTCTGCCCAACTGGAGCATTGGACCTGACCGGATAGTTTGTGCTAACAGCATGATTGATGGCAGGGCCATCGGCCATGCTGTATCCCTTGACCTCTGGAGGGGCTGGAGACTGACTGACTGGTGTCAGCCCACCTGCTCCAGGCCCATACAACTACTCTCCAGTACAAACCCTGGCCACCAAGGCTCAGGGAGCCTCCCTGGGTGCCAGAACCTCCTGTGTGCTGCTGCACTCCGTGCTGGGGGACGGGGCGCTGTCCGCAGGCTGCACTGGGAGAGCACTGGAACTTCCGCCCTGGGCTCTCCTGGGCTCTGACCTGTGCACGTTTCACTGCGGAGACCAGGACCAGGAGGCCGCTGGTTTCGCTGAGAACTGTGACTCACTGACCCTGAGGGTGGTCTCATGGACCGGACTCAGCTGTCCGCTCACAGCTAGGATTGGAGGGCAGCTTGGGTACGTTGGCAGCCCCACAGCTTCGCCCACAAGAAAGAAGAGGTGCCCGTAGGCTCCATGCAGTCTCGTGGGGCTTTTTGCAGGGCAGCGGGCAGAGGAGTAGGCTAAGAGCCCTCCAGATGGTGAACACAGCCACCTGGCATTCTGTGGGTCCTTCCTCCACCTGGACACGACCAGGGACCATCACGTTCAGCAACAGGTGACCCGCTGTCAGGCCTTCAGTTGGCCCTCAATGAAGACTTGTTAATGAGCTTTAACGGGGGCTCTGGCTGTGGGCCAGGTCCTGGGTCCTGGAGGAAGTAGTGGGTGGAGGAGAGAGGGCCACGGGGGGACAGCTGGGACCTCTGGGTTGCAGAAAAGAAAGGGCTTGTTCAGGGCCACCAGTTCCTGGGCCACGCCAGGGAGTGTGGCTGGGGACCTGGCCCACAGGAGCGGAAAGCCAGGGCGCTGTGAGGCCTGAGGGTCCCCAGACAGCCCGGGGCCCAGGAGGCCCAGCTGGGGCAGGTGCTGGGCTGGGGCCGCCCTGGCTCCCGCTCCCCAGGGGGCGCCCCGCCGGCCTGGAGCAGGAGGAAGCAGAGGGGGCGCCACGCTGCGGAGCTGAGGCCATGGGCGCGTGGGCCGGGGCGCTGCTGCTGGCGCTGCTGCTGGCGCGGGGGGCCCTCGAGAAGCCGGGTGAGCTCAGGGGCACCGCTGCCGGGCTGGGGGCGCGGGGGCGGCACGGGGGTCGCGGGGGGCGGCAGAAAGGGGAGGCGGGGGCAGCAAGGGAGCCTCGGGGGGAGGGCGCCATGGGGGGAAGACGGGGGCTGCGGGGTTGGGGTGCGGCACAGGGGACAGGGGAGCTCACCTTCTTGCCTCCTCCCAGAGTCGCAGGAGGCCGACCTGTTGTCAGGTAAGGCGCCGGGATCGCGCCTCCCTGCGCGGTGCCGGGGCGGGGGCGCAGAGGGCGCCTCATCTATTCCTCTCCCGCCCCAGGATCAAAAAACTCATTGGTGTTGGAAAATAACTGATGGGCCCTGGGGGGAGGCGCAGGCCACGTGGGAGGGTCCCCAGTCACCTTCCTCCACGGGGACAGGAACCCAGGACGGCGCGGGGTCCTGGGAGGGCACGCGGATCCCCGGGGACCCCCTGCACGCGCCGCGTGGGGTCAGGCCAGGAGGGGCGAGCCTGCTTCGTGGCTGAGCCGGGGGTCCTTCTGTCCATCCCAGGGCCCTGCGGCCAGCGGACTATCCCGCCGCGCGTGGTGGGTGGAGAAGACTCGGTGCTGGGGCGCTGGCCATGGCAGGGGAGCCTGCGGCTGTGGGACTCCCACGTTTGCGGAGCCAGCTTGCTCAACCGCCGCTGGGTGCTCACAGCTGCGCACTGCTTCCAAGAGTGAGTCTGGGGTCAGATGGGGGCAGGTGGCGCATGCAGCGGGGGAGGGTGGGGACACTGACCTTGGCCACCAGCCTGGGCAGGCACTGGGCGAGCACATTACACGTGGGTGCGGCCTGGTATTCTCCAGGGCTCCTGCTCTGTTTCAACCCGTTACACTCACCCCAGGTCCCTTTAGTGCTCTTGGAGGGAACTCTGTTCAGGTTCTTCCAGAATGTTCTTCCAGAATTTCCACCAGACTTCGGGTATATTTTCCTCTTTTTTTTTTTTTTTTTTATTATTCAATGCATATGGCACCACCCTCTGTGCCATCCGCCCTCATTCCACCTCTGGTGGCTGTGTGCCACAGGAGTGCAGGACAGGGATGAGGGGCGCCTGCTGGGCACCGAGCCTGGCTGTGGCGCCCACTCCCAGGGAAGCCGTGCTGGCTGCACCCTGCTGGGCGCCCACACTGCCGGGCGCATCTGCTCATTCTTTGCCGCTGTCTGGGGGTCCCGCTGGAGGACTCGGCTCGATTCAAGTATTCTTAGGACAGCTCTGTGAGCTGACAAGACCCCACCGTCCCTCACAGTCCCCAGGTTCTGGGCCTTTGGCTGTGGCCTCTCTGGGCTGTCCCGTGTCTACAGGGGCTGTTGTGCCCAGGAGAAGGACTTGCTAATGGTGCCTGGGAGGGGCAGGAGTAGCAACCCCACAGCCTGACCTGCATTTTGCCCTCAGGTGGCCAATGCCACCTCCAGGGCCCCTGACTGCTCTCTCCTTCCCACCAGGTCGACTGACCCCTTTTTGTGGTCGGTCCAGTTTGGCGAGCTGACTTCCATGCCGTCTTTCTGGAACCTGCAGGCCTACTACAATCGTTACCAGGTGGAGAGGATTTATCTGAGTCCCAGGTTCCTGGGGTCGATATCCTATGACATCGCCATGGTGAAGTTGTCCACCTCCGTCGTGTACACTAACCACATCCAGCCCATCTGTCTCCTGGCCTCCACATTAGAGTTCGAGAACCGGACGGACTGCTGGGTGACCGGCTGGGGGAACATCGAAGAGGATAAGTGTGAGACTGGGGACAGGCGGGTCTGGGGGGTCCTACACTCATTTACTTGTCCCTGTGACTCAGGCACAGCAGCCCCCCCCCTTGGCCTGGGCACAGTGGGACCCCCTGCTGGCCTGCTCCCCTCCTCTCCTCACCTGCCTTTCTGCACTGGCTCCCACCTGCCAGGGTAGGAACCAAACACTCAGTTCTCACTGCCGCAGATTGTGGGGGCCAGAAGGAGAGTTTGAGAGGGAGGCCAGGCTGCGGGGAGGGGGCGGGAGGGATGGGGACAGCCTGGTGACAGGGGCCTCAGCCACATCCCCATGATGCTCACGAATCCCCAGGCGTTAGCTCCCCTCTCTGGCTCATCAAGAGTAGCATGCCAGGCCCACCCCCGGCCTGTGCCACCCCTCCTTAGAGAGGAGGCTCAAGTTGCTGTCTTTCTCTGTCCCCCCATCCCCCAATAGCTCTGCCATCTCCCTACACCCTCCAGGAAGTGCAAGTTGCCATCATAAACTCCTCCATGTGCAACC